>NC_090445.1:1570808745-1571112845 GCF_031143425.1 Pleurodeles waltl | reverse complement strand
CCACACTTCTGATATAATCAAGATAACACACACTGGAAAAGACCACACAATAAACAGGGGTTTCACCTGTGCCTCAAACAATGTGAGATAATCAAGTGCATCAAATGTTCAGATAATGGTTATTATGTAGGAGCAACAAGCCAATCACTATGGCCCTCATTATGACTTTGGCGGTCTTTTCACAAGACCGCCGAAGACATGGGTGCCGGAAGACCGCCAGTGCTTGAGGTCTTCCCACCATCATATTAAGCATACTGAAGGATTTCTGCCACAATTTGGCGGAAATCCTCCAATAGTTGTGCTGGTGGTTGGAGGCGCAGGGGTGTTACACCACTGGCCCCGCCCTGGCAAAAGGACTCCGATAGCCATATTATGACCTGTAATACAGCCTGGCGGTGTCCTGATGACGGGGCACTGCCGGCTGTGGAAGCGTCTGTTCCCGTTCCCTTCCGGACAACCTCCTCGCCGGACAAGGTAAGTCAATCGTCCGACAGGGGAGGGGGATGAGAGGGTGGGGGGTGTTGTGTGTATGGGTGTGAGTGGGTGTTGTCTGCATGTGTGAATGTAAGTGTATATGTGTGTGTATATGGTTGTTTGAATGCATGTGTGTATGGGTGTTTTGAATGTGTGTATGATTGTTGAAGTAAGTGTGTGATGGAATGTGTGTGAATGCGTGTATGTATGCGTGTGAGTGAAAGCGTGTATGTAAGTGTTGGTGAATGAGTATGCAGGATGCGTGTCAGTGTGTGTGTGCGGGGTGTGGGGGGAATACTGTTCTGGAAGGGGGTGGGGGTGCTGGTATTGAAATTGAAGGTGGGGGTGCTGTTCTGGAAGGGTAGTGGGGGGTACTGGTATGGAAGGGTGTCAGGGGGTATGGGGATTGCAAGGGGGGGGGGATTGGGGGTGTCGTCTTCCGGTGACTGGAAAGCAATTTCCTGTCACCCGTAGCCTTTCCGCCAGGGTTTTCGTGGTGGTGCAACCGCTGCGGAAACCCTGTCAGAAAGCATACGTGTGATGCCCCTGGCAGTCTTCAGTGGACCGCTGGGTCAGAGATGCAGATCTCCAGCCCAGCTGTCCAACTGCCCTGCGGGGATGTGGCGGGTTGGCAGAGGTCAACCCGCCACACTCATAATGTGGCAGTCTTCACTGCTGGCCCACTGGTGGTGAGATCGCCACTGCGGCCCATTAGCAAACGAATCTCCACCAACAGAGCCTCAAGAAACCAAACAGGAAGAAAGAGCTGTGGGTGAGAATCTTTCAGGGCCTAGCATCCAAGAACTAAAGACTGCAGTACTCTAAGGTAATTTCAAGATAGATAGGAAAATAAATACGTAAATGCATCCAACTGTTCAGTACACTATGATGTGGCTTAAACTGGCACTACAGTTTCAAGAGTTCTGACTGAAAAACGCCTACTCATTTTCCTCCATCATCAGAAATTCACAGATTGTAACATTCTGGTGTGATACCCCAAAAACGTCTGAGCCACTAATCTGACAAGTGAATTATCTTGGCCCAGATCCTCCAGAGTCACTGACCTGACATTTAAATGACTCCACCAAATCTGAACCAGCCTTCTAGAGGAGCCAACTTAAAAAGCAATTGATTGTAACTTAGCTAGGCCAGCAATCCAGAAGTACTGACGTGGCATGTAGGGAACCTTGCGTAACTTATAGCTACATACACTTATTGGCCTCATATGCAATTAACCCCACCTCAGCCACCTCTGCCTTTAAAAATCAAAGTCAGGACAGATGGATAACTATGCCTAGATACAGTACTTCACTGAGACACCACCAAACATGTTACTGAGTCTGACCAAGGACTACTACTCTTTTTGTGACATCAGTGAGGTTTGTGACTGACTGTATTGCAAGTCATCAGCCTCTACAGGGACACTGACCTACCATATAATTAACTGTGTTCAACCTCTAATATGTTACTGACTCTGCCCCAGCCCTTGTGGCTGCCCAGAGACACTAACTCACCATGTAACTAGCCATACATTTGTACTGCTTTTCGTTCGAGGGCATATATCTGATGCTCCTGACAACTTACACATGAATCCAGACTAACATGCTCTACCCCAGCCATAGCGGCCTTCCAGAGGAACTGACCTTACTTAACTGATGCCACTCCAGCCTTGAAGGCCTACAGGTGTTGGCATGACATGTGACAGAACAGACATAAGCTCTGTGAATCACTCTGGTACACCAGCGTGTAATTTGAACAGCTACAGGGTGTTCTACATTTGTGAGCACAAGCCTAACAAAAACATTTTCTTGAACTAAGATCTAGCCCTTTCTATCTAATAAATGAGCATTTGTTTGACATCTAATGAATACTATATCCTTCCTAACCTGCTTGAAGGATTTTGAAAGAAGGTTCCCAGGTCAACAGTTTGACTGAGGTGAAATGGTGATAGCAATTTTAGAAACAATTGTGGATGTTCACGTTGTCTTGGTGAACTTGAATGAAAGGTCCTTTCACAGATGATGCTTAGAGCTCAGCAACTCTGTACAAAGAAGAAATTGCTAGCAGAAAGAAAGGTCTTACCCTGAGAGTGCCTGCAGTGAGCAGATTAGATAAAATTGCTCAGATAATGCAGATAATGTAGAGAATATACTGTAGGTGGGCTAACTCCACACAGCTCTTCTCTTTCCAAAGAGAAATTGATTTCCTGAGTTGTAAGCAGGCAGCCACTGCTAACGAATGTAGACTAGATCTGCTGCCTTAAATAAGTACTTATGTTGAACTATTTTTGGTGGATGCAGTAAGTGGAGGTACCAAGATTCACTGACAGTAATAACTAAAATATTTCCACTTTGCCAAAAGACAAACCCACGTTGTGGGGCGACGTGCTTTGTTAAGGATAGTCCTACACTCTGATGGTAAGTTTAGACACTCGAATTCTAATATTTCAGGACCCAAATAGCTATACTGGGTGAACGTGGAAAGTGGAGGTAGACCACCCTGCATTGGCAACAAAGTTGTGCAACCTCTGAGTTTGCAGTGGGACTGAAAAACAAGTTACTTACCTTTTATAACACTCTTTCTGTTGATTACTCTAACGCCAGATTTCTCACCTTCAGAATATTCCGAGGCACCGGACTGGGTCAGGAGATTTTTTTTTTGGCAGTACTCCCATCATGCCAGTGGGTGACCCCATATGCACAGTTACTTCAAACTGCCAGGAAAGTATTGGGGAAGCCCCATAGAAGCACAACTCCTGCATGCTAATGTTAGTTTGTTAATCTTTTTTCTTCTATACCCTTAGAAGCAGAGAACTTTGAATATATTGCAAGTGACAGTGTGCCAAAATCTAACTTATAACCTTATTAGGATGAACATGAGCCCACCACACAGAACTGGGAGGTGGGAGGGCAGTGAGGAGTCTGTGGTTCGATAAAGTATTTACCAGAAAGAGGATTATTGAAGGTAAGTGACTTGTTCCTCTAATGGATGCTTCTTCCGCCGATTCCTCAACTTTTGAATAGATAGTAAAGCAGTACCTCCCCAAAAGGTGGCAGGCCAGATGAATGGCCTTTATACCAGCAGGCTCTGGCAAAATGGCACTCTATGTGGACTTGAGAGTAGAGACAGTAATGTGCTGTGAGTGTTTGAATGGATGTACATGTTGCAGCCTAGCAGATGTGTCCAAGGCCATATCATCTCCTCTGCACCTCTGAACATGTAAAAGTAATCTTGTGGCTGATTTCTGAATTCTCTGGAGTGACAGTTTAGAGAGGAATCCCATGATTGTAACTATTTGCATAATCAGTTTTTGAGAGGATGAGTGAAGCTGTTGCCTGAAGCTTTCTTGTGAATTCAAGATGGGGAAAAATGTGAGTGCACCTTAATAATGTAGAATACCATCTTGGTAAATATGTCTGCTTATGCATTCATTGATAGAGCATCCATGACAATACCACAAATTTGTACTTCTGATATTTTTGACAGTGCTCCTCTCTCATCAAAGCCAGAGGTTAAAGAAAGCATAATGTTTACATTCTACACAAGTAATTTTGTTTTCAATGCATTTATATTAAGATAGTACTATGTGATCCATTGGTCTATGGTTTTAAGATCGTTTTAGAACTTTGAGTTTCCTATGTTTTGGGGTTTTCCAGTTAGAGTATTATTTGAGTGTCTTCTGCAGAATTGTAGCAAATAAGGTCAAAACTGTTGATTACCTCTGACAATTGTTTCATGTATATGTTAAAGACATGAGATGACTGATCTTTCGGAAACTCTGGCTTTAATTTTGTAAGATGAGGAGAAGAGGGGCATAAATGTAATGTTAGCCCTATCATCAAGATAGGAGATCCAAGCAAGAGTTCTGCCATTAATCCCTATTTCTTTGAGTCTGAGAATTAAGGATTGATAGTGACCTGTGTCAAAAGACGCAGACACATCCAGAAGTAGTTGTGTCACCATGCTGTTTTTGTAAACTCTATTTTTAAAGTTACCCCAGTGGCAATTAGAAACAATTCTGTGCCTCTTCCGAGGTGGAATCCTGCAGCACATGAATAAATTGTTAGTTTAAGAATTGAGAGATCTTTAGAAATGCTGCTTTTCAATTACTTTGCTAAGGAATGGGAGATTAGAAATTAATCAATAGTTATTTGATGCTTCTGGGTGCTGGTGCTTCTTCTTGATAAATGGTCGTTTGTATGCTTTCTGCAAGTCCTGCGAATGATTTCCGTGATAGAATAATTGTTTATATTCATTTTTGGTATAACTGCTGATGAGGATAGTAGAATTCTCTTCTTTATTTACTGGGATGGGATCTCAGGGAATCGCGGATCCAGAGGGCAGCCAGCTGGGCTGCTGGCTTTCATGAAAGCTTGAATTGTACTGCATCTCAGAAGGATAATGAAAAAAGCATGCATTATATTTCGATTACCTGTGGTGAGAGATGTTTCTCTTGTGTGCCAGATATGATTCTACTGTTCCTGCCTTGACAATATAGTGATTTGTCCTTTTGTTTCAGAAATCGTAAGCGTGAGGAATATTTCTTTCACTGCTTTCGTGATGTAGGAATTCCAATAGTATTTTATGGAGTTCTTAGGCTGGGGTTTTGAGGTTATAGACCCATCTTGAGCAGTGAATTTTCTTTACCTATTGGATGCATGATTTACACACACTAATGTGCCTGTGTAGACACTTTATCAAGAGGGTTCTTTGGTTTATGCTACATCTTATGAAGTGCTGAGATTTGTCCGGTTACCTTTTTCAGGCTGTCATTCTTTCTATTTCATTCTGGTGTGTTTTGATTTTTTGAGAGATTATTTTGTTAAAGGCTGTGGTCTTCCATTTACACAGTTTGTCTACAGAGTTTATTGTCTCCAGTTGTGTGTCTAGGGTTAGATTTTTTCAAAGTCTTTATTATTCAGCTTATTCAGAGCCTGTAGGTTGCTACCAAATGAGGTGAGTTTGATGCGAGTCCTGAGAGGGGCTTATGTGAGAAGGAGATGAGGTGATGCTTGGTCCAGCTGAATGATGCTTTTCATGGACTGGCATAAAGTGTGGGTTACAGAACATGGTGTCTAATGTGTGCCTGGTATAATGGTTGGCCTAGTGACAGTCTGGGTTAACTTGCGAGCGGCCAAGCCTGGTAAGATGGCACTTGGTTGAGGAATTTGAGGTCTGCTGAACCAGACACTTAGATCACCAAGAAAGTATAGGTTGTAATGTGTGAAGGACCAGTCGGATTTGTAAAAAAAAAAAAAAAAAAGACAGTAAAATAGTCATTACTGGGAGTAGGTCTGTCCAGGAGGAAGTAGCAGGTGAACAGAGGCTGCATCTAATAAGCTGCATTTAATAAAAACAGCTTCTCAGCGTTGTGTTATAATACAGTGCATTTCTGTGGCTGCTATAGTTTCCTTAAAATTATTAGGCATTCCTATTCCTTTCCTGTTAATTGTGAGTAAGACATCCATATACAGGTCAGATGTTTTCATGAAGTGTTATGTCCACTTCCTTTCCTAACCATATATCGGTGATGAAGAGTAGGTCTGCTTTTGAGTAGGTAGTAGGGCAAAGGCATGGTTCCTTTCTGCTCCTTGATCAGGCAATGATCAGAATACAGTTTTGCTAGTGTTGGGGTGTATTTATAGGGGGGAAAAGGTTAGAGCGGGTTTAGCTTCTTATATATTCCTTTGTTACCATGATCAATGTATCATTATTCTTCGGTAGACATCTTTTATCTTGTGTATTGTAAGGTAATAAATCAATAAGGTGAATAAGATATTTAAGGGCAAGTTGATTCAGCAAGATTGCTCTCTGGGCTATCACTGTTCTGCTCAACGCAACCTAATACAGAATTAGTAGGATCACTATGAAGGGGTGAATAGGAGACTGTATCTGGGAAGAAGAAATTGGTGTACAATCGTGGTTTGGTGATGTATTTAGGTAACATCTGGACGAAATGCACCTCCTGCATCAGATTAATGTGTTTTATGCATGCAGAGTGTGGAAGGGGTGTGAGTCAGGAGTGGAGGACTACTTAGTTCTAGATTCAGCGATTGTAAATAAGCCTGTGTATGTCGCTTTATGATGAGATATGGTGTGCCTTTCAATTGATATTAGTTAGAGCTAGACTGTGACTGAATGCTAGTATGTAGCTGGTTAATTAGCGGATAAGAGGTGATTGATGTGAAAGAATTGAGAGTGTGTTGTTTAGCAAATACTGTTAGAAATTTTATCTGTGACTGTTGTGGAAGGAGGAGATATAGATTGGTATTGTGGATTTTAAGTAGGAAGCTACAAATACTATGCCAGCCAAAACTGACCTTGCTCTCATGCCAAACTACATTCAATAGCATTGGAGCAGTGTCTGGATTGGTTGAGCAGATCAAGACAGCTGAATCTCTGGTACTTCAAATCTCTGATATAGTGCAATTTAAAAGACTAAAGTATACATGTCAGTCTGGCCATGCCCAGTCTAGCAGATCTGTAGTTTAAGATACAGTGGCAACATCATTTAAAAGTATTATCTTCAATGAGTGTCAGATTGAAATGCTGGGACAACTCAAAGCCCTTATGGACAACCTGCTGATGGTCATGGGCAACCCTAGCAATAGTAAAAAAACACTCAAATTTCAATACTTGAGGAATGCAGGACTTAGGCGACTAGATTTGATATACCCCATCTAATAAGTGCTGATTATATTGCTGGGAAATAAACATATGAGACGACTGAAAAAGGGTCCTCCGAAACTCCACTCTTTCCTCCAGGGTGTTCACGCACCACTTTGTTGTAACCCTTTTGAACTATACAATTTGTTGCACGTTCCTCCTATTTGTAATTTTGGTTGAAGTTTTAGACAGTTTTGTGATTTGAGTTCCTTAAATAATTTTCATGTGAAAGTTCACAATGCATTTTGAGCTTCAAAGAGCTCTTCCACAGAGTTACAAAAATATCTGTATCTCTGAAGGCAAGTTTGCCTTCTCTGCATTACAAACTAAAGAAGAACAAATCAATATCATGTTTCTCTAGCATATGCATTTTAAAGTGTATGAATGTAAACTATGAGTGTTTTTAAACCAAGCAGATGTGACTCAAGATGGAGCGATGTTGAAGATGAGAAGCAGATCAGACATATAAGTCAATCAGCTTCAAAGTAAAGAATGAACAGTGGTAGAGTTGAATGAGGTTTCTGGAGTAAATAGCCAGGGACTGTTCAAATGACTCAAAGGAAAAGAGGGATTCACTGGTGGCCTAAAATAAGCTGTGACGAAAGCATTATTTGCTTGCACAGTGTGGTCTATCTAATGCAGGGGCCATCACAATTCCTTAACTAATGAAAGATTCACTGAGAAGGTGCTTATGTTTACATTATTAGTTCTGTTGGTGGTTGCAGAAAGGGCTAAGGTTTGAGGAGATGTCTTTTCTGATCTTGCATAGATAAAAGCCAACTATACTATATATTTTTTATAAGATTTTATTACATTACTAGACATGGGAGGGCACACTGCTACTGGATTACATTCTTCACGAAGCAGAAAAGAAAACGTTTTTCTTATTTCAATAGCATTGTAATACATAAAAGAAAATCAGCATTAAATCTGCAACAGACTTTACTGGACTACCAAATTGAAAAAAAAATGCTCAAGGCAGAAATATGGAAAAAGTATTGGGGCCTTGAAGCATGTTACTTAAATGCCCAAGAACTGACCTTATTTGGCAAGATTAAAAAACTAACTATGATATTACAGAAGCAATTACACTAGATGAAAAGCTGATATAGTTATGTCGGGCTCAGATGCCAAAACTAAATATTAATGGTTTGGAAGGGGAACAACAAATATTTAATCTTTTTATTTGAGAGTTTCTAAATCACATATAATGTCAAGACAATGTCCGAGCACTGTACAATTGCTATGGTAAACAAGAATTATAAACAATTCACCTCTCAAACATGCAAAAATAGCTACATTTATTTGAAACATATATTTAAGACTGGTTTTAGTGGTACAAGCTGTCAACTAAATTGTGTCTTAAAAAGAGGTTATAGAGTCTTAGAATTACATACTGGTTCAGGGATGAATATAACTTTAAATTCATCTGGTTCAGCAGTGAGTGCCCATACTCGCAATGGGGCGCAAACTGCAATCCACCTCATTAATATTAATGAGGTGGGTCTTTGCGACCCCATTGCGAGTCGCAGAAGGTGTCTGAGACACCTTTCTGCATGGCAAATTGCGAGTTGCAATTTGCGAGTCGCAAGGACTCGCAAATTGCAAGTCGCAATTTCCTTTTTTCCTACATCTGGCCCTTTGTTCTTGATCAATGTAGTAATTTAGTGCAGCACTTTCTTATAGATTCTTGAATGTGAGCTAATTAACAATGTTTTCTACATTCTTTTATAGTCTGCAAGAGCTTAGAATAGTTTATGCAACATCTCTTACTTTTTCCACCTCAAGTGGAGATTAGGCGTTGTCAGTGAAGTTATGTTGTAGTTATATATGCTTCTTGGTGGGTTCTACAACACTACAATGAATACTTCTATCACTCATGCCTTTTCCACAGAACTTAACTGGAAGTAAGTCACTCTTTTTGGAATGGTTACCCCCACTTTTTGCCAGCTATCAGTATGCTTAGACTGTTTTCACTGGGATCCTGCTAACCAGGACCCCAGTGATTGTGCTCTCACCCTCTAAATTTGGTTGCCTAGGACTTTGCACACCCAACAACTGGCATACTGGTGCCCCTTTATAAGTCCCTAGTATATGGAACTTAGGTTCCCAGGGCATTGGTGCACCAGGGGTTCTCCATGGGCTACAGCATCTACTGTGCGACCCATGGGAGCCCATGCAAAATGTGTCTGCAGACCTGCCATTGCAGCTTGCGTGAAAAAGTTCATGCACCCTTTCACCACAGGTCACTGCACCAGGTCACGATAAGTCACCCCTATGGTAGGCCTTCCTAGCCCAGAGGGCAGGGTGCAGGTTTCTATGTGTGGAGTATTCCTGCATGAACAGAGGTGTCCCTACGAACTCCATTCCCATTACACAGGACTTTGTAAGTGCGCAGAAGACATTTTCAATCAATCATCAATCAAACAATCAGGTGCTTGTTAAGTGCAATTACTCGGCCACAAGGGTCTCAAGGCACTGGGGGGGGGGGGGGTGTAGCGTTCAACAGTGAGGTGGTTCTTCGAAAAGCCATGTCTTCAGCTCTTTTGTGAAGTTGAGAGGGGTAGTTCTTCTGAGGTGGAGTGGAAGGGCATTCCAAGCTGTGGCTGCGAGGTGGGAGAAAGAGACCCTTTTCTTGTTTTCCTGATGCGGGGTCCTTCTGCGAGAGAGAGCTTGACTGAGCGTAGGCTTCTGGTGGGTATGTGGAAGTTGAGTTCATGTAGGCTGGTCAGGTGTCGTGGAGGGCTTTGTGTGTGAGGATCTTGAAGGTGATTCTTTTCTCTATGGGAAGCCAGTGTAGTGTGTACAGGTGTTGAGAGATGTGGCAATGTTGAGGCAGGTCGGGGACCAGTCTGGTGGTGGCGTTCTGTAGTTTGTGTTTTTATTGTTGATCCCAGGGTAGAGCGCGTTGCCGTAGTCCAGTCTACTGGTAATGAGGGCGTGTGTGACGGTCTTTCTGAGTTCGAGGGGGATCCACTTGAAGGTCTTGCATAGAAGGCGGAGTGTGCGGAAGCAGGTGGATGTGACTGAGTTGATTTGGCAGTCCATGTTGAGTTTGGAGTCCAGGATGATCCCCAGGTTGCGGGCTTGGTTCGTGGGTGGGCGGGCTTCCGAGGGTGGGTGGCCACCAGGAGTCATTGCACACGTCGGGTTGAGGGCCCATGATCTGTACTTCTGTCTTGTTCACGTTGAGTTGAAGACAGCTGTTTTTCATCTAGTTGGCAACTGCTCCCATGCCTTCGCTGAAGTTGGGTTTGGCTGTGTTGGGTTTGTTGGATAGGGAGAGGATGAGTTGGGTTTTGTCTGCGTAGGAGACGATGTCTATGGCGGCCAGCGGGGCCATGTTGACGTTAAACAGTGTGGGGCTGAGGGAGGATCCCTGGGGAACTCTGCGGTGGTAGGTGTGGGGTCTGAGAGGAAGGGGGTGAGACTCATTTGTTGAGTTCTGCCCGAGAGGAAGGATTAGATCCAGTCGAGGGCTTTGTCTCTGATGCTGGCTTTGTGAAGTCTGCGTATCAGGGTGTGGTGGGAGACTGTCGAAGGCCGCCGAGAGGTCTAACAGCATGAGTGCGGAGGTCTCTCCCTTGTCCAGCAGGGAGCAGATATAGGGGGTCATTTTGACCCCGGCGGGCGGCGGTCGCCGCCCGCCTGGAGGGAACCGCCATATGGCCGCTCCGCGGTCGAAAGACCGCGGAGGCCATTCTGGCTTTCCTGCTGGGCTGGCGGGCGACCGCCAGAAGGCCGCCCGCCAGCCCAGCGGGAAACCCCTCCCCACGAGGAAGCCGGCTCCGAATGGAGCCGGCGGAGTGGGCATGTGCGACGGGTGCAGTTTGCACCCGTCGCGTATTTCAGTGTCTGCTAGGCAGACACTGAAATACACAGTGGGGCCCTCTTACGGGGGCCCCTGCCGTGCCCATGCCATTGGCATGGGCACGGCAGGGGCCCCCAGGGGCCCCGCGGCACCCCCTACCGCCATCCTGTTCCTGGCGGGCGAACCGCCAGGAACAGGATGGCGGTAGGGGGTGTCAGAATCCCCCAGGGATTCCAAGGGCAGCGGTAAACCGGCGGGAGACCGCCGGTTTACCCTTTCTGGCCGCGGCAGAACCGCCGCGGTCAGAATGCCCTTTGGAGCACCGCCGGTCTGTCGGCGGTGCTCCCGTGGCCGGTGACCCTGGCGGTCACCGGCCGCCAGGGTCTGAATCAGGCCCCATAGTCTGTTGCTGCCAGGAGGGCTGTTTCGGTGCTATTGTTTTTCTGAATCCAGATTGGGAGGCACAGAGGATGTAGTGGTTTTCGATAAAAGTGGCGAGTTGGCTGTTGATGGCTTTCTCGATTACTTTTGCTGGAAATGGGAGCAGGGAGATGGGCCTGAAGTTCTTGAGGTCGGTGGGGTCCGCCGAGGGTCTCTTGAGGAGGGAGCTGATCTTGGCGTGTTTCCGGTCGTTGGGTTAGAAGGCGTCAGCTTGGGAACGTTTGATGGTGAGGCGGAGCTTGGTGGCGATGGTGTCAGCAGCTCTGTTGAAGGGTCCGTGGGGACCCCGGAGTGTATGGACTTTATTGTCTTCAGAGTATCTTTGGTGGTGAGGGGGGTCCAGTTGGTGATCATTGGTTTATTGGTGTTGGGTTCTGGTGGAGGGGGGTTCTGCGCATAGGTTGTCCTCATTGAAGCAGTCATAGATGGTCTTGATTTTGTGGTGGAATTAAGTGTTTAGTCTGTCACAGAGGTCCTGTGAGGGTGGGATGTCCGTTTTTTCACTGTCGGGTTGACCGAACTCCTTGATGATGCTGAAGAGTTCCTTGCTATTGTGTGCGTGTGGGAAGATTCTATCTTGTGTAGATTTCTTTTTGGTGCTTCTGATGAGTTGGTGGTGTGCAGTGGTGGCGGCTCTGAAGTTGCTTTGGGCTTCTGTGGATTTGGGGTTTCTCCAGATTTTCTCGAGGTGTTGACAAGTGCGTCTGGATTCTCTGAGTTCTGCTGTGAACCAGCTGGCTTTCTTGGCATGGGTGCTGTTCTTTTTCTTTTTAAGGAGGGCTATGGTGTTGGCACAGTCGGCGATCCATTTGTGAAAGTTGTATGCTGCGGTGTTCGGGTCGTTGTGTGCGACGGAGGGGACGGAGTTGGCGAGGGTGGCAGTGAGCTGGTCGGCAGTGATTCTTGCCCAGCTTCTGCAAGATGGTTGATGCTGGGGTCTGAGGACTGTGGATGTGTAGAGATGAAATGGATGCCTCGATGGTCTGTCCATGGAGGTTTGGAGGTGTGGCTGAAGGTGACAGAGGTTCCTGTTGTGAAGATGGGGGTCGAGGGTGTGTCCTGCTGAGTGCATTGGTTCCATCACGATTTGTCAGAGCCCTATGCTGGGGAGGTTGTCTAGGAGGGATGCAGTGTTGGAGTCTTGTGGGTTGTCGAGGTGGAAGCTGCGGTCTCCCAGCAGGGTGTAGTTGGTGGCTGTGATGGCTTGTGCGGTGATGCAGTCAGTTCTGGGGTCGGCAAAGGGTGCGCGGGGTCCAGGTGGGTGGTAGATGAGGGATCCCCAGATGGTGGATGTCGCGCTGTCCTGTAGTTTGAAATGAAGGTGTACCATCAGGCTTCTGGGGTCTTCGGAGTGTATGCTCAGATGGATGTTGGACTTGTGGACGATGGGGATTTCCCCACCGGGCAGCTGGGGCAGTCTTTCTGGGTGATCTTGAATCCTTTGGGAATGGCGATGGACGGGCCTGAGGTGGTGTTGGTCCAGGGCTCGGAGAGGAAAGCAACGTCCGGGGCGGTGCTGTCAAGGAGGTCCCAGATTTCTGTAGCGTGTTTATGGAGGAAGCGGATGTTGAGGAGGATCTATTTCAGGGTCTTTGGTGTCGAAGTGTTGTTGTGGGTGGGTTGTGCCGGGTCCAAGGTCTTGGTGGTGGTGTAGGGTTGGCGGCAGTGGAGGCAGCTGAAGGGTCCGTGGGTGTCGGCTGGGGATGCAAGCTTGCAGTCGTTGTTGCATCTTCGGTTGAGTGCGAGGAGAGCTGCTGGAGTGTAGAGGTAGTGGGTGGGAAGTGCAGGGGTTCTGGTGCTGGTCGCAGTCGGGTATGGGCACAGACGGGTCTGCCTTTCAGTAGGGAGAGGGGGAGGAGAGGACAGCTGGGAGGAAGGAGCAACAGCGCAAAAAAGGGGAGCTGGGCCGTTGGGCAGCAGCGACGGGGAGGGTGGAGAGAGATATTTGGGGAAAAATGAGAGTGAGAAAGAGAAGAGAGTGTGTGTGAGTAGAAAGCAAAATGAGAATAAAAGTACAGAGAAAAGGGAAAACAGACTGAGAAGAGCACAGAAAGTGCAAATGCACCAAACACTAGTCAGAAGAACCCGAAAGGGGGAAGACAGAGAAACAGAGGCCGATGGCCGGTGGGCAGCCTAGCAGAAGAGCAAAGCTCTTCCACTAGACACCAGGGATGAGGCGCAGGCAGGGGCCTGCAGATGGTGGAGGGCCTCGAACTCCTGACCAGGGTCAGAGTTCAGACAGACAGGGGCTGCACTTGATGGAGGAGCTGCACGGAGGCAGACCAGTTCACTGACCATGTCAGTGGGATGCTCTTTCTACCGCGCAGCGGGTGCCATTAAGTAAGGAGAGGGGGAAGGAGAGGACAGCTGGGAGGCAGGAGCAATGGCGCAAAAAAGGGGGGCAGGCAGCAGGGAGGGGGGCAAGAGAGAGTTGGGTAAAAACGAGTGGGAGAGAGAGAAAAATGAGTCCGATTAGAAAGCAAAATGAGCGTAAAGGTACAGAGAAAATGGAAAACAGACCGAGAAGAGCGCAGAAAGCGCGAAGGCACGGAACAATGGTCTGAAGAGCCCGAAAGGAGGAAGACAGAAAGACGCGAGGGACGGTGGGCAGCCTAGCAGAGGAGCAAAGCTCCCCCACTAGACACCAAGGATGAGGCAGGTGGTGAAGGGCCTCGAACTCCTGACAGGGGTCAGCGTTCAGTCAGACAGGTGCTGCACTTGAAGGAGTTGCACAGAGGCAGAGCAGTTCACTGACCAGGTCATGTCATTTTAACCATATACTGGACACAGTTTACTATCTGTGTCCAGCTACACAATGGTAACCACGAACTTGGGCATGTTTGGTATCAAATATGTCAAAATCTGTTGCCAGTATTGGTTGTATGATTCCATGCACTCTGGAGGCTCCTTAGAGGACCCCCCAGTATTGCTCCTACCAGTCTTCTGGGGTTTTCCGTGCAGCCCGCCCTGCTGCCACCTCTCAGGCAGGCTTCTGCCCTCCTGCTGCTTGACCTGCTCAGGCAGGAGAAGGCAGAACAAAGGATTTCCTGTGGGAGAGGGAAGAAACACCCTCTCCCTTGGAAATAGGTGTTATAAGGCTTGGGAGGTGTGGCCTCCCTAAGCCACCGGTTTGCTTTGAAGGGTACATTTGGTGCCCTCCTTGCATAAACTCGTTTCCACCAGTCTAGGGACCCCTGGTCCCTGCTCTGGCGTGAAACTGGAGAAAGAAAAGGGGAGTGATCACTCCGCTGTCCATCACCACTCCAGGGGTGGTGCCCAGAGCTCCTCCAGGTGGCCACTTGATTCTTCCATCTTGAAACAAAGATGTGCTGCGGCCCATGGGAGCATCTGAGTGGCCATGTCAGGCTGGTGACGTCACAGCCTGCTTCTGATAGGTGGTTGTATAAAAGCACCCTCTTTTTGGCATGGTTACCCACACTTTTTGCCTGATGTCAGTGTGTTTTTGACTGAGTTCACTGGGATGCTGCTAACCAGGACCCCAGTTGACTGTGATCTCTTTTCCTAAATGTAGTTGTGAATGGTTTTTACACACCACAGTTGTCATACTGGTGCCCCATGTAAGTTCCTGGTATATGGTACCAAGGGCATTGCGGCACCAGGGGTCCCCCATGGGCTGCAGCATGTATTATTCGACCCATGGGAGCCCATGCCAAACCTCTCTGCAGGCCTTCCATTGCAGCCTGCGTGAAAGGGTGCATGCACCCTTTTCACTATAGGTCACTGCACCAGGTCACTGTAAGTCACCCTTATGGTAGGCCCTCCTAGCCCAGAGGGCAGGGTGCAGGTATCTGTGTGTGTGGACACCCATGCATGATTAGAGGTCCCCCCCAAGAACTCCAGCTCCATTTTCATGGGCTTCGTGAGTGCGGGAACGCCATTTTGCGTGTGTACTGGACATAGGTCACTACCTATGACCAGCTACATAATGGTAACTCCGAACCTAGGATTGTTTGGTATCAAACATGTCGGAATCATACCCCAATACTGTTGCTTGTATTGGAAGTATGATTCCATGCACCTTGGGGGCTTCTTAGAGGGCCGCCAGCATTGCTCCTACCAGATTCTGGGGGTTTCTGGGCAGCCCAAGCTGCTGCCACCCCTCAGACAGGTTGCTGCCCGACTGCTGCTTCATCAGCTTAAGCCCAGGAGGCAGAACAAAGGATGTCCCTTGGGAGAGGGGGATAACACCCTCTCCCTTTGGAAATAGGTGGTACATGGCTTGCGAGGGGTGGCCTTCCCAAGTCACTGGTATGCTTTGAAGGGCACATTTGGTGTCCTCCTTTGCATAAACCAGTCGTCACCAGTTCAGGGACCTCTGGTCCCTGCTCTGGGGCGAAACTGGACAATGGAAAGGGGAGTGACCACTCCCCTTTCTATCACCACCCCAGGTGTGGGGCCCAGAGCTCCTCTAGAGGCTCCCTCGATTCCACCATCTTGAATCCAAGGTGGGCAGAGGCCTCTGGGAGCATTTGAGTGGCCAGGTCCGGCAGGTGACATCAGAGCCCCCTCCTGATAGGTGGTCACCTGGCTAGGTGACCAATCCCCCTTCCAGGGCTATTTAGAGTCTCCCTCTTGGGCCAGTCCTCAGATTCGGCTTGCAAGATTCCAGCAGAACTCATCTGCAAACTCTACTTCAACTTTTGACTACTGGAATTGCAACTGGACCCTCCAGGAACCGACAATCTGCATCCATGAGGAAGACCCTGCTTGCAACATTGTTTACATATCTCCTTCCTCTTTCTGCAACATTTCCCCAACTGTGCATCCTCTGAGGGCTGTCAGTCTTCAGTCTGCATGAGGAGGAGGAAGGAATCTCTCCTGGAGTGAAGGAGTAACTCCCCTGCATCCGCAGGCACCAACAGCAACAACGACCGGCTGGATCTCCTCTCATCCGGGGTTGCGTGGATCCTGCATCACGAGGGTGGGCTGGAGTAGTCCTCTTGGTCCTCTCTACCAGCTGTCCAACTTTGGTGGAGGTAAGCCCTTGCCTTCCAATGCAGGACAGTACCCCTGTACTTTGCGTCTCTTACAGGTACCAAGACTTGTTGACATCTCCTCCAACAGATCCCTGCGACGTACAACTCTCTGCATGCTTTTCCTGCAGTGTAGGACCCTTTTTCAGTTATGCTGCGTGGGCTCCTCTGCAACTCCTGGGTTCTCTTCCAGTGAGTCTCCTGTGGGGCTGCCTTTTCTTCTGTGGACTCTTCACCTTGCTGAGCACCCCCTGAGACTTCCCCCTATTGGTTGAGTCCTCCTGGACCTCGCTGTTCCCCGGTAGCTCCACTTTAATTCTACTGTGACTTCTGCCTTTGCCAAGGCTTGTAGGTGGCTTTTCCACACCACAGACAGACTGCAATCTTCCATCCAGCATGGTACATCGACTGCATCCTCCAGGAACTCTTCTCCGGCTCCAGGGCTGCATTACTGACCATCTTCATCCAAACGTCGACCAACTCCTGCAACCACAGATGGGTGGGTAGTGGCTCCTGCCAACACCGGACAATCCAGCGACTTCTGGACTTGGTTCCCTTCTTTCACAGGTCTTCCTCTTCTGGAATACACCAATGGATTCTTGCAGTCTTGTCTGGGTGTTGCATTATCTCCTTTTGGGTGGTTTGGGGAAAATACAGTAACTTACTCCCTTCTTCCTGGTCGCTGGGGGGGCACTGTGGTACTTACCTTTTGGGTCTCCTTGTAACCCCAGCTCCTATCTACACATTACACTTACCTAGGCAGGGGTCCTATATTCGCATTCCATTTAAAAATAAATAAATAATTGTTTGGGTTCCCCCTAGGGTCACTATTGCCTATTGCTTCTTGCACTGTTTTCTATTGACTTTATGCCTACTTCTGATTACTATTGTACTTATCTAGTGTGTTACTTACTTCCCGATCGGAGGGTTGCCTCTCTAGTACTTTTTGGTAATTGTGTCACTAAAATAAAGTACCTTTCTTTTTGTAACATTGCTTGTTTTCAATCATGTGTGTAAGTGTTGTGTGACTACAGTGGTATTGCATGAGCTTTGCATGTCTCCTAGATAAGGCTTGGCTGCTCAGCCACAGCTACCCCTAGAGAGCCTGGCTTCTTGACACTGCCTACACTACACTAATAGGAGATACCTGGACCTGGTATCTGGACCTGGACCTGGACCTGGACCTGGACCGCCATTTTGCGTGTGTACTGGACATAGGTCACTACCTATGACCAGCTACATAATGGTAACTCCGAACCTAGGATTGTTTGGTATCAAACATGTCGGAATCATACCCCAATACTGTTGCTTGTATTGGAAGTATGATTCCATGCACCTTGGGGGCTTCTTAGAGGGGCGCCAGCATTGCTCCTACCAGATTCTGGGGGCCCAAGCTGCTGCCACCCCTCAGACAGGTTGCTGCCCGACTGCTGCTTCATCAGCTTAAGCCCAGGAGGCAGAACAAAGGATGTCCCTTGGGAGAGGGGGATAACACCACACACCAGGCCAGCTTCACACAGTGGTCACCTTGCTAGGTGACTAAACCCCCTTTTACAGCCATTTGGGAACTCCCTTGGGTCTCCAGATTTGACGTGCAAGCTGCAACTTGGGCGACGACTTTGCTTTGCAACAACGTTTCTCCAGCTCCCTTACAGCAACTGCAACATTTGCCTGGCTGTGCATCCTCTGAGGATGGAGAGACTTTAGCCTGCACCAAGAAGTAAGAAGGAATCTCCCTTGGAGTGATGGAGTCACTCCCCTGCATCTGCATGCAGCAACTGAAACGGCAGGCTGCGTGGGTCTGCTCACCTCTGGAACCGCGTCACAGGTCGTGGTCTGGAGTGGTTTCCTTTGTCTTCTCTACCAGCTGTCCAACTTGGGAGACGGTAAGCCCTTGCCTCTCCTTGCAGAACAGTACCACTATGCACTGCGACTCTTGCAGCTACCAAGGCTTGTTTGCTCCTGCTCCAAGGCATCTTCAGGCTCCATGTAGTCCCAGCCCCTAGCACTCCATCCTGCCAAGCACAGTGTCCTCTCTGCTGCTCCAGCAACATGGGAGTCCTCTTCAGGTTTGCTGACTTGGCCTCACTGCGACTTACTGTGCTTGCTGCCAGTGGGTTGCCTGTGACTGCTTCTTTTGGCTCTCTGAGGGTCACCTCAGACTCCTCAACAAGGGTCGAGTCCCCGGGCCTTGCTGGTCCTCTTCAGCCTTGAACTCCTCTTTTGCTCCTCTTGCATTTGCCAAGGCTTGTTGGTGGTTCTCCTGCACCACTGCCCATCTGCGAACTGACAACCGGTTTGGGACACAATGTGCACCACTCCAAGGACTCCTCGTCAGCTCCTGGGGTCCACAGCTGGTGTTCTCCCCTCGTCGACCTGGTTCTGCGTCCACAGAAGGGTGGGTAGTGGCTCCCGCCTGACTGGACACTCCATTGTGTACTGGACTCTGTCCCCTTCTTTTGCAGGTCCTCTTCTACCGGAATCCACCTTTGGTTTCTTCTCTTCTGGTCCTGTTCTTGTACAATCCTTTTTCCGAGTCCTCCTGTTAGTCCTTGGGGAGACCAGGTACTTACCTCTGCTCTCCTGGTCGCTGGGGGTCTCTCAGGTACTCACCTCTCGGGGTTCCTAGTTCCTCCAGTTCACCTCTAACACCTCCACATCCATGGGTGGGGGATTGCATCTCACATTCCACTTTTAGTTTATGGTTTGGCCCTCCCCTAGGGTCCTTGTTATTTTTGCTAAGTATTGCCAATACTTGTTGTTTCTTTGCTATTTACTGACTGCTAATGTGTATATCATTACTGTGTACTTACCTTCAGTTAGGGAGAACTGCCTATAAGTATTCTAGTGTTGTGTTATAATAACAAAGCACTTTTATTTTTGTAACACTGTTTTTTTTCATGTGTTAAGTTGCTGTGTGACTATAGTGGTATTGCATAAGCTTTGCATGTCTCCTAGATAAGTCTTGGTTGCTCATCCACAGCTACCTCTAGAGAACCCTGGCTTTCTAGACACTGCCTATACTGCACTAATACGGGATACTCAGACCTGGTATAAGGTGATAACACCATAGGAGTCTACCACACACCAGATTAGCTTCCTAAACTAACAATGCAGGTGCCTTTCACATGCATGGAAAGTATATGTAATTTAAGTAAAATCCCCAAATACATATGTTACTTACCTGTAAATGCAGTTCTCCAGTATTGGCATCTTTCATAGATTCACATGCTTGAATAATCCCCTTCGAAGATACCCACTGTAACTTAATAAACCAGTGTGTATATATATTACTATCATAGGCTATAATGGCAATGGAAAAGTCAGTTTAATAGCCTATCCACGTCTTTTTTTTAATAGGACCAAAGTTGAACTATAACCAATCAGGCGACAGCACCCTCTAGACCACTCCCAACAGAGGCTGAGTCCCTTAGACTTTCATGCACAAGTGGGAATAAATAATCCCGAGCTACAAGGGGAGCCTCTCCGGTGAGGAGGGTGGGTCGCATGTGAATTTATGAAAGATACCAATAATGGAGAACTGCAGTTACAGGTAAGTATCTTAATTTCTTCTCCAGTATTGCATCTTCCATAGATTCACATGCTGGAAAAAATAATATCAAGCGGTTACTGTATTTGTATATCTTATGGTATTATCAGAAATAGCGGATAGTGGGTAGAAAATATATACATACCATTCATATGCAATTTAATTAATATTTTCAAAAAAAAAAAAATTATATATATATATATATATATATATATATATATATATATATATATATTGAAAATGTCACTTACCCAGTGTACATCTGTTCGTGGCATTAGTCGCTGCAGATTCACATGTTTAGCATAGTCCGCTGCCTGGTGTTGGGCTCGGAGTATTACAAGTTGTTTTTCTTCGAAGAAGTCTTTTTTGGTCACGGGACCGAAGGACTCCTCCCTCTTCGGCTCCATTGCGCATGGGCGTCGACTCCATCTTAGATTGTTTTCCCCGCAGAGGGTGAGGATGGAGTTGTTTGCTATAAATAGTGCCCATGCAATGGAGTGAATACGTATGTACATAAAAAGTTTATAATAATTATTTACAAATGTACAAATGTTTAAGATTTAAGATCTACTTCTAAACGGCTACAGGCTTCCCGGGGAGGCGGGAGGGCACATGTGAATCTGCAGCGACTAATGCCACGAACAGATGTACACTGGGTAAGTGACATTTTCAGTTCGATGGCATATGTTGCTGCAGATACACATGTTTAGCATAGACTATAAAGCAGTTACCTCCCCTAAAAGCGGTGGTTTAGCCTGTAGGAGTTGAAGTAGTTTGGAATAATGTTCTTAGTACAGCTTGGCCCACTGTAGCTTGTTGTGCATTTAGTACGTCTACACAGTAGTGTTTAGTAAATGTATGAGGCGTAGACCAGGTTGCAGCCTTACATATTTCGCTCATAGGAATGTTTCCTAGAAAGGCCATTGTAGCACCTTTCTTTCTGGTTGAGTGTGCCTTTGGTGTAATAGGCAATTCTCTCTTGGCTTTAAGATAGCATGTTTGAATACATCTGACTATCCATCTAGCAATGCCTTGTTTAGAGATTGGATTTCCTATGTGTGGTTTTTGAAAAGCTATGAACAGTTGTTTTGTTTTCCTGATTAGCTTTGTTCTGTCAATGTAGTACATTAGTGCTCTTTTGATGTCTAATGTATGTAGTGCCCTTTCAGCCACGGAATCTGGTTGTGGGAAGAACACTGGCAATTCTACTGTTTGATTTAAATGGAATGGTGAGATTACTTTTGGTAGAAATTTTGGATTTGTTCTTAGAACTATTTTATTTTTGTGTATTTGAATAAATGGTTCTTGTATGGTAAATGCCTGTATTTCACTTACTCTTCTGAGGGATGTGATTGCAATGAGAAATGCGACTTTCCACGTTAGATATTGCATTTCACAGGAATGCATGGGTTCGAAAGGTGGACCCATGAGTCTTGTTAAGACGATGTTAAGGTTCCATGAAGGAACTGGTGGTGTTCTTGGTGGTATAATTCTTTTTAGCCCTTCCATGAATGCTTTAATAACTGGTATTCTAAATAGAGACGATGAATGAGTAGTTTGTAGGTAAGCAGATATTGCTGCGAGGTGTATTTTTATAGATGAAAAAGCGAGATTCGCTTTTTGCAAATGTAGTAAGTATCCCACTATGTCCTTAGTAGAGGCATGCAATGGTTGGATTTGATTGGTCTGGCAGTAGCAAACAAATCTTTTCCACTTAGATGCATAGCAGTGTCTAGTGGAAGCTTTTCTAGCTTGTTTTATGACCTCCATACATTCTTGTGTGAGGTCTAAGTGTCCGAATTCTAGGATTTCAGGAGCCAAATTGCTAGATTCAATGATGCTGGGTTTGGATGCCTGATCTGTTGTTTGTGTTGTGTTAACAGATCTGGTCTGTTGGGTAGTTTGACATGCGGTACTAGTGAAAGGTCTAGTAGAGGTGTATACCAAGGTTGTCTTGCCCATGTGGGTGCTATCAGTATGAGTTTGAGTTGGTTTTGACTCAATTTGTTTACTAGATATGGAAGGAGAGGGAGAGGGGGAAAAGCGTATGCAAATATCCCTGACCAACTCATCCATAGAGCATTGCCTTGTGATTCGCGGTGTGGGTACCTGGATGCGAAGTTTTGGCATTTTGCGTTTTCTTTTGTTGCGAACAAATCTATCTGGGGTGTTCCCCAAATTTGAAAGTACTTGTTCAGAACTTGGGGGTGAATTTCCCATTCGTGGACTTGTTGGTGGTCTCGCGAAAGGTTGTCTGCTAGTTGGTTTTGGATCCCTGGAATAAATTGTGCTATTAGGCGAATGTGGTTGTGAATCGCCCACTGCCATATTTTTTGTGTTAGGAGACACAATTGTGTTGAGTGTGTTCCTCCTTGTTTGTTTAAATAATACATTGTTGTCATGTTGTCTGTTTTGACAAGAATGTATTTGTGTGTTATTATGGGTTGAAAGGCTTTTAACGCTAGAAATACTGCTAACAGTTCTAGGTAATTTATATGAAATTTTGTTTGGTGTACATCCCATTGTCCTTGAATGCTGTGGTGATTGAGGTGTGCTCCCCACCCTGTCATGGAAGCATCTGTTGTTATAACGTATTGAGGCACTGGGTCCTGAAATGTCCGCCCTTTGTTTAAATTGTTGCTGTTCCACCATAGAAGCGAGAGGTATGTTTGGCGGTCTACCAACACCAGATCTTGAAGTTGACCCTGTGCCTGTGACCATTGTGATGCTAGGCACTGTTGTAAGGGTCGCATGTGTAGTCTTGCGTTTGGGACAATGGCTATGCATGATGACATCATGCCTAGAAGTTTTAGCACAAATTTTGCTTGTATCTTTTGGTTTGGAAACATAGCACTTATTACCTTGTGGAATGCTTGCACTCTTTGTGGACTTGGAGTGGCAATTCCTTTTGATGTGTTGATGGTTGCCCCTAGATATTGTTGTGTCTGACACGGTTCGAGGTGTGACTTTGTATAGTTGATGGAGAAACCCAGTTTGTGAAGGGTTTGTATGACATATGTGGTATCGTTTGTGCACTTTTTTACTGTGTTGGTCTTGATTAGCCAATCGTCTAGGTAAGGAAACACATGTATCTGTTGTCTCCTGATATGTGCTGCTACTACTGCTAGACATTTTGTGAATACTCTTGGTGCAGTTGTTATTCCGAATGGCAACACCTTGAATTGGTAATGTATTCCTTTGAATACGAACCTTAGGTACTTTCTGTGAGAAGGGTGTATCGGTATATGAAAGTACGCATCTTTTAGGTCTAATGTGGTCATGTAATCTTGCTGTTTGAGCAGTGGAATGATGTCTTGTAGTGTGACCATGTGAAAGTGGTCCGATATGATGTAGGTATTTAGTGTCCTGAGATCTAATATTGGTCTTAATGTTTTGTCTTTTTTTGGAATTAGAAAGTACAGGGAGTAAACTCCTGTGTTTTTTTGTTGTACTGGTACTAACTCTATTGCATCCTTTTGCAGTAATGCTTGAACTTCTAGTCCTAAAAGTTCTAAATGTTGTGGTGACATTTTGCGTGTTTTTGGAGGGATGTTTGGTGGGAATTTGTGGAATTCTATGCAATAGCCATGTTGGATTATTGCTAATACCCAATTGTCTGTTGTAATCTGCTGCCAAGATTGGTAGAATTGGCTTAGTCTTCCCCCCACTGGTGTTGAGTGAAGGGGTTGTGTGACTTGAAAGTCACTGTTTAGGTGGAGGTGTTTTTGGAGTCTGGAATCTTCCCCTACTCCTTGGGAATTGACCCCCTCTATATCCCCTGAAACCTCCCCTTTGGAATGAACCCTGATATGGTGTGGTTCTTGTTTGTTGGCTGGTGGTGTCTGTGGGTTGGCCACGAAACCCCCCTCTAAATGGAGTTTTTCTAAAAGAGCCTCTGCTCTGCGGGGAGTAGAGTGCGCCCATGGCTTTGGCCGTGTCTGTGTCCTTTTTAAGTTTTTCAATGGCTGTGTCCACTTCAGGGCCAAAAAGTTGTTTCTCGTTGAAGGGCATATTAAGGACAGCCTGCTGGATTTCAGGTTTGAAGCCTGAAGTGCGGAGCCAAGCGTGTCTCCTTATGGTGACAGCAGTGTTGACTGTTCTCGCTGCAGTATCGGCTGCGTCTAGTGAAGAGCGGATTTGATTGTTTGAGATTGTTTGTCCCTCTTCAACTATTTGCTGCACCCTTTTTTGGTATTCCTGGGGAAGATGGTCTACGAGAAGTTGCATCTCATCCCAGTGTGCGCGGTCATATCTGGCCAGCAGCGCTTGAGAATTTGCGATGCGCCACTGGTTGGCTGCCTGTGATGCTACTCTTTTTCCTGCCGCATCAAATTTTCTGCTTTTTGTCCGGAGGTGGGGCGTCGCCAGATGTATGGGAATTTGCTCTCTTGCGAGCTGCCCCTACTACTACGGAGTCAGGTGGTAACTGCGAAGTAATAAACACTGGGTCTGTGGGTGGTGGTTTGTATTTCTTATCCACCCTTGGGGTGATGGCTCTTGATTTTACGGGCTCTTCAAAAATTTGTTTTGCGTGCCGTAACATCCCTGGTAGCATTGGGAGACATTGATATTGGCTATGTGTAGCCGAGAGGGTGTTAAATAAAAAATCATCCTCTATAGGATCGGAATGCAGTTGGACATTGTGGAATTCTGCAGCCCTAGCCACCAGTTGCGAGTATGAGGTACTGTCCTCTGGCGGTGACGGCTTTGTGGGGTATGAATCGGGATCATTGTCCGGCACTGGGGTGTCATATAGGTCCCAAGCGTCTTGATCCTGATTATCTTGACTTATGGTAGTTTGCGCTGGTGAGTGCATTTGTGGCGGTGTTTGTGCCGGCGATGCCTGTTGTGGTGGAGAGGGCGGAGGCGTGACTTTTTTAACCACTTTGGCCTGTGGTTGTGCGTCATCCTTAAGAAGTCCGATCCTTCTTTTCCTTATTATTGGGGGAAGGGTTGATATCTTCCCTGTGTCTTGCTGGATGTACAGTCTCTTTTGTGTGTAGTCTGATTCTACACTTTGGAGCTCTTGTCCAAATCTGTGCATCTGGCCACTTATTCCTTGTTCCTCTGTGTAGGATGAAGGTGTGGAACTTTTCGGCGCCGAGAGAGAATCTTTTTTCGGCTTCGGCACCAACAGAATTTTTGTGGATTTCGGCAGTGTGTCTCGGTGCCGAGGTTTTTCGGTGCCGGCATCTTGTTTTTGCCTCTCGGAGCCGCTATCTCGGCTCCGAGGTTGCTCCATGGCGGTCCCTCGACCGGAGTCGGGTGTCTTCGCTATGGGCGTGCCCTTTTTCGGCGCCTTCGACGGCTCGCCGGTTTTATGGGTCGAGCCATGGCCTGTTGGCAGTGGCGTCCCCTGGGCTTTTGTCTTCTCGATGGTTTTAATTTTCGACGTCTTACTCACTGTTTGTTGCTGTTGTTCGACGTCGGAGTCTCCGGATTCTGATTCCGGAACCGAGAATGTTTCCTCTTCGTCGTCGAAACGTTGTTTTGTCGGCGTGGACGCCATTTGTAGACGCCTGGCTCTTCGGTCCCGGAGTGTTTTTCTGGACCGGAAGGCTCGACAGGCCTCACAGGTATCCTCCTTGTGCTCGGGGGACAAGCACAAGTTACAGACCAAGTGCTGATCTGTGTAAGGATACTTACTGTGACATTTTGGGCAGAAACGAAACGGGGTCCGTTCCATCGGCTTCGATGTCGCACGCGGTCGGGCCGACCAGGCCCCGATGGGGGAATCTAAGCTACCCCAAAGTCTTCCGATGATCGGTGTCGATGTACCTAACTATCCCGATACCGAACGGAACAATACCGACGCTGTCTTCCGAGATTCTGACTAACTTTCCGAACCGAAACACGGAGCGAAAAGGAATACGTCCGAACCAGACAGCGGAAAAAAAACAATCTAAGATGGAGTCGACGCCCATGCGCAATGGAGCCGAAGAGGGAGGAGTCCTTCGGTCCCGTGACCAAAAAAGACTTCTTCGAAGAAAAACAACTTGTAATACTCCGAGCCCAACACCAGGCAGCGGACTGTGCTAAACATGTGTATCTGCAGCAACATATGCCATCGAACATATATATATATATATATATATATATATATATATATATATATATATATACACACATCATACATTAGAATGTGCATAAATACATAAACACATGGAACCAAAAGACGCTCCTCTTATTGAAATAAGTAGTGTAGTAAAATCTGTGCTGTGCCGATTCCAGGTAATACTGCTGCATGAATTATATGCACACTTTCCAGAGGTAGTTGAGGTGGAAACTGCCCCAGTTGAGTGCACCCTAGTTGGCTCTGTGATGGGCTTGCTAGTCTTTGAGTGGTAGAACTGGTTTGCAGCTGAAATTCATTGAGTGATGGTTGCCATTGTGACTGGAGCACCCTTATGAGTGTGTCCATCTAAATCCAACAGTTGGGCAGTTCACATAAGTTGTTTGGTGCGATATAAGTAGAATTTTAGAGATCACTTGATACCTACATATGAATAGACCTCTTTGCTGGTGATGTTGAATTTGAGAGAAAAGTTTGAAATATTATAGGTTCATTGAGGAAAAATCTGAAGGAACCTTGCGAATAATTCTTTGGATTGGCTCAGAGAAGTTTTAAATTGCTTGTGAGATGCAAGAAGGTTCTTGAGTTGAAAAAGCCTGTATCTCCTCTGCCCTACTTGTCAAAGTGAGCGCTAGTAACAAGACAACCTTCCACGTGAGAAATATGAGGTGTGGTCCGTGAATAGGTTCGAATTAACTCTTCAGGTGCAAGGCCAAGAAGGGGCCCTTACTGTAGAAAAAAAACTCTGAATAATTATTTTATGAACTGCTTGATGATTCTGCAAGAGTAGAAGAAGAAAATGTGAAGAACATCTATATCTTGATATTGCTGTAAGCCGTACCTTAAAGGACATATGTACCAACCGGGACTGAGCTATTGAGAGGAGATAAGGCAGTTATTTGCCAGACCAGGCTAGTAGAGGATGTAGGTTGGATTTCTGGCACCATGGGCAGAAACATTTCCCTTAACGTTTACATGACTAGATTGTGGCTTCCACTTTGCCTTGGAGAGAATACACCTGCAATCCTGCAGAATATTGAGATCTTTGAATTAATCGAATTTAGGAGTTGTGCGCTTAAGAGGAGACAGGTCAGGTTAGGATGAAGGACTTGGTATTAGTTCATCGTCAATAGTTTACAGAATGTTGGTAGGTAAATGTGGTTGTATTCTGATAGCAAGAGAAGCTCTGTGAACCAATGCTGCACGGGCCACCTGGGGGCTATGAGGATGAGACAACACTGCTTTGCTTACCTCTTGGTGAGAACCTGTGGTATTAAAGGTATTGGGGAAAAAGGTAGGCAGAGATTCTGGACCAGCTATCAAAAAGCATTCCCCCACGATCGTGAATGTGTATGCCAACTTGCATAGAACTGGCTTTTGCAGGTTTCGTTTGTTGCAAAGGGATGCAAAGCTGGTTTGCCACAGAATGAGAAAATCATACTTACAGCCAACTGATCAAACTCCCCTTCGAGGACGCGGTTTACAGTTTTGATAGCATGTCTATGAGATTTCTAGTCCAGGGAACATGTTCAGCCCGAAGAGTGGGTTGTTACCCAGCTCCAGATTTCCTGATCTTAATTGGACAGCGCCAATGATCTTGTGCCGCTTTGTTTATTCACATATTGCATGCTGGTGGTATTGTCTGTGCGAACTAACACCGAAAAGTCTGCGACCATTGACAGGAACGTTTGGAGACTAAACAGATGGCTTTGAGATTTATGCAACTGATATGTATGCTCTTCTGGAGCAGAGACCACTTCTCTCGAATTAGAGGTTCTGTAGATGACTGCACCAGCTTTCCAGGGCAGTATCTGTAGTCTGAGACCACCAGGATAGAGCTTCCAACACATCAATGTGAATTGCACCAGGCCCTCAATCGATTTGTTTGATATAATCTATTGCTTTTGTAGCTACTCCTGTAAGGCTTTCATTTTCAGGCATACAAGAGGGATCCTATTAATTGCTAAGGACATGATGCCCAAAAGCTAATTGAACAAACGCACTACACACTAATTTTTTTCCAGGCCCAGTTCCTAGGGCCTTTGCTGCGTGTCTTAGGATAGATAAGTCTTTGCTTTTGGACAGCATCTAGTGTTGAGGCCGGGAACAGTATCATCTTGGATGGAGGAGTTGATGATTTTTGATAATTCACAAGGAGACTTTCTTTGTGAAACAACTTTAGGCAAACCTCTGTGGCCTTGGACAAAGAAATGCCGTTGGTGCTTTTATCAATGAGTTGGTTAAGTAGGGGAAGTCCTTCCTGAAAAAAGATGATTTGCAGCTAAATGGAAGAACTCTGATGAGTGGGAGGAAAAGTGGAAGTATTAATCCTGTAAGTTTAGAGCGGTCATGTGCTTTGGGAGAGGGTGACCAGATCAAAGGATTATTTCCAGAAATACTTGTTTAATTCCCGGAGGTCTATGATGGATGGACACTCCTCTGTTTTCGTGTCTGAGGCAAAACCGAGAATAGAAGCCTATTCCTTGCTTAGACTGTGGGCCTTTCTCTATGAAACCTTTGGCTTGTGTAACTAGCACTCCTTTCCGAAGGAGATGGAGATGAGGTGGGAGTCCTGGTTTTGGTGGAGTAGTGGGCAGAATCTGGGTGAACTGTAACATCTGTCTATATGCGATGAGATTCAGGACTCACTTGGCCAATGCTGTTTTCTGCCCTTTTTGGAAAGGTTTCTCCCACAGGATGTTGTAATCAGCATCAGAACATTGTCACAGTCGGTAAGGTAGCCTAAGGGCTAATGAGAGGGTTTACAAGTCAGATACTTCTGGTTTCTTCCTTGATACAGATAAATGTCTTTCGTGGGTCCCTCTAAAGATTGTTTATTTCGAAACTGTAATGTGCCTCAAGATCTTGCAGTGTCAGAGCCTTGACTGCTTGCAAGGAGTCGTCAACTTGCTTGCCAAAAAAAGCTTTGGCATGGTACGATAAAATTATTAGATATATTTGCAGCTCAAAATATAAATGTTGTGGCCTTAAACCAACCTTGGCATCCAAAGACCACTGACCCTGCCAGTTGTGGGAATCCTATTAAATCTACATCTATAGCGCAATTTATATTGTCAGATGAGGACATTTCGTGCCCCTGCAGAATCAATTGTTTTGTCCTTTATCTTCCGGGAAAACTTTATATATGCAGCCATGTGTGACCATATATGGGGGCTATACCTGTTCCGCATTGCCAGTGAATTGGCAGCCCAGACAGTAGCATTGGACATAGATGTTCTTTATGGTTAGGCTGAATTATGAATGACAGCGTTTTCCATGACTGTAATTTCTCCTGGACTTATCAACTATTTGACTAGGTTTTACAGCTTTTATATTTAAAAATTCCCTTCCCCCCCAAAAAAAACAAAAAACTAATTTCTTGTTTGCTACAAGAAGCTGGGAGTTTGGCTACTCGCTCCCACAGGTATGGAAACCACCAAAATTCACCTGGTGGGGAATCCACCAGTTGTGGGTGTAACATGCCCTGTAGGTCTAGTACTTGAACTACATAGACCTGACCGATGCTCTGCAGTTGGAGGCAGAGTGCTGTAATTGCTCCACATATTACCCCACCATACATTGCGGACTGTTGTAGCCATGCTCATATTAGTACCTTAATTCTTGACACTAAATTATCCTGGATTATGTGCGTTTTGTTCTTGTTGACGATTACGTGCTTTTGTGTTTATTTGTATTTCATTGAGCTCAACGTCGACAAGGCAGACATAAACTAAGCTGACGTAGACAATGTTTGTCGACGATGAGGTCTTCAGCGTAGATGAGGCTGTCGTAGAGGATGCAGTCATAGACAAGGCTGTCATAGACGATGCAGTCGGAGACAAGGCCATCATAGATGGGGTTACGTAGACTAGGTCATTGTAGATAAGGCAGTCGTCATAGACAACCGTCATAAACAAGGCTGTGGCAGGTGAACATCATAGATGAAGCTGTCAAAGGCGACCATTATAGATGAGGCTGTCATGGGCTACCGTAGTAGATGATACTGCTGTTGACGACCATCATAGATGATACGGTCGTAGAACCATCATAGATGAGGCCTTCAAAGATGACCATCATAGATGAGGCTTTCATAGATGACATCATAGATGTGGCAGTCGTAGACCATCGTAGATGAGGCCATCATAGACAACCATCGTAGGTGAGGCCATCGTATACAACCATTGTAGGTGAGGCCATCGTATACAACCATTGTAGGTGAGGCCATCGTATACAACCATTGTAGGTGAGGCCATCGCAGACGACCATCATAGATGACAATCGTATAGGAGCTGTCATAGACTACCATCATAATGAGGCTGTCATAGGCGAACCTCATCGACTAGGCTGTTGTCGGCGCCCACCGTAGATGACCATCGGCAAAGACTGCTGTATGCGACCGTCGTCAATGGCTACAGTAGACTACTGTCATAGATGAGGCTGTCGTAGATGAATGTCATAGACAATGCCACCTTAGATGAGGCAGTCGTAGACCATCATAGATGAGGTAATCCTAGTCAACCATCGTAGGTGAGGCTGTCACAAACGACCATCATAGACGACATTCGTAAATGAGATTGTCGTAGACTACCATCATAGATGAGGCCGTCATAGATGACCATCATAGATGAGACTGTCGTAGACGACCATCGTCGACGAGGCTGTCGACGACCACCACAAGAGTTGACCGCCGTACACTACCATCGTCAACGACCACTGTAGACAACCATCATCGACAAACACCGTAGACGACTGTCATAGACTATGCCACAGTAGACGAGGTCACTGTAGATGAGGCTCTTCCTAGACGAGGCAATCATAGACAAGGCCATCATAGTCGACATGGTTGTGGTCATCGACAATGTCATCATAATGGTTGTTAATGATGATTTTACAGGTAGTTTTTAGACGCTCCATGGTCAGGTTATGAGGATCTCTCTCATTGTAGTGTCAGGGTTAGAGAGGGAGTTGAGGGTCTATTTGTTTCCAATTTTCTCTCTCTGTGAGAAATGCCTTATGAAGACTCATGGTAAGTCTTTTTATGGTTTTTCTCCGCACCTTCTGGGGAACCTGGCACAACCTCACCCTCTGACGTCTCCTGTGAGGGGAAGAAATCCTCACCATAAGTGACATATTTACGATTCTGTAGTCCCAATAATAGTCTCGTCCCTCAGAACGTGAGAGTTTTTGAGGAAAAGATGAGACATTTTTGTAGTCTCTTACCTTGTTTTGTGCTTCTCTGACATATTAGTGTCAGGGTTAGAGAAATGAAACATGAAATATAATCTTGGATGATTCAAAAAGAAGTAAAAGCTGAAGAACTGAGCAGAGCTCAGGGAAGACTTACTACACACAATGTGTGGTAGAGAATCTGAGGGACTCGGCCTCTGTTGGGAGTGTTCTGTGGGTGCTGTCGCCTGATTGGTTATAGTTCAAATTTGGTCCTTTTTTTTTTTTTTTAAAGGACATAGATGGGCTGTTAAACTGACTTTTTCGTTGTTATCATAGCCTATGATAGTGATATACATATAATGCTTCATTCAGTTACCGTGGGACTCCCACTTCAACAATGTGGAATGATTCAAGCATGTGAATCTATAAAAGATCCAATACTGGAGAACTTGTATTTCTCTTAAGAAGTTTTTTGTGGCAGAAGGGGTAATGACTGCTTCTATGACTGGTAATGTGCATAGGCATCAGCTCCATTGGTAGACTGTTTTCCATACAGTGGGTGAGGCTGGAGACAGAGCATGGGAAAGGAGAGAATAGATGACCATGCAAAAGAGCAAAGAAAGTCTTATAACCAGAGGCTTCCTGTGAGGAGGGTGAGAGCACCTGCATCTATAGCACCACCAGCTACAAACAGATGCTTACAAGGTAAGTACCAGTCATTTTGTGGCATGTGTTGCTGTATTTACACATACAAATACACAAAAGGAGAGCACTGGGAGTGTTGCTAGCCCACACCGCCTCCCTAAAGAAATCTATATAATCACTAAAGGTGTGGGGTAGTAGGGAACCGAAAGTAAGACTGGGTCAGTCTTAAATCGGTGTTGGGTAGGTGGCTTTGGATCCTAACGCGGGGGAATCATTGTTGGAGAATATCCAGACAGGGGGGTGCTGTGTAGTCCCACAGGGGAAGGGGGAGTCTCCCTTACGGACTAGGTGGTCTCACACACATAATAGTGTCATGCTTCATCATATGACCACCTAGCCCCACCCAAGCAAGATGATACTGCTTGGGCGGACTCAACCTCTTGGTTAAAAGAACCGGAGGGAGTACTGAAATTAAACTTACTGGATAGTTACTTAGATCCAGATGAGGTGAGTAATAAAATTACCAAGCATGTCACTGATAGTTGCTGCTAGTTTTAATATAGGTGCATGCTGGTAAGACTAAAAGCAAGGGGAAAAGGCTCGTTGGAGAGTAATGTCTCCTGGAGTCTAAAATAAAAAATGGATGACCAACATGTTTCTGCCCTCACTAGGTGCTGGTAGGTCAGGGGCAATCGTCAGGATCGGAGCACACGCAATAAGTGGGGTGCTCAAAGTGGATAATGAATGGCCTACCTGAACGGGTAGTTCACGGTGGGGTAGGTCAAGGGGTAGGGGGCGATTTGCCTCTGGTCTGGCTAATGCCGGGGAGGGGTTTTCCCTTTTAGTCACACTCACTCCAAAGGGAATACCATGGGGGGTACCTACAGATCACTTTAGGGAGAAACTTTGGGTTGTCCTAAGAACAATCCTGTCATTATGAACCTAGAAGAAAGGTTCTTGCAAAATAAGATTTAGAAGTTCATTAAAATGTCTTAAAGATGTGATAACAACATGAAGAGCAACCTTCCATGATAGGAACTGTAGCCGGCATGTGTGTAGGGGCTCAAAAGTGGGGCCCAGGAGTAGGATATTGAGGTTCCAGATTGGGAGAGGGGGAGAAACCTGGGTGAAATAACTTGCTTGAGCCTATCCATGAACGCCTTAATAACAGGGACCATGAAAAGCAAAGAGTGTTTCCAGATTTGTAAGTATGTGCCAACTGGTGTGGAACAAAGCAGTACTGAACTGTAAGCTAAACCTGATCTTTGAAGGTGATAGAGTTAACACACTTTTACTTGTATTGCCGGTTTGAGTGGATCTGGGTGTTTAGGAAGGCAATAGTGGGCAAATTGTTTCCACCTGGTGGCATAGCAAGCACACATGTTGGGTCTAGGTGTTTCTTTGAGGACAGACATGCACCCTGCAGGGATTCAGGAAACCAAACTCTAGGATTACAGGAGTCAGAACGCAAGATTGAGCTTCCCGGCATTTGATGCTAATGGTGCATTTGTTCTGCATGAGATCTGGCCAGTTGGGCAGTTTCTCATGAAGGACCACTGACAAGTCTACGAGGGATGTAAGCCAGGGTTATCCGGCCCACAGGGAGCCATCAGGAAGAGGGTGAGAGATATTTACCAAAGCTTACAAACTAACCACGTAGAGTAGGCACATATTCCTGACCAATTCATTCACAGAGCATTGCTCATGGACAGTGGGTGTGGAAACCTGGAGGAAAAGCTATGGCATTTTGGGTGGTTGCGAAGGGATCTGCGTCTGGGAGCACCCAAGGGTAGATGTAACCGAAGAAGAACTTGAGGGTGAAGTGCTCACTCGTGGACTTGCTGCTGCATCCTGCTGAGTAGGTCTGCAAAGTCGTTGTCCACTCCTGGCAGGAGTAAAATGTGCTATTTTACTCAACATTCATATAAACACCAATTCGATATTCCAAAACAGATTACCTGTGTCCCATTCACCTATGTGCATTACAAAAAGAGCATGACTGTTGTTCATATGATTTTTACACAATCTTACGATCTCAATTCTCTTGCTACGTTTGTGTATTTCACAACACCAGTCCCCACAGCATTGTGGTCTTTGTAGTCATAATTTACAACTGATATATTGCTTTATGTGCTTACTGCAAGGAAGCTTTACTGACTACCAAATTTATATATATCTTTTGGGCACAAAACCTACCAATTATGAGACTGTCAATTGTGGATTACCGTAACTATTAAACTTGAACACATATGATGATTAAAACATTACATTTATAAATTTCAGGTATTGGTGCCCACTTTCTTTGTATGTGCTCAAAATTCTCCATTTAGGTAGTGGTATGAAGACTTAAGTGCCAACTAAACACCATTATAACTATAGATCTGATATTACAATTGTGTAATTCACTTTTCTGATCTACTCAGCAAGAATTAGAATGTTTGACTATCAGAGGAGGAACAAAAATTGAAAAGTGAAATCAGTAAAAAAATTGATAAACATGAAGAGACTGTTAAAATACACAAACAGTTTAAATTCCAGAGAGATAAACTGAATTATGAGGAAGGGAGATTTTTTACATTCGCCAGGAGATATAATGAGGCCAATGAAAAAGAACAAATTGATGCATCACGATCTGAAAAATCCAGTATGGGGTCACTAGCAACTGACACTGATTTGAGTGAGGGGAAAGGAGGAGCCATTACATAATTGGACAGAAATCAAGGCTGCAGATAGCCTCTTGGTGTGAGACACGGTCGCGGAATTGAGATCCCTATGCGTACTGGGTTTTCATAAATTCCCAGTCATGTTTCTCTCAAAAATCTGTAGTGTTTAACACATTTCAAATAAGATTTTGGCCCCGTTTCCATTTGGTGTACCATGTGCTCAGTGACCATTCTGTACTCTTGTTAGATATAAATGGAAAGCCTTGCGCTTTTCTAAGCATCATGCCCATGTTAGGAGCACGGTGACCACAATGTAAAATGCCCTGGGATTGAGTCCGGTGTGTTCTTAAAATCTGATCCTGGCTTTTCAGTATCTGACTGGTCAGTTTGGCTCTGCGAAGAGGAGTACTTCAGTGTGTTGGTACGAATGATGCGCCTCAGTGTGTGGCTGTTAGACTCTTGATTCTACACGCTGGTCATTTGCTGGCACTCCACATAAAAGGGGACATTTCAGCAGAATCACCACCGTCACTGATATTTGTAAAGGATGTTATTTTGTATTAGATGTTTGAATTTGCTTGTGTAGTGTGTTTGTGAACTGTGAGTGTGCCAGTGATGATCTCTGCTTTGCTACCCACCACTACTGCCCCAGCCTCACTCGATCTGGTGCTTATTCACAGCCCTACCTCACTATTGCAGGGCACCAGGGGTGTATTTGCTGAAGAGGCGGGCAAGGGTGCAGTTTTGCACTTGTGTCGTTTAAGATGATGGCTTTGCTGCACTTTCACACATGAGTTTTGTTGGAAAGTGACAGTAAGTTCCACTGTGTTGTGCGAGATGGGACCACATATGTCATTCATTCTGTACACTGAGTTGGTTGATAGGCAATGCTGTTCCTTGATCTTCAGGGTGACACACTGAACACTCAGTGCATGACTCTTTTAGCTTGGGTGGGTGTTTGTACTACACGTGAAGTCAGCATGTGCCCGTTTAGACAGTTCCTTTCAGATTCCAAGCCCCCTCTATTTTTCTGTGAGTTTCAGCTGTTTTAGAGTCTGACAGGTGGTGCAGGAGACAAGCCTGTGTCAAAGTGTTTTTGTACTTTGCATCCTGTGGAAAATATAATGGACTTCTCCAGTAGATTTGAGGCATAACACACAGACCCCAGAGACTAGGATGTGAATGATGGAATGGTATTTCTTTCGACCTCTCTATGCTATATACCTAGCTTTTTATGAGGTGGATGGTACAGGCAATGGTACCCATATGTGTGAGAGAGCCTGTGAAATCGGTGTTTTGAGAAACATAAGGCAGTGTCATATGTTCATATTTTCCCTCTGAAGTGATAAGAGGTTCTGCGTAGTAAAATGATACGGAAAATACTATATTCTTAGACCTCCCTTAACGGGTAGAAAAGGCTTGATTGAGTTAAGTCAGGAACTACAGTCTTGTACCATTACCGGTGGTTTAGTGGTGTGATATGTGAAAGCAGGAGGGTGTTATTGGCAGTACCATTTGTTCTACAGCTTAGAAGGTCTATGGGCGCTGACGATGAATGGTGACATTGTCTGTTTTTATAAGTAAATACACTTGGCACTTACCGCAGGATCAGCAGTGTTACTGCTGTGTACAGTGATCCGAGTATCAGCAGTGTGAAGGAAATAAAGAGTCATACTGATAGCACTGAGTTTACGCTGCACTGACATCTGTAACAGTCACGGGAGGATCAGCTGTACGAGGGCGATGAAAGGTGATATTAATAAGGCTGTTTGCTTACAGCGCTCTGTACGTGAGGGTAATAAAGGACGATATTAATTAGGCCATCGGCTTACAGCCCTCTATACGGTGACGGGATGATCAGCGATGTGAAGGTGACGAAGGGTGATATTTATAAGGTGTAGGAAGCTGCCTTGGTGTGTGGTGGGTACCTATGGTACTTACACCTTATACCAGGTCCAGGTATACCCTCTTAGTGAAGTGTAGGCAGTGTCTAGAAGTCAAGCTCTCTAGAGGTACCTGTGGATGAGTAGCCAAGGCTTATCTAGGAGACATGCAAAGCTTATGCAATGCCACATATGTCACACAGCATTTACACACATGAAAGAACACACTAAGTTGTACAATTTAAAGGTACTGTTTTCTGGAAGAAATCACCACAAAATACTAGGCAAGTAACCCACCATTAGGAGTTAAGTAATACACTAAATATATGCATACTGTTAATCAGAAACAAGCATGGAAAAGGTTAGAAAACAGTGCAAATAGCAAGAACCAATAGTGACCCTAGGGAGAGCACAAACCATAGTCTAAACAAATCGAATGCAAACAAGGTACACCCACCTAGGTAACTAAAATGTGTAGAGGGAAGCTGGGAGTACTAGAAAACCACGGCGGTAAGTAACACAGTACCCACCCACCCCCACGACCAGGAATGCAGGAGTAGAACACTGGATGTTACCCAATCCACCCAAAAGGAGGAAAACAAAAAAAAGAAAACACCCAGACAATCCTGCAAGAAAACCAGCGGTGGATTCCTGAAGAATAAGGACTTGGAGAGAGGGGACCAAGTCCAAGAGTCACTGGAGGAGTAGGAAGCTACTAACCACCCAGCTATGGATGCAGGAGTTGGTCAACGGTGATGAAGAACAAGTGAGCACTGCAGCCCTTGAGCCCGAGAAGAGTTCCTGATGGATGCATATGAAGTCCCACACTGGATGGAAGATTGCAGATGGGTGTCTGTGTAGGAATTCCACCAACAAGCCTTGGCAAAGGCAAACTCGCAATTAGTGGAAAAGAGGTGCTGCTGGGGACCAGCAAGGCCCAGGAGGACTCAACCCAGGAGGGGGGAGTCACAGGGGACCCTCCGCGTCGCAGACAGTCCACAGGAGCAGAGACAGCACCCACAGGAGTACCACAGGACGGAGACACAAGTCGCAGAAGAAGCCCACGCAGCACCACAACAGAGGATCCCCTGCCAAAGGAGAACCACACAGGAGGCTTTGTTTTTCAGTATGGAGTGCTGGGGGCAGGAGCTACACGTCACCTGAAGATCCCTTGGAGGAGATACAAACAAGCCTGGGAAGCTGCAAGAGACGCGGTGCATCGATGTACTGTCCTGCGTGGGATGGCAAAGGTTTACCTCCACCCAAGTTGGACAGCTAGCACAGAGGACCAAGAGGACTACTCCAGACCACCACCCGAGAAGGAGGATCCACGAAGCTCAAGATGAGAGGAGATCCACACAGCTGTTCGTCGCTTGTTGTAAGTGCCTGCGTTTGCAGGGAAGGGACTCCTTCACTCCAAGGGAGATTCCTTCTTCTTCTTGTGCAGGCTGAAGAGTTGCAGTCTTCTGAGGATGCACTGCCAGGGAAATGTGGCAAAGCTGGCAGGAGACGTGTAAACAAAGTTGCAGAAGAGTCTTCTTTGTTGTAGCAGCATTTGTCGGTTCCTGGAGGGTCCAGTCGCGGTTCCAGTGGCCAGAGGTCGAAGCAGAGGTTGCAGAGGAGTCCTCCTGGAATCTTGCAAGCCGAATCTGAGGATCCACACGAGAGAGACCCTAAATAGCCCTGAAGGGGTATTGGTCACTTACCAGGAGGGGGCTTTGACGTCAACTGTCTGGCCGGGCCACTCAGATGCCCCCAGAGTTCCCTGCCAACCTTGGAAACAAGATGGCAGAACCCAGGGACCCTCTGGAGGAGCTCTAGGCACCACCCCTGGGGTGGTGATGGACAAGGGAGTGGTCACTCCCCTTTCCATTGTCCAGTTTCATGCCAGAGCTGGGGGTCCCTGAACCGGTGTGGACTGGTTTATGCAGGGAGGGCACCAAATGTGCCCTTCAAAGCAAACCAGTGGCTTGGGGCGGCTACCCCTTCCAAGCCAGTCACACCTATTTCCAAATGGAGTGGGTGTTACCTCTCTATCCCAAAGGAAATCCTTTGTTCTGCCTTCCTAGGCTTGATCAGATCAAGCAGCAAGAGGGCAGAAACCTGTGTGAGAGGTGGCAGCAGCTGGGATGCCCGGAAAACCCTGTAAGACTGGTGGTAGCAATGCTGGGGTCCTCCAAGGAGCCCTCAGATTAGATACTTCCAATACTTGCAACAGTACTGGGGTATGATTACGATATGTTTGATACCAAACATGCCCAGGTTCGGAGTTACCATTATGTAGCTATGTCCAGTAGATGTGTAAAATGGCGTCCCCGCACTCACAAAGTCTAGGAAAATGGATCTGGAGTTTGTGGGGGCACCTCTGCTAGTGCAGGGGTACCCTCACACACAGGTACATGCACCCTACCCTCTGGGCTGAGAGGGCCTACCACAGGGGTGACTTACAGTGCCCTGGTGTAGTGACCTGTAATGAAAACGGGTGCATGCACCAGTCTCATGCAGGCTGCAATGGCTGGCCTGCAGAACCCTTTGCATGGGCTCCCTATGGGTGGCAGAATAACTGCTGCAGCCCATGGGGATCCCCTGGAAACCCAAGGCCCTGGGTACTTAGGTACCATATGCTAGGAACTTGCATGGGGGGACCAGTATGTCAATTGTGGAAAGAAAAAGGTACAATTTAGAAGAGAGCCAAGTACTGGGATCCTGATTAGCACGAACCCAGTAGACGCAGTCAAACATACTGACAACAAGCAATGGGGGTAACCATGCCAAGAAAGAGGGTACTTTCCTACACTAGGTGTTTGCTTATATTGTTCTGTACAGTGACCCGAGGATCAGCGGTGTGAAGACGAAGGGTGAAACTGATATCCCTAGTTTTTTACGCCGCTCTGTCCTCTAACAGTGATGGGATGATCAGCACTGTGAAGGTGATGAAGGGTGATATTGATACTATTGCTTGCTTATACCGCTCTGTACAGTGACGGGAGGGTCAGCGGTGTGAAGGTGATGGAAGTTGATATCGATAGCACTGTTTGCTTCATTGCTCTGTATAGTGAGGGGAGGACCAACAGTGTTATTGCAATGAAGGGTGATATTAATAAGGCTATTTGCTTATACCGCTCTGTATGGTTGCAGGAGGACCAGCAATGTGAAGGCTTTGATGAGTGATATTGATAGGGCTGTTTTCTTATACCACTCTGTACAGTGACAGGAGTATGAGCGATGTGAAGGTGTGGAAGGATAATATTAACAATGCTGTATGTTTATACTGCTTAGTACAGTGATAGGGTGATCAGCAGTGTGAAGGTGATGAAGGGTAGTATTGACAATTCTATTTGTTTGCACGATCAACACAGTTAGTAAATGGCCGGCTGTGTTAAAGCAACTCAGGAGGTACTGACAGTGTTGTTTGCTTAAACCATTCTATACAGTCAGGTGAAGATGAGCAGTGTGGGGGCACACGTACACCACTCTGTACAGTAAGAGAAAGGTCAGTGGTGTGAAGTGTCATATCAATAGCGTTGTTTGCTTGAATTAAACCACTCTCCCCAGCGTTTCAGCAGTGTGAGGGGAAATGGGATTTTGACAGTGCTGTTTGCTACTACCGCTCTACAATGAAAGAGCAATTTCAGCGGGTGAAGGAAGTAAACGGTGATACTGATGGAGCTGTCTGCCTAGTTGCTCTTTACAGTTAGAGCCAGGTTGGCTGCTTGAAAGCAGTAAATGGGGATATTGAGAGTTCTCCTCTCTCCGGTGGCATGAGATGCTGCAGATTCACATGCTGTGCATTATCCTGCCATCTAGTGTTGGGCTCGGAGTGTTACAAGTTGTTTTTCTTTGAAGAATCTTTTCGAGTCACAAGACGGAGGGACTCCTCCCTTTCGGCTCCATTGCGCATGGGCGTCGACTCCATCTTAGATTGTTTTCCCCACAGAGGGTAAGGTAGGAGTTGTGAATATACTAAATGTGCCCATGCAATGGAGTAAGTATGTATGTACATAATGTGTATTAAATTAGTATTTATTTACAAATTTAAAAATTTTCATCCAACTTATAACGGCTACAGGCTCCCGGGGAGGTGGGAGGGCACATGTGAATCTGCAGAGTTTCATGCCACGAACAGATTTACACTGGGCAAGTGACGTTTTCCGTTCGATGGCATGTGTAGCTGCAGATACACATGCTGTGCATAGACTAATAAGCAGTAATCTCCCCAAAAAAGCAGTGGCTTAGCCTGTAGGAGTTGAAGTTGTCTGAAATAATGTTCTTAATACAGCCTGTCCTACTGTGGCTTGTTGTGTTGTTAACACATCTACACAGTAATGTTTTGTGAATGTATGAGGCCTAGACCATGTGGCTGCCTTACACATTTCTGTCATAGGTATATTTCCTAGAAAAGCCATTGTGGCGCCTTTTTTCCTAGTGGAATGCGCTCTTGGTGTAATAGGTAGATCTCTTTTTGCTTTAATATAGCAAGTTTGAATACATTTCACTATCCATCTGGCAATGCCTTGCTTGGATATAGGATTACCTGCATGAGGTTTCTGGAAGGCTACAAACAACTGTTTTGTTTTACGAAACTGTTTTGTTCTGTCAATGTAATACATTAGTGCTCTTTTTATGTCTAATGTATGTAAGGCTCTTTCGGCTACTGAGTCTGGTTGTGGAAAGAAGACTGGGAGTTCCACTGTTTGGTTTAGGTGGAATGGTGATATAACCTTTGGTAAGAATTTGGGATTTGTACGGAGAATCACTTTATGTTTATGTATTTGTATAAATGGTTCTTGTATAGTAAATGCTTGTATCTCACTCTTCTAAGTGATGTGATAGCTATTAGAAAGGCTACCTTCCAAGTTAAGTATTGCATTTCACAAGAGTGCATGGGTTCAAATAGTGGTCCCATGAGTCGTGTTAATACAATATTAAGGTTCCACGAAGGTACTGGTGGTGTTCTCGGGGGTATGATTCTTTTTAATTCTTCCATAAATGCTTTGATGACTGGGATTCTAAAAAGCGATGTTGAATGTGTAATCTGCAGATAGGCAGATATTGCTGTGAGATGTATTTTAATAGAAGAGAATGCTAGTTTAGACTTTTGTAAGTGTAATAAGTAACTTACAATGTCCTTTGCAGAAGCATGTAGTGGTTGAATTTGATTATTGTGGCAGCAGTAAACAAATCTTTTCCATTTGTTTGCATAACAATGTCTTGTAGTAGGCTTTCTAGCTTGTTTAATGACCTCCATAAATTCTTGTGTAAGGTCTAAGTGTCCAAATTCTAAGATTTCAGGAGCCAGATAGATTGAACGATTCTGGATTCGGGTGTCTGCTCTGCTGTTTGTGTTGTGTTAGCAGGTCTGGCCTGTTCGGTAGCTTGATGTGAGGTACTACTGATAAATCTAGCAGTGTTGTGTACCACGGTTGGCGAGCCCAGGTTGGTGCTATAAGTATTAGTTTGAGTTTGTTTTGACATAGTTTGTTTACCAGATAAGGAATGAGTGGGAGAGGGGGAAAAGCGTAAGCAAATATCCCTGACCAACTGATCCATAACGCATTGCCCTTGGACTGAGGGTGTGGGTACCTGGACGCAAAGTTTTGGCATTTTGCATTTTCTTTTGTTGCGAATAGGTCTAATTTTGGTGTTCCCCAGCGTAGAAAGTAATCTTGTAGGATCTAGGGATGAATTTCCCATTCGTGTGTTTGTTGGTGATCTCGACTGAGATTGTCAGCTAACTGGTTCTGAATGCCTGGGATGTATTGTTCTATTAGGCGAATATGATTGTGAATTGCCCAATGCCAAATTTTCTGTGCTAAGAGACAGTTGTGACGAGTGTGTCCCTCCTTGTTTGTTGAGGTAATACATTGTCGTCATGTTGTCTGTTTTGACAAGAATGTGTTTGTGGGCTATCAGTGGTTGAAATGCTTTTAATGCTAGAAACACTGCCCACAGTTCTAACTGGTTTATGTGCAGTTGTTTTTCTTGATTGCCCCATTGTCCCTGAATGCTGTGCTGGTTGAGGTGTGCTCCCCACCCAATCATGGAAGCATCTGTTGTGATCACGTCTTGAGGCACTGGGTCTTGGAATGGCCGCCCTTGGTTTAAATTTATAGGGTTCCACCATTGAAGCCAGAAGTGTGTTTGGCGGTCAATCAACACTAGATCTTGGAGTTGACCCTGTGCTTGCGTCCATTGTTTTGCTAGGCACTGTTATGAGGGCCGCATGTGTAATCTTGCGTTTGGGACAATGGCTATGCATGAGGACATCATGCCTAGAAGTTTCATTAGAAACCTTACTTGGTAGTGTTGGTTTGGCTGTATGTTTAATGTAATATTCTGAAACGCTTGTACTCTTTGTGGACTTGGTGTGGCAATCGCTTTTTGGGTGTTGTGTTGTTCCCAAGTATTGTTGTATCTGGGATGGTTGCAGATGTGATTTTTGGTAATTTATAGAAAACCCTAGTTTGTGTAGAGTTTCTATAACGTATTGCATGTGAAGAAGACACTGTTGTTGAGTGCTGGTTTTTATTAACCAATCGTCTAAGTATGGGAATACGTGCATGTGCTGTCTCCTTATATGAGCGGCTAAAACTGCAAGGCATTTTGTGAATACCCTTGGGGCTGTTATCCTGAACGGTAACACCTTGAATTGATAGTGCACGCCGTTTATTACAAACCTTAAGTATTTTCTGTGCGAAGGACGTATGGGTATGTGAAAGTATGCATCCTTGAGATCTAACGTTGACATGTAGTCCTGTTTTTTGAGCAAGGGAAACACGTCTTGAAGTGTTACCATGCGGAAGTGATCTGAGTTGATGAAGAGATTCAGCGTTCTGAGGTCTAATATGGGTCTCAACGTTTTGTCTTTCTTTGGAATTAGGAAATATAGTGAGTAGACACCTGTTCCTTTTTGATGGTTGGGTACTAAACTCTATTGCTTGTTTTTGTAACAATGCTTGGACCTCTAGTTGTAACAGGTCTAAGTGTTTTTTGGACATATTGTGTGCTCTTGGAGGGACATCTGGCGGGAAATTTATGAATTCTATGCAATAACCATTTTGGATAATGGCTAGGAGCAGCCATGCGTCCGTAGTTATGTGTTTCCAGTTTTTGTAGTATGCAGTAAGTCTCCCCCCCACTGGTGTTAAGTGTTGGGGTTTTGTGACATTGAAGTCACTGTTTGGGTTGACTTGTTTTAGGGCTTTGGAATTTTCCCCTTGCTCTTGGGAATTGTCCACCCCTATATGAGCCTCGAAACCCTCCTCTCTGGTATTGCCCCTGATAGGTGGGTCTGATTTGCGAGGTGGAAGGCTCTGGTGTTTGCATACGAAACCCCCCTCTAAATTGTGGCTTTCTCAATGTGCCTCTGCTTTGTGGGGAGTAGAGTGCGCCCATGGCTTTGGCCGTGTCTGTGTCCTTCTTTAATTTCTCAATTGCTGTGTCCACCTCCAGCCCAACCAATTGTTCTTGGTTAAAATGCATGTTTAACACAGCTTGCTGGATTTCTGGTTTGAATCCTGAGCTCCGTAACCATGCATGCCTGCGAATGGTTACCGCAGTGTTGACTGTCCGTGCTGCTGTGCCTGCCGAGTCTAATGCGGACCTTATCTGGTTGTTGGATATTGCTTGTCATTCTTCAACAACCTGTTGGGCATGTTTCTGGTGCTCTTTGGGCAAGTGCTGTATAATGTGTTGCATCTCGTCCCAGTGTGCCCTGTCGTAGCAAGCCAGTAGGGCTTGCGAGTTTGCGATCCGCCATTGATTGGCTGCCTGTGCTGCCACTTGTTTGCCCGCTGCATTAAACTTCCTACTCTCTTTGTCAGGCGGTGGTGCGTCTCCTGATGATTGAGAGTTTGCCCTCTTTCTTGCTGCTCCCACAACCACTGAATCTGGTGTTAGTTGCTGTGTTATAAACACAGGGTCCGTTGGGGGAGGTTTGTATTTCTTCTCCACTCTAGGTGTGATAGCCCTTCCTTTCACTGGCTCCTGGAAGACCTGTTTTGCGTGCTTGAGCATACCTGGGAGCATTGGCAGACTTTGGTAGGAACTGTGGGTGGATGCCAAGGTGTTAAATAGGAACTCATCCTCTATTGGCTCCGAATGCATTGCTACATTGTGGAATGTAGCTGCCCTTGATAGTACCTGCGTGTATGCAGTACTGTCCTCTGGAGGTGACGGCCTTGTTGGGTAACAATCTGGGCTGTTGTCGGATACCGGAGCATCATATAAGTCCCATGCATCCGGATCATCCTGTGTCATCCCTGTATGGGTCGGTGACTGAATTGGGGGTGTTGTTACCGGGGACAGCTGTGGTGAATGTAGTGGAGAACGTTGTGGCAAAAACCTTGGTGGAGGTGTTTTATCTCTTGCCACCTTTGCCTTTGGCTGCATTTCTGACTCCTGAAATGCCAGCTTTCTTTTGATTTTAATTGGAGGAAGTGTTTGTATTTTACCAGTCTCTTTCTGGATATGCAGCCTCCTTTGGGTATGGTCTGGTTCCCCCATACTTATTTCCTGCTCAAATCTATGTTCATGCATTTGGCCGGAAAGTCCTTGCTCTTCCATGTAAGAGCCTAATTTCGGCTCCAAGGCTGCTTTTTTCGGTACCGAAGGTTTCGAAACAGTCTTTTTCGGTTCTGAGGTAACTTTTTTCACCTTGGGTGTGTCGAACTCTCGGTGCCGAGATTGTTCGGAGCCTGAATCTCGACCGGAGTCGGATGTCTTCGGCAGTTGTTTGGCCTTTTTCGGTGCTGATGGTTGGTCACCGTGTTTTCGATGGGTTAAGCCATGGCCTGCTGGCGGTGGCATCCCCTTGGCCTTTATGATCTTGGAGTGAGTCTTGGACGGGGCAGTTTTACTCACACTTTTCTGCATTGTCCCCGGTCGCTCACTTTCGGAGTCGTCTGAGTCCGTTCCCTGGATGGAGATTCTTTCCTCCTCTTCGACGTCGATCTGTTCTCTTGGTGTCTACGCCATTTGCAGTCTTCTGGCTCTTCGATCACGTAGGGTCTTTTTCGATTGAAATGCCCGACAGGCCTCGCAAGTATCCTCCCTGTGTTCCAGTGATAGACACAGATTACAGACCAAGTGTTTGTCTGTATAAGGATACTTCGCGTGGCACTCCGGACAGAAGCGGAAGGGGGTCTGGTCCATTAGTTTTGACGATGGATGCGGTCGGGCCGACCAGGCCCCGCTAAAGAGCAGAAGCCCCGAAGGGCCGCCGGAGCGCTTCTACTATCGGTGTCGATATACTAACACTAAACCGGTACCAAGCGTGAACAATACAGTCGAATTTTCGATATTTAGCTAACTTTCCCGATTCGAAATACGGAGCAAAGAGGAACATGTCCGAACCCGATGGCGGAAAGAAAACAATCTAAGATGGAGTTGACGCCCATGTGCAATGGAGCCGAAAGGGAGGAGTCCCTCGGTCTCGTGACTCGGAAAGACTTCTTCGAAGAAAAACAACTTGTAACACTCCGAGCCCAACACTAGATGGCAGGATAATGCACAGCATGTGTATCTGCAGCTACACATGCCATCGAACATATATATATATATATCAATACTTACTATATATGGTAGAAGATGTTTCCCTTCTCAGAGTGATGGATTGGTTTTATTCACTTATTTGAGATTAGATAACTGAAAGAATAGACCAGAAGGAGTCTAACAGTTAGACAGGTAATAATGTACAGAAATGGTGCTTTCTTGGTACAGCATTCCAAAGGAGGGGGAGCGATCATTATCTTGAATCGAGACAACTGAAGAGGAGAGAAAATGTCTTCTTGGTAAAAAGTCAATTTAATAGTGTGTTTCCCAGTGCGATGAGTATATCCAGAGAAAGGCCCCATATTCATTGTACCACAGGAACAAAGCAACACTTCACTGATGAGCCCTAAAAAAAGTAATTGGGAAGGAAATGCATGTGTGCAACGATGACTACAGCATATGCATGAACACGCAGGTTCCAGTCATGACTATGTAGGAGGGTTAGTCAAGGTTCAAAACTGGATACAGGCAGGACAAATGGGTAAATGTTTATAGTGAAGGTAACTTATGACATCACCAGCATTCCGTTTTATATTGAATACAAAAATATTCCAAAATAACTCTACCCACGAATGACACAGCATTAAATACAGCACTCAGGTGTGTCTTATTAAAATCTCCGTTCTTTTCCAGTCCCGAAATTACTCTTACAGAGGGTCCTGTGAATTAAGGGTGTGGGAAATAAAAGGGAATACATCATGTCATCGGGGAATAACACGTGGAAATCGATTTCCAAATGTTTTCGCCTGGAATTCCACGCAGAAAATCTGGTTGCTTTTGGCAGCCGAAATCTCCTTATGAAAAATAAAAACTTTATTCTGATGGGGTCAGTTACTCCTGTTAACTGTCCCAGTGGAATTTGAGTCACTCCTATCGAGGGTCTTAATCGCTTATCGGAATCTATAAATCTGATTTCACTCCAGCACAAGCATTCAACACTGCCTTACCAGATATCAGAGGTCTTTAGGTAGCTTGAAGAGTTAATTTGTAGCTTTCTATTTTAAAGAGAAGTAAACGCTTTCTCGATAAATCTATTTAATCTAGTGCCGCAAATTCATTTTGGATTTCTGTTTCTGGGTTCAAACTTCCTGGAGTCCTAATATGTAGATGCCACTCAAGTTTCTTTGTGACATAGGACGTGAAAGAACTAACTCATGCTGCTTCGACCACCTGCTTGTGGGCCTCGAGGGACGCCAGAGGATCGCCAGAGGAGGGGCGGGCCCCTGGAACTAGCGCGTAAAGCGCATAGCTGCCTCCCGCTGCGTAAGACGCGCGACAGCGGCACCCGGGCAAAGCCCGGGCCAAGGGCAGGCCCATCCTGTGCCCGTCAGTGACCGGAGGAGGCCGGGCCGGGCCCCGCCTCTTATGTCTGCAGCTAAGGAGACCTGTTCTATTGCTATCAATGACATACATGAGGCCTTAGACTTATTTTTTAGACTATTCTTCCTTGAAGTACAACATACGGATAACTGTCGCAATTTGGTCAGCATTGCTTACTTTCAAGGATAACATTAGGACAACAGGTTCCTCCCCTAAGCCTGGTGGGACTTCGAGTCCCAGACTTCACCGCTGCTGCTTCACACCTGGAGGCCATTGACTCGCAGGCGCTACATAATGCGCCGCGCCGTTGCACGGGGACGCCTGTCATCGCCCAGAAGAGGCCGGGCAGGGCCTACCATCTCGGCTACAGAAATAGCCAACACACAAGTAAGGGAACCTTTCTTTTCCAATTTGTATATATTGACCTTGTGACTACTTGTACATTACAGGGAAAAGAAAGGCCGTAGATATACCGGCGCCAATTAAGGGAACAAAAATTGCGAAAAAACGCTCAGGAAATCCTCGAACCCGGGACCCCTGAGCAGGTCAAATCCACTTGATGAAATTGACCTCTTACTCGAAGAAGTCGAGTCTATATTAAGCACACATCCAACTGGAGTAAAGCCCCTGAAGAAGAGTTCCCCCTAAGGATAGTAAAATCCTGGAACTATTTAATAAGATGGGAAAGAGACACTCTCCGGATGCAATAATAGAGGCTGACAAAAATGAGGGCCCGCACACTTGTAGGAACCCTACTGCAAGATCCACCTGCAGTGTAACACTTCTCCCAGCATCTCAGAAGTGTCTCCCACCTGCGCCGCATACGCCATCCCTTCTTCCACTGAGCCCGGTGATCAAGGTGGTCCCAAACCTATTGTGCACTAATCGCTTTGAGCCGCTGTCGGAAAAAGAGGACCTGCCCACGCCCATGAGTGCGCCCCAGTCTTCCCCTGGAATAGTTATCCCTACTGCCATCCCACCAAATCCTCAGCTTGACTTGGAAGGTACTGAGTCATCAGCCAGCAGAGTCAACTTGGCTACAGTCCTCAGAGAGTGGACGAAGTTAAGGGTTTGGACCTAGCATTAACAGGTCTTATGAAGGGAAAATCTGTGCACCAATGTGGATGTCATTTTATACGTCAATGGGCTAGTGGGGAGGCAAGGGGAAGCAAAGTTTTTACTTCCATTGACTCAAATATGGGGGCTGAGACAAGGGGAACTTTGGTTCTCCCTAACAGTGGGGAATTAACTACATCAGAAAGAGAGGGTCATCACTCCAACTATATAAAAGACAATCTGAGACATAAAAGGACGTCCGAAAGTGCACCTAGAGGCAGAGACCACCGAGGAAATTGGATAAGTAATTCTGATAATTCCGATAATTCCAATGATGACAAAGTTAGAGGAAGGGCAAGCGAATTTGATCCCTTGAAAGTCGACCATGAGTGGAGCCGTTTACAACCCCCCATTAGGCCATTTAAAATCTCACATAAAAGCAAAATCCACCCCCGTAACGACATTGGAGGTACAGTTATTAAGGTACAGGATTTGGATATGCGAAGTGGCACAAATAAAATCTATTTAACTGATGTTCCAAAATTGCCATTAGGGTTGGTCGAGAACCAGGACTCCCCGACTAATAAAGTCATATATTGGATATGCTCCCAACGGAATTGCCTTTCTGTTATTCGTTCAGACATACTGGCAGCCGAGAGAAGCTGCATTCCAGGCATCAACTCCGATATAATTACTATTCATTTTGAAGATAAGACTCTGGTGACTCAACTAATGGATTTTGACACCCGTACTCGTTCAAACAATGTGACGAACGGGGGGGGGGATAAGACTTACACTGGATCCATTTAATTCCAGACAAGATGTAGGTCCAGACGGCCCAATCTGTCCTCAGGGAAGTGCCATACCCATGGCAGTTGCCAACTTCTGTTTGCTGCCTGACCCTGTGTGACTGGCTACTGAACCGGCGGCTTATATGGAGAACTGTTCCAAGGTCCCACATCCCAAGGGGAGTGATAGGGCGCCGCTATTGGATACCTGTAGTAATGATTTGGTTTTCAGGGACATAGGTTGTTCAACCTCGGTGATCGACCGAGAGAAATGCACGTTGAAACTTATGTCTTGGAATATTGCAGGTTTGGATAGGAAATTAGACGATATAGAATGGGTTACTTACATCAAAGATATAGATATCTGCCTGCTTCAGGAAACCTGGGCAGAGGATGCCATTAATATAGACTGATTCCTTTCATTTAGTGTTCCTGCCCTACCTCCAGAGAAGGGGTTAGGCCGCGCCAGAGGTGGACGGCTATTGCTCTTAAATAAGAAATTGCAATGTGATTTTAAGCATTTGGAAATTGATTCTGCGTATTTAAAGGCTATGCGTATCACATATAAACAGGGTTTTACAATTGTTATTGTCAATGTTTACGTACGATCCGTTCCACGTAGCTCTGAGTCTCACACTCTGGTTATAGTGTCTGAATTTGTAGAAAGCCTGCAACCCTCAACCATTTTAATCATTGCTGACGATTTAAATTGTACATTTGAACCCTCTACCCTACTTAGAGGCCTAACGGACGAAGATGAGCTGTTGGGGATCCCGTAGTTAACCAACACTCGGTCTTGTATACGCTCTTGTGTGGCCACACAACTAGCCACATTGTGTTTAAAACATGGCCTTAGGGCTTGCAATGGTAGAACATCATCTGATCTGAACATTGCACAGACATTCAAAAGGGGTATGTCCATAAGTACTAATGATTACTTCCTGGTGGATGTCAGGCTGTGGCCACACTTGAAGGATATGAGAGTAGAAGTGAGATGTGACAGCGATCACTTCCCTCTGCTTCTTACTCTGTCTGGGAAAATGTTTAGGAGAACACTAAATAATCTTGTCACAGTGGTTCCATCACCATGCTGGAACAATAACTTCACTAAGGGTACTTGGCCAAAAGTGATGTCCAACCCCCATCTGATCAGAGCAATTTATCAAACCTTTTTAGATAACCTGGCTGAGTATGAAGACCAGGCTGATGGGAATATTCTGATTCTCAAAATACATGACAGCCTGGCCATTCAGTACAGAGCTTTTTCTTTAAAGTGGGTCAGCCAAGGCCTAGTGAAGGGAAAAGGGTCCGCAAGGGATGGTTTAATGAGACCTGTTCCAGGGCAAAGTCTGGGCTAAAAGCAGCAGTAATGTCAGGTTCCCAGGGGGAGATTAAACAAGCTAGGTGTATATATAAAGGAACCCTAACCCATGCGAAAAGGCTGTGGGAGGACCTCCTGTGGCAGGAACTACTAGATGCCTCAAGAATGAAGAACAACAAGCATTTCTGGGAACGTTTGTCTAAAAGAGAAAATGGAGGCAGGAATTCCCCTAATAATCACATACAACCCGAAAGTTAGGTAGAGCATTTTTCCAGTCTTTACGCCTTACCAGTGGATCTAACGGTTACCAATGTAGTCTATTCTCCCTCAATGCTACCAGATTTGGGTCCTAGTTTGCCCCCTCCAGAGGGGGACTGTTATGCCTTCGAGGGCTGTACTATTTTTTCCATAGAAGAAACTCTTGAGGCCATAGTTTAAACCCTGGCAAATCACCAGGGCCGGACAAGCTTCCTGGAGATCTTTACAGATCTGAACCAAATATTTGGTCCTGGTAAATCAATGCTATTTCGAATAGCATTGCTGCAGGGGGACAAATCCCAGACACATGGAGTGGGGCCAAAATTATACCAATTTATAAAAAAGGCAATGCAAATCTTCCAACCAATTATAGGCCAATTAGCCTTATAGATAATTTACAAAAGATATTTGCTAAACAAATTCTACAGAGGCTAACCAGCTGGGTTGAGGATCATCAAATTCTCTCTTCACTTCAGGCAGGATTTTGCGTGAAAACTAGCACGGTAGACCAGGTTTTCAGGTTGGCTATTCTGTACTGGAAATATGTAGCTATTGCTAAGCAGCGCCTATATGTTGTATTTATAGATCTGCGATCTGCCTTTGACCTGGTCCCAAGAGCTAAACTGTGGGAAGTGCTGGGCAGACTGGGAGTTCCAGGGGACATACTACTTCTGTTAAAACGACTACACGAAAACACTTATGCGCAAGTGAGGTGGGGCAATCAAGGCGAGCTGACTGAAAAGATTCCAATTAAAAGGGGAGTTCGCCAAGGTTGCACGTTAGCCCCTTTATTATTTACCCTATTTATTAATCAGGTGGTGAAGACTATGATTACTTGTCAGAATGATGCGCCCTCCCTGAATGCACAAAAAATTCCCATTCTTCTTTTTGCAGATGACTCACTCCTCATTTCAAAGACAACAATGGGGTTGCAAACCCTTGTCAATAGATTTAATTTATTCTGTAAAGAACATGGGTTGGAGGTTAACATCAATAAAACTAAATTGATGGTGCTTTGTACAGGTCCTAGCAAAAGATGCACCATCAATATTGACGGAGTCCCCTTGAAGAAAATTAGCTCCATAGATTATCTGGGTGTTAGGCTAACCAGTAAACTATCATAGGAAGATCAGACCATGAAGAGTGTGGGGTTGTTACAACATAGAGCTTCATCCATATTGCGTTTTTATCAAAGCTCTTTAATAAAAGTTGTATCCCCAGCAATAAAAATGTATACAGCCAAGGCGCAAGGAGCAGCTCTGTATGGAGCGGAAGTATGGGGATTTTCTAACTGTAACAAGATATCAGGGGGTGAAAATAATTGTCCTCGCAGCACACCCTTGTCACCATTATTTTTTTACTTGGGTTTAAATCGAGTAGCTGACTTAGTCATTTTAAGACCTCTTTTATATTGGATCAGGATATGGACCACTCCTGAATTAGATATATACAAGGTTTCATTACTCGATTTACTAAAATGCCAAAATGCTGCCACACTCCCTTGGATCAGACATATGTCCCACTGGTTTCGTTTGTTGGGTCTGAGCGATTATTGGGAAAATCCCCACAATTTAGAGAGACGTCACAAAAATGTTTTAAAGTCAATCTATAGGTCTTATGTCAAGGATAATTATATAATCTGCAAATCACATGGTTGTTTAATTAATTATTTTATTGATTTTAAATGGTTCCCACAGTTTGAACCTTATTTGGATATCATACCTGATCTGCAGGGCAAAAGCTTATATGCAAGATTTCGGTTTGGATCTCTACCTTTGATGTCATTGACCCACAGCTGGGGGCAGACCATTCTTCCCGATATATGTCCAGTTTCTGGTGGTACCTCAGAAACTATCGAACATTTTATATTCTTTTGCCCAGCATATTTGATCCCACGGTCAAAGTGGATCCGTAAAATCTGCAGGGTCATGGGATTAAAAAACTGTCTTTCGGCTATAAGGGTTCTAAAAAGTCATAATTCCAATAACTCAATTCTTGCAGTAAGTAAGTTTTTAGTGGCAGCATGGCATATTCGTCGCTGTCTTTTAAAAAAACAAGGATCCATACAACTGACCTAGACAAGACCTTATGTGCAAACCTGATTTTATTTAATGTATTAAATGTTTTATATTAGTTTACTGACGGCTGTATTTAAATATGATCATCTATTCTATTTTGTTGCTTTCATGGTCAATTGACCGAATAAAGCTGTTGTGTGTGAAACTAACTCATCCCTATCCTCATTTTCATTCACCCACCAACCTTTTCTGAGGCCCCTGTCCCAGCACTATTTATGTATCTAAGCAGTGAGCAAAAGGCCAGAAGGTAGTGCCCTCCACATCCACTGTCATCTCCACTCCCCAATTACATTTTGTTTTAGCCGAACAAGAGGTAGTTTTAATCCACTTTCCCTTCACCTAGCACTGTGCACATCTCACCTATACCAACAGCTCGTCTATGGCCTACGTTAATCAAAACACCTCAAAAGCTCCTCCCCAATATAGGAATTTGTAGCCCACACCAGACACCTCTGGTCCTGTGGTGAGGATGGACCCGTTGATGAAGCATGACACCTAAAGGGGGTGGGGGGGGCGAGGATTCCCTACATAACAAAACACTTGTTCAAAGTACAGAGAGACATGTTGCAATAAAGCACACCAGTGTCTCTGTGCTTTGCTGTGTGCTCAGCAATAATCCATCGGTGGTTTGATCAGATGCCCCCTGTACACCCTCTTTGTGTTGTGTCAAACTACATACTGACCAGCTTTCAATACAATGAGGATTTCATGGAAGGAATATCATCAATAAATGCAAATGACTCAGAGAGGTTATCCAAAACTTTATTTGATTACCTAATCATGTATTTAAGCAAAGGGTTATTGACAGGAGGGTACTAAAGATTCTCTTGTCTGGACCACTGTGTAATCCATCCTGTGGGGTCCGTCCTAAAACACCATCCTAATACATTTCAATGGGCAAAGAAAATAGACAGGTTGCAAGCCATCAATCAGTATCCTGCTGAAAAGTTTTCAGTGACATTCCTTTAACATGCATGAATACACATACACTGTATCAAAGAAAATATAGTGTGTGCTTGCATTTAGTGTTGAGGTGGCGGGTAGCAGGTGTTTGTCATGCTGAGAGAGGTACAGGAGAGGTATTGGATGGGGGAGCAAGTACTGATGGATCTGGGATTCAACTACTGTTCTTGCATTGGGGCAAACATCATCTAGCTAGGCAACTGCATTTACAGCTCTAGAAAGGAATGTGAAACCACATACCTCGTTCACTTGTGACTGGAAACAGTTGTAGTGGACCTAGCACAATATAATTGGGTGCAAATAGATAATGTTTTATTAATTGAATACAAAAAAACAATACAATGATCTAAGTTTCACATCCAGCATCAAATGGAAAAGAAAGTCACACTAGTATTACAACTATGAATGTTAAAACTTACCACTTGAATGCTGTGAATTGCTGTTTGCTTCATCAAAGTTGTTTTGTGATTTCACTTCTAATTTCCTGCAGAAAGCGCTTTCTGTATGGGTGGGGACAAGTATGTAGTAAATACTTCCCTTCAGTTGAAAATACCTTGCAAGAGCATTTAACGATCATCATTCCAACATTGATAGTAAGACTTTGTATACATGACTTCTGACAGTATATGAGATTACATATTTTTACATTAATGCATATCTCCATTATACACCATTTGGCGTGCAGGGCAAGTAAACCAAACTCTTATAATGCTTCAGCAAGTAAGACTACACATCTCACCATCTCTGTAGTTAGATAAATGAAAACTCAGGGATAGTTAAATTTTATAATATGGCCTTTCTATTCTGAGTATTACTGTGCTTAAGTTACATGTCAGTCATTTAATAAAAAATGAATATGTGTGAATAATAACAACCCCAAATAATTTATACTGTTATATTTTGCAATGTGATAATCAAGCTTGCATGAATATATTCACAGTATTTAATCTAAACGCTGAATATTTAACTGTTCATTAGTCGTTGATTTATAACCGTTTCTAGAAAGTATCTCTGGTTCCAACTGAAGGCTATGGGATGGCAGGCACTTAGCTTTCACGCACTGATTTATCAGAACAGCTGGCCTTGTGAGACGAGAGTAACAGACCTTGCTATCTCATTGAACATAAGCTCTATTGTTCAAACAGCTATGTTTGGAGTGCGCCATCTTTGAAATGTTTTGCTCTGCTAGAATTAGATTAGCACTTACAACTTGCAAAATGAGGGCAGGGTTGCTATACAGCTGTAACAGCATTCAGTGGTTCCTTTTATTTGTGCTTTTACTAAACATTGCTGCTGTCATGTTACATGCATTCAACCATGGTTAAAGATTATATTGTGCAAATTAGACTACCATTTTCATTTCAAAATAAATCTTTAAAATGTATCCATCATGTTCCAGTGTTACTGAGTGTGTCATTTCTTAACGAAAGAAGATTTTGGGGTGCAACTAATTATCCTGCAATGTCATATGGGATTCATAGCTCCCTGAAACATCTCACTCAAATAATGCTCAGTGGTCTGGGAGGTGGTTGCAGTACAGCAGTTTTTTTTAGTTGTGTTGGCACAATGACTGAGTCCTTGGTGCCAGTGGGTCTAGAACACTGACCTCCCTGTAACTAGAAATCTTATACCTTCTGCTGGCTTGCTCCTACAAACAGAAGCAATGAACAAGTTTCTTACCGTTTGTAACACCTTATCTGGTATAGACTACCTAGCTGCAGATTCCTTTGAATACCCCTAGGCATCAACCTGGCTCCACAAGACTTTTGAGCAGTACCGCTACGCGCCAGTAGGTGCCGTTGTTTTGCTCCACATCGGTGCCAGAAGTGATATGTGCAGTACCTATATAGGTGCTACCCCAGTGTGCTGACGTCAATTACTTTCGTAACTCAATGAGCCACCATGAGAACTGACCACTGGTGTGGGAAAACTAAGGCCCTGATAAATACTACATTTGGCTCGCAGAGCAAGGAGGATCGGTAAGGAATCTGCTGCTATATAGACTGTCTACCAGATAAGGTGTTACCAAAGTTAAGTAACTTGTTCATTTGATCGACAATTCTAGCTGCAGACCCTTACCTGTGAAACGATACCCAAGCAATGCCCTCCCCAGAGGTAGGTCTGCAAAGCAAATTCTAAATACGAAGGTTCTGTAGGACCAAACAGGTGAAATGCCTGTCACAACGGACCTGATTGTCCAGACAGTAGTGTTTAGCAAACATTGCAGGGAGGTGGTCGTTGCTGCCTGACATATCCAGGATAGGGACTCTGCAGGCTAACGCAGTGCTCACAGCCTTAACTATGGCAGGTTGATGATTTTGCCTACATGAAAGGAGTCAACCTTCAGAAGGATGGGAGCACATGTCCGGAGGACCAACTTGTCCAGGTAGGTGGTGCAGGGAGGATGCGCCGGAAGTACCTGCAATTCGCTGACCGACCTGGCTGATGTTATGGCTACTAGAAAGACAGTTTTGATGGTCAAGAGCCTAACAGGGCAATTGTGCTGAGCTCAAAAGGTACACACATCAAGAAGGTGAGAACAAGAGTCAGATCCCACTAGGACATGACAAATGGCCTGAGGGCGAAACATGCTGCATGCCTTTGAGAACCTAGCCACAACAGGTAAATAAAGAGGGATGGTCCAGCACCTGCACAAAAAGCCGAAATGGCTGAAAGATAACCTTTAACTGTGCCCAGAGTAGAGTCCTGCTGGGCCAAGGAAAGAGCAAAGAGAATAACCATGGACAGAGGTGCAGGAAAGTGGATCATTGTTGAGGGAATCACACTATATCACAGACCTATCCCAGAGGCACGCATACACAGATTTGGTGGAGAGATGCCTGGTTTCCAGAATAACATCACAGACTTTGGAAGGAAGGTTGAAAGATGTCTACTGTCTTTGCTTAATCTACATTCATGATAGTGTGAGCAGGTTTAGGCCCAGAACCCTCCCCTGATGCTGTAACAGAAAATCTAGCTGGCGCCAATGTGGCAGGTGCAGCAGCACCCGTCACGCATTGTACTGCCCGTAATTTGGGCAATGAAATGCGCAGCGGGACTGTGCATGGGGGCCCCCTGCACTGCCCATGCCAAGTGCATGGGCACCCCCATTCAGCCAGCTTTTCCGCGGTGGTATGAACCATCATGGAAAGGCTGGCGGAATGGAACTTGTAATCCGGCAGTCAGGCTGGAGACTGTCTCCAGCCTGGCGGTATTACTGTGGCGTTTGTACTGCAGAAATTCTGATCTCATATATTTGAAGGTGCAATCATATGTGAGAATGAAGAAAAAAGCAACTCTGTAAACTATTTGCCTAGGATCACACAATTTGAGACCCATTTACGGGTCAAGTACATTACAGTTAGGTCGAGTAGATTATTTGAGTGACTCGACCTGCAGGTTTAGTAAAATTTTCATGACTTTTTTGAGGCCTGCTATTGTCATGCTCAACAGATCAGTTTCAGAGTAAGAATAGTAAGGACACTACTAAACAGCAGCAACCTGAGGGTACTAAAAAGTGCTGGGAGAAAAAACAACAAACAACTAAAAAAGAAAGGGGTGAATCTCCGCAACCGGAGACCCCGCAAACTAGGTATAATCTTAGAAATAGGGATAATTTGAAGACGCCTGATAGATATCAATATACAGATAATTTTTGGCGTGGATTTTCCGATGTTGACATCTGTCGAAGTGGAGGATCTCCTGCTTTCCGTGGCTTCTATCTAAGAATTGGATTTTTTTTTTGTTAAATTGACATTGTATTGATTTTGGCTTTACCGTCACATGCTTCCCAATTTAAAATTGGTTTTCTGCTTTGCTGTCCTCTGACCTTGTCGAAATATATTTGATGTATTTTTTGTATCTGGGGCATATTGAAAATGTCACTTACCCAGTGTACATCTGTTCGTGGCATCAGTCGCAGTAGATTCGCATGTTCTGCAATAGCTCGCCATCTGGTGTTGGGCCGGAGTGTTACAAGTTGTTTTTCTTCGAAGAAGTCTTTCGAGTCACGGGACCGAGTGACTCCTCCTTTTGTCTCCATTGCGCATGGGCGTCGACTCCATCCTCGATTGTTTTTCCCCGCAGAGGGTGAGGTAGGAGTTGAATTGTAGTAATAGTGCCCATGCAATGGAGTGACTAAGTATGCACTTATTTAAGGTTGAGATGATACATATATAAATAATTGAAGGTAACTTCCAAACTGCTACAGGCTCCCGGGGAGGCGGGTGGGCACATGCGAATCTACTGCGACTGATGCCACGAACAGATGTACACTGGGTAAGTGACATTTTCAGTTCGATGGCATCTGTCGCTGTAGATACGCATGTTCTGCAATAGACTAGTAAGCAGTTATTTCCCCAAAAGCGGTGGATCAGCCTGTAGGAGTGGAAGTAGTCTGAAACAATGTCCTTAATACAGCTTGACCTACTGTGGCTTGTTGTGCGGATAACACGTCTACACAGTAGTGCTTGGTGAATGTGTGAGGCGTAGACCATGTGGCTGCCTTACATATTTCTTGCATTGGGATGTTTCCTAGAAAGGCCATGGTAGCACCTTTCTTTCTGGTTGAGTGTGCCCTTGGTGTAATGGGCAGCTGTCGTTTAGCTTTAAGGTAGCAGATTTGGATGCATTTAACTATCCATCTGGCTATACCTTGTTTTGAAATTGGGTTTCCTGCATGAGGTTTTTGAAATGCAATAAAGAGTTGTTTAGTCTTTCTGATGTTCTTTGTTCTGTCAATGTAATACATTAATGCTCTTTTGACATCTAATGTATGTAGTGCCCTTTCAGCTACGGTATCTGGCTGTGGAAAGAACACCGGAAGTTCCACTGTTTGATTTAGATGGAACGGTGAAATAACCTTTGGCAAAAATTTAGGATTGGTCCTTAGGACGACTTTATTTTTGTGTAGTTGTATAAAAGGTTCTTGTATAGTAAACGCCTGAATCTCGCTTACTCTTCTCAGGGAAGTAATGGCGATGAGAAATGCTACCTTCCAGGTTAGGAACTGTATGTCGCAGGAGTGCATGGGTTCAAAAGGTGGACCCATAAGTCTAGTTAGGACAACATTTAGGTTCCATGAAGGAACAGGTAGTGTTCTTGGTGGTATAATTCTCCTAAGGCCCTCCATGAATGCTTTAATGACTGGTATTTTATATAGGGAAGTTGAATAGGTAGTCTGCAGGTATGCAGATATTGCTGCAAGGTGAATCTTAATGGAAGAGAAAGCTAGGTTAGATTTTTGTAAGTGAAGCAAGTAACCCACTACATGTTCTGGAGTTGTGTGTAATGGTTGTATTTGATTAATATGGCAGTAGCAAACAAACCTCTTCCATTTACTTGCATAGCAGTGCCTGGTGGATGGCCTTCTTGCTTGTTTTATGACTTCCATACATTCTTGGGTAAGTTGTAAGTGCCCGAATTCTAGGATTTCAGGAGCCAGATTGCTAGATTCAGCGATGCTGGATCTGGGTGTCTGATCTTTTGGTTGTGCTGTGTCAACAGATCTGGCCTGTTGGGCAATTTGATGCAGGGTACCACTGATAGGTCTAGCAGCGTTGTGTACCAGGGTTGCCTTGCCCAAGTTGGTGCTATCAATATGAGTTTGAGTTTGCTTTGACTGAGTTTGTTTACCAGGTAGGGAAGGAGAGGGAGAGGAGGAAAAGCGTAAGCAAATATCCCTGACCAGTTCATCCATAGGGCATTGCCCTGGGATTGTTTGTGTGGGTATCTGGATGCGAAGTTTTGGCATTTTGCGTTCTCCCTTGTCGCAAACAAGTCTATCTGAGGTGTTCCCCAGAGTTTGAAATAAGTGTTCAGTATTTGGGGGTGAATTTCCCATTCGTGGACCTGTTGGTGATCTCGAGAGAGATTGTCTGCGAGTTGATTTTGTATCCCTGGTATAAACTGTGCAATTAGGCGAATTTGGTTGTGAATTGCCCAATGCCAAATTTTTTGTGCTAACATGCTTAACTGCGTGGAGTGCGTCCCTCCCTGTTTGTTTAGATAATACATTGTTGTCATGTTGTCTGTTTTGACGAGAATGTATTTGTGAACTATTATTGGTTGGAAAGCTTTTAGTGCTTGAAAAACTGCAAGAAGTTCTAGGTGATTGATATGCAGTTTTGTTTGATGTACGTTCCATTGTCCTTGTATGCTGTGTTGATCGAGGTGTGCTCCCCACCCTGTCATGGAAGCATCTGTTGTTATTACGTATTGTGGCACTGGGTCTTGAAAAGGCCGCCCTTTGTTTAAATTTATGTTGTTCCACCACAGAAGCGAGAGGTAAGTTTGGCGGTCTATTAACACCAGATCTAGAAGGTGACCCTGTGCTTGAGACCACTGTGATGCTAGGCATTGTTGTAAGGGCCTCATGTGCAGTCTTGCGTTTGGGACAATGGCTATGCATGATGACATCATGCCTAGGAGTTGTAATACCATCTTTGCTTGTATCTTTTGTGTTGGATACATGCGTTGTATGATGGTGTTGAAATTTTGAATTCTTTGTGGACTTGGAGTGGCTACTCCTTTTGATGTGTCTATTATGGCTCCCAGGTATTGTTGTACCTTGCGTGGCCGAATCTTGGATTTTGTGAAATTGACGGTGAACCCTAGTTTGAAGAGGGTTTGTATGATATGATTTGTGTGATTTGAGCACTCTATTAACGAATGGGCCTTGATTAGCCAGTCGTCTAGATATGGGAACACATGTATTTGCTGCCTTCTGATGTGTGCAGCGACTACCGCTAGACATTTGGTAAAGACTCTTGGTGCGGTTGTTAATCCGAAAGGCAGTACCTTGAATTGGTAATGTATTCCTTTGAATACAAACCTTAGGTATTTCCTGTGCGATGGGTGAATTGGTATATGGAAATAAGCATCCTTGAGGTCTAAAGTTGCCATGTAGTCGTGCAGCTTTAGCAATGGCAATACTTCTTGTAGTGTGACCATGTGGAAGTGGTCTGATTTGATGAAAGTGTTGACTACTCTGAGGTCTAGGATTGGTCTCAGTGTTTTGTCCTTCTTTGGTATCAGAAAGTACAGTGAGTAAACTCCTGTGTTTATTTGTGTGTTTGGCACTAATTCGATTGCATTCTTTTGCAATAGTGCCTGCACTTCTATCTCTAGGAGATTGGAATGGTGTGTTGTTAAATTTTGTGCTTTTGGTGGTATGTTTGGAGGGAACTGTAGAAATTCTATGCAGTAACCATGTTGGATAATTGCTAGAACCCAAGTGTCTGTAGTGATTTTCTCCCATGCTCTGTAATAATGACCTATTCGTCCCCCCACTGGTGTTGTGTGGAGGGGGTGAGTGACATGTGAGTCACTGTTTAGTAGTAGGGGTTTTGGGGCTTTGGAATCTTCCTCTATTTCTAGGGAATTGCCCTCCTCTATATTGTCCCCGAAAACCTCCTCTATACTGTCCTTGGTAACTGGACGGTGTGGCTTGTGAGGTGCTGGCTTGTGTGCTTTGACCCCGAAACCCCCCTCGAAAGGGCGTTTTACGGAATGAGCTGTAATTCCCTCTGCTCTGCGGGGAGTAGAGTGCGCCCATGGCTTTGGCAGTGTCCGTATCCTTTTTGAGTTTCTCAATCGCTGTGTCCACTTCTGGACCGAACAGTTCTTTTTCATTAAAAGGCATATTGAGAACTGCTTGTTGAATCTCTGGTTTAAATCCAGACGTTCGGAGCCATGCATGCCTTCTGATAGTTACAGATGTATTAATTGTCCGTGCAGCTGTATCTGCAGCGTCCATGGAGGAGCGGATCTGGTTGTTGGAGATGGCCTGTCCCTCCTCAACCACTTGTTTTGCCCTATTTTGGAAGTCTTTGGGCAGATGTTCAATGAGATGTTGCATCTCATCCCAGTGGGCTCTGTCATAGCGCGCAAGTAGTGCTTGGGAGTTCGCGATGCGCCACTGGTTTGCAGCTTGTGCTGCGACTCTTTTACCAGCTGCATCAAACTTGCGGCTTTCTTTATCTGGGGGTGGTGCATCTCCAGATGTGTGAGAGTTGGCCCTTTTCCTAGCTGCTCCTACAACAACAGAGTCTGGTGGCAGCTGTGTTGAGATGAAAGCCGGGTCTGTAGGAGGCGGCTTATACTTTTTTTCCACCCTTGGTGTGATTGCCCTACTTTTGACCGGGTCCTTAAATATGTCTTTTGCGTGCCGGAGCATACCAGGGAGCATAGGCAGGCTTTGGTAGGAGCTGTGGGTGGAGGAGAGTGTGTTGAACAGGAAATCATCCTCGACCTGTTCTGAGTGGAGGCTTACGTTGTGAAATTGTGCTGCTCTAGCCACCACCTGAGAGTACGCGGTGCTGTCTTCTGGTGGAGATGGTTTTGTAGGGTATGCCTCTGGGCTGTTATCTGACACTGGGGCGTCGTATAGGTCCCATGCGTCCTGGTCTTGGTCACCCTGGCTCATGGTGGTGTGAGCTGGGGAGTGTGATGGCGTTTGTGCTGGTGAAACGTTAATCACGGGCGGAGGAGAGGGTGGTGGTGTAACTCTTTTCACCACTTTTGGTTGTGGTGCTTGTTCCGTGTGGAACTCCAACCTTCTCTTTCTCCTAATGGGGGGAAGGGTGCTTATTTTTCCTGTCCCCTGCTGAATGAAGATACGCTTTTGCGTATGGTCCGCATCAGTTGCTTGTAGCTCTTCCTCAAACCTATGCTTCTGCATTTGGGAGGTTAGCGAGTGCTCTTCTGTATAAGAGCCTGAGGCTGGCTCGCTTGCAGTTTGTTTCGGCGTCGAAACTGTGTCTGCGTGTTTTTTCGGCTCCGAGGTGACTTTTTTCCTTTTCGGGGCCGAAACCTCTCGGCGTCGATCTGTTTCGGTGCCGCTGTCTCGGCGTCGAGCCGTGTCCACACCGGCATCTCGGTGTCGAGGCTTGTCTCCAGCACTTTCTCGGTCCCGAGAAGGCTGCGTGCCGGTGTCTCGACCGGAGTCGGACGATCTCGGCACTGTTTGGGCCTTTTTCGGTGCCGACGGTCGGTCACCGATTTTATGGGTTGAGCCATGGCCTGGTGGCAGTGGCGTCCCCTGGGCCTTGTAAATGTTTCTTTGTGTGGTTTTCGACGTCTTACTCACGGTTTGTGTATCGTCGAATCCTTCGGAGTCTGAGTCTTGGATCGAGAAGGTACCTTCCTCTTCCTGTTCCTCGAACTCCCGTCGGGCTGTCGGTGCGGACGCCATTTGAAGTCTTCTGGCTCGACGGTCTCGGAGTGTTTTTCGGGACCGGAACGCACGACAGGCCTCGCAGGTGTCTTCGCTGTGCTCAGGTGACAGGCACAGGTTGCAGACCAAGTGTTGGTCTGTGTAGGGGTATTTATTGTGGCATTTGGGGCAGAAACGGAACGGGGTCCGTTCCATCGGCGTTCTTCAGCACGCGGTCGGGCCGACCAGGCCCCGACGGAGGATCGAAAAATTACCCCGAAGGGCACCGGAGCTCTTCGATCTTCGATGCGGTGTTGAATGAAAGTATGCCGATCCCGAACGCGACAATACCGACGAAAATCTTCCGAAATTAACTATTTTTTCTGTTCCGAAACTCGGAGCGACAGGAACACGTCCGAACCCGATGGCGGAAAAAAAACAATCGAGGATGGAGTCGACGCCCATGCGCAATGGAGACAAAAGGAGGAGTCACTCGGTCCCGTGACTCGAAAGACTTCTTCGAAGAAAAACAACTTGTAACACTCCGGCCCAACACCAGATGGCGAGCTATTGCAGAACATGCGTATCTACAGCGACAGATGCCATCGAACTTTTATATTACTAGAACCACTTGCTACCGACAAGCGGAGGGTGTAGTGTGGTCCGTTTTATGTATCCTTTGCGCATTAGCTTCAGGCTTTAGGCCTTTGTGCACTTTGCCCTGGATGTATTTTATTCCTTTGCTCGCAGCTTAGAGCCTCTGTGCACTTTGCTCTAAATGCTTTTTATTCGGCTTCGTACTGTTATTTTTCAAATAACCAGTTCTACGGTCTTGTTTTATTTTTTATATCACACTGTTTAGCCTACTTCAGCACTGGAGTTCTCAATAACACATTCCTGTTCACTCTGTGCTTCAGTGAAGGATACAGTCTGGTACATTGCCGACAGAGGTGGTAGGAGTTTAGTCTTTGGCGTTCTTGCGTAGGGACATTTTGTGATCACGCTGACATGTTAGATATAAAAACACTTCCTTGTCCCAACACAAGCAAGAGGGAGATTCCGACCAGGGAACCACAACTAGACGCTGACTGCCTCGTTGCAGATTCTCAGTGCCCAATCCAGAGCCACTAGAATAACTTGGCCACAGTCATTCCTGATCGTCTTGCGAACTCTGGGTAGGATAGTATTAGAGGGAAGGTGTACACGAGGCTGGAACTCACTCGAGACGTAAAGTGTATCTGAATGAGAGTCGCCTTGGAAATTCCAGCATGCAAAACTGCTGACATGGAGTGTTCTCGCCGGTAGCGAACAGATCTAACCGAAGCATTCCCCACTGTTGGAAGCAACTTGCACCACCTCTGGATGGAGAAGTCATTTGTGATTCACAAGGCATCTTCGTCCGATTTCATGCACCCTGGCTTTTCGAGAGCCTGCCAGGTGCTGAACCACCAAGGAAATGCCCCTTACAGCCATGTCCAAATAAATAGATCCTCTTGAGAAAGGATATTGATCCCACCCTACCTGGTTTGTTGCAGTACCAAATGGCATTGGTGTGACCCGTGAACACCTGCACTGGACTTCTTCTGAGGAAACAGAAGTCCTTCAATGCCAAGCAAATCGCCCGAAGCTCCTACAGGCTAATATGAAGCTCAGACTCCACAAGGTATCAGAGTCCTCTGATGTACACATCTCCCAGGTGGCCACTCCATCCCACACTTTGGGTGGGGAAGGGAGAGGGATCTATCACTGACAGTCGCAGTTTGTCAGCCACCATTTCAGATCTTTTGCAGTTCCATCTGTAATGTGGACCATGTCAGAGAAATCACAGTGTCCACTGGGACAACCGGTCCCACTGCAGAGTTCACAAATGCCAACGGGCATGAGTCACAAGCAGGATGCAGGAGGCCATGATCCCCAACAACCTGAAGGTCATTCGCATTGAAATCCATGACAGAGGCTGAAACATCGGTATCATAGTCTGAGTATCATGTATTCACTGCTCGGGGGATAGGCCTGAAACTGCACAGTTCTAGAACAGCTTTGATGAAAAGGAGCATCTGAGAGGAAGTCAGGTGTGACTGTGTCATGTTGATAGTGAACCCCAGCAAGTGCAGTACATTTACATAGTCAGGAGGTAGGAGAAAACTGGCTGGGGCGAGCCTGTCTTGATCAGCCAATCACTGAAATATGGAAAGATAAGAAAACCCTGACCTCTGCAGATGAGCTACAACCACCGCCATTACTTTCGTTAACAACCAAGGGGCGCTGTTAAGGTGAAGAGGAGCACAGCAAACTGAGATTGTTCTTGGTCCACCGTAGGCCACAGATAACGGCTGTGGGCAGACAGAAAGGCGATGTGGAAATATGCATCCTACAAGTCCAATGCTACCATCCAGTCTCCTGGATCCAGGGCAGACAGCACTTGTGAGAGTGTGATTGTTTAAAATTTCTCCCTTTTTAAGAGGAGATTGAGAAGGTGTAGATCGGGGATAGGACGAAGGCGTCCGTCCTTCTCGGGCACCAGAAAGTAACAGGAATAGCAACTACGGCCTACTTCTGATGCCAACACCCTCTTGATGGATCCCTTCGATAAGAGAGCTACCACTTCCTGATGAAGTAAGGAGAGGTGGTCCTCCATCACCTGGTCTTAAGTGGGCGGTATGGGTAGAGGGATAGCCCCTCTGGACTATTTGCAGAACACAACTGTTTGATGTTACTCACCGCCAGTGATGTAGGTGATGGAGTATCCTGCCTCTCACTGGATGTCTTTGATGGTCAGAGGGTAAACTAAAGATGTTGGAGGCTGGGGCTCCTGGGGTTTGGGTTGGTAGGGTAGTCCACTGACCCCACTATTGGCTACCTAAATCATGTGCTTTATCGGGCCCACATCCTCAGCCGTGAAAAGGCTGGAAAGCCTATTGGTCATGGTGGAAGGTAGGGTATGAGCAGAACTGGAGAACCCTTGCGTGGATACGAAAGGGGCAGAAGGCGGATTGGGGGTGACGAGGAGCTATAGACAAGCCCAAGGACCTGCCCGTAGCTCTGCTCCAGCACTGACTCCGCCTTTTCTCCAAAGAGACGACAGCCATCAAAGGGCATGTTAATAAAGGGCATGTCAATAAGTGAGGCTTGGACATCCCTTGAAAAAGCAGCCGTTCTCAGCCAGGCATACAGTCGCAAGCCCACCGATGATGAAATTACTCTACCCAGCAAGTCTGTCATACCAAGTCTACATCTTATGAACTTTGCTGAGTCTCTCCCGTCAGCAGTAGCCTGAGACAATGACTTAGTCAGACTTAGATGAGTCGAAAAAGTCTTCAACTTCTCTGATTTTTTCGTCTGTTTGTGGAGCTTTACCTGACGATTTGGAGTGCTAATTGCCAGGTGTGGCTCTGCAAATGATCCCAGGACCCTCTGTGTGACCAGGATCAGGGGCATGGCATCACAAAGCAGTCTGGCTTCAGGGGGCGAGTAGCCTGAGAGATTGCTCCCTTAGCACCTTCAGATGCACGACGCAGCAGTCCTCACACGTCTTGAAGTTCTGGTCAGGCTCCAAGCACCACAAACACACCAAGTTGAGGTCTGTGACAGACATAAGGCTGGGACAGGTGCCACATGGCTTGAAACCAACCAGTCCCTTGGGTGACATCAATCCACCAGAAAAGAAATATCTAAAAAAAAAAAGGCGACAGAAGTTGGCAAAAAGCCATTCAGAACATGACTGAGGGTAGCTCAGACTGTACCAGCGCTATCTGGCATGGAAAGGAAAAAACTGACGTCAGCTCAACTGGATGGCACCCATATAGGTACCACGCATGTCACTTCCGGTACAGACGATCCGAACAAAGTAATTCACTGGCACGCAGGGGTACTGCATATAAATCTTCTGGAGCCAGTCTGATGCCTGGGTATATTCTAAGGAAAGGACTCTGCAGCTAGAGGTCTCTAAGGCAAGTTATTATGACTCATTCATTTAAGATGTTAAACAAACATGCCTATTTTCATAATAATCTGTACAGAACAATTAACTTTCATACAATCAGTCCACAAACATTCCAAGCCAGAAAAATCACTTAAAATAAAAAACATTCTAAAAATATCCAATAAAAATACAGGCTACACCAGTCGTTGAAAATATATTACGTATTCAATGCCAATTATTGATCTTAGTAGGCAAGACTATTAGCAGCAATTCATTAATGAGACTCAACATAAGATATCTACGCATTCACGAACTGATTACATAGGTTGTAATGCAGCATTACATTCCAAATTCTGGTGAGCCTTTACCTTTGCTTTAAAACCTATCATTCAACAATCATGTAATAATTGCCTTTAACAAGGCTACTGAAGATTTGACGAAAAAAGTAGATGTTCTTTGCTTTGTGGTCAGATATACAGTTGCAGTGTCTTAACCATTTTCCCTTGAAGAATTTGAGAAGTAAATAGCCTTATGTTAAACTGAAGGTAAAGTCAACATCAATATGGAGCAATAGGCAAATCTACATATTAATTTCTACAAAGTGTGGTTTTATATTGAAAGCAATCAAAGTCCAAGGCAGAGTCTATAAATGCTTTGTGTTAACACATATTCAGTGGTTCTGGCAAAAACAGCTTTACTATACGCCTATCAGCTATTGAACATTCGCTCAGGTTCTGATCACTAAGATATCATGCCAAGATAGACAAGTATCCCTTATGTGTTTAGCCTAGAACAGTTGCTAAAATGACTGCTATTAAGGATGCCGCAAAGTTTTTCTTGGTAGTTAACAGCTTCTGGCCTGGACAATAACATCACTCAAAAACAAAAGGTATCAATGCTTCCCTAGCAATATTTCTCACCCCTAATTAATCTCTTAGGTACAACACAGGTGTTGATTTGGGGTAACTCTTGATTTCCGAAACAAATCATGTTTGGCTTTCTGCAGTATTGCAAAGTTACAATCTAGTCCCATAAAACACTGTCACTTTAATTTACATACCAATAAGAGTGGGACTGCCATCTGCTTTAAAATTGTAAATGGAAAGAATTTAGCTAACGGTAAAGAACTCTTTATCCCATGGCATGAAAATTCTCCTTGTTATCAAATTGAAGACCTTAATCTAAGCTCAGGACAATTTCTACTATAGCAATATTTAGCTTAAGTGATTTCGTGAGAGAATACAGTCCATTCTCAACCATAATCTTACCTTTTTTTCTATTAATTCTTAAGATTTAATTTTAGAAATATGAATGATAATTAAACAGGACAATTTATTTATGGAAGAAAGTTTCTGTTCTTGGTTGGAGGGCTGCATTACCATCACACGGAAGACTCAGAGTTAGCCATCAAATATTGAATGTCTGGTTTGAAGGAATGAGGGGGTTACCAAGGCATTGATACAAATGTTTTACAACACTGAGGCAATAGTACATTCTGCATACCAATCCTGTTTATCTCATTGTGTATCAAAACAATTATGCCAAATCTTACCTGGGCTTAGTTGGCAAATAGTAACAAGATTTAATTCTGAGTTTTCCTACTGAATGATAAGCTTTGTTAATCTTTCAAAAGGAACGGATCAAAGTTGTTGAACCCACCTTTAAGGTCCTAAAAAGAAATAAACAGCTAGCCTTTTTAGATGTATGTACTCAATCAACAACAGTTTAATGCCTTGTACTATTGTTATGTCTAATGGCTCAAAGTCTGCTTGTCAGTGCTCCATTACTTTTTTCTCTTCTACAGTTAGTCAATCTGTTGTGTAGGGATATAAAGCAGTAACTTAATGATGACATCTGGCACTCTTTTGTATTGGAGATCTTTACTTTTCCACACAAGGACAGGTGCATTTGAGATGCCACCATAGTATTATTAGGGGGTATACCATGGGTCACTTATGAAATTGGGGCGAAGAGCCTACCAATTTGTACTGTAATAGAAAAAGTTCAGAAACCTCAGAGTTAGTAAGGAGAGCAACAACTACCTAAGATATACTACTCTCCATAGCCACATTTAACAAGTGAGTACAGTAATTTCAGTGTCAAACCACAAATTCAAATCTAGGTAAACACATTTCCTTCTGGAATGCGGTAATCTATATTAGAAGACTGACGTGTATTGCAATGACCATACGGTGCCAAACTGTAGCACAATCTTGACCGCTGTAGCTTGGCACCACAAGTCTCATCCTTTTTAGGTCTCATCTAAGACAGCACAATGGCTGTCTGTTGTGAGGTGTATTGCTAGGTTACTATGGGTTTTCAACCCACCTATCACTTACCATTTGTTGGATTCATGGTCACTCTTCTACTTGTTTCTTATCTATTAGTGTCTGTGTGCTTTCCTTCCTCTTCTTGTATCTATTACTCCCACAAACATGGAAGCATGACTCTGTCCTTACACAGCTCACTTTTTCAGGTGCTACTTTATACTTAAGCACTCTGCAAGCATGCATGTGTTTGTGTACTTCTCTCCACTCTCTGGAATGCTCTGTGTTCCTTTCTCTAAATAAATAGTGTCCTTCTCCTTCACTATCCAAATAGTGTCTTCTCACCCCACTACTTTCTCCCTGTCAGGTCAATTTTTTGTTTGATCATACCCCAGTATTGTTTTGGACTCTCGACCAGTGTCACCGCTATGTTGCTTCCCTTCTAGCATTGCTTCCCTCTATGTAGCTGCTCCTGCAATAAGAGTCCCAACTCATCCAGTGCTGCTTTCCATACACGCTTTTAAAAGTACTCTTTTTGTGCAATTTTTTTGTTCTTTCTAGAGCTGTGCTGCATTGCTGAAACAACTGGCAAAACGTATATGTACCAAATGTGAGACCTACTGGCTTTAGCAAGGTTTGTATAATATGTGCCTTTTTCTTAGAAACAACGGTCTTTCTGTATGTTTTCCTTTGCTATGAGGCAGGGACCACAGCTATTCCTGTGTTTTATCAGATGAGATACTGGCTTCTGAGCTGTCTCATTTCACTTGTAACAGTTCTTTAGAGGGGGCTGACCTGATAGCCCTAACCAATTATGAAAGTTAATTACTCACATCACAAAAAAGGGATCCTAAGCGTGTTAAGATGTGATTTAAAGGAAATCATGTTCTTACATTTTATTTTGTCAATCTCACAATCCTAATTCTGGTCCCATTTTGTAAGGGTTTGACTGCTATTAATTAACAGGGACCCAGGAAAGCTTAAATGTTGTCATGGAGATACTGGAAACACTGCATTACTACCAGACAGTTTATTTTGAATATGACAAGGTTATGTTATTGTAAACCGTTCAATAATATCCCATTATTCAACAAGACAACATGTATAATCTAATGTACAAATTCCCCTCCAATAGCAGAATGCTGGTTTTACAGGAATACCAGGGGAAAGGTTATTATTTTCCCTATGCAAGTGTAATTTCTGAATCAATTGTTTGCTGAAAAAGGTAGGTCTTGATAAAAAGTGGGCATTGACGCCCAGTTCAAAGCTGCCTTTGATATATTCATTTGTATGAAAATGGGCAAACTCAACAGGTCAAAGTCATCTGATATTAAAGTCACAGAATTTTGGTTGCTATTTACCCCGAATTTTATTGCAGCACTATGAGACATAAATCATTCAAGGCAGAGGTATAATTACCTTATCTGTTGTGTAAACTGTCCAATATGCATCTTTCACCACCTACATCTATAAATACTAAAGACTGCATGTTGGGAGTTCTGCAATCATTAATGGAGAACAAATTGTGGAATTGTTCAACCAAATCATAAACCCCTATAAAATGTACCCTTTCTCTCATTAGATGCCATATACTTTGGACAGTAAAGAGTCCCTGCCTAGCGAAACCACAAATGAAAAAATGAAGCACCCACAGGTTTTGGAACGGATCTTCATGTGATTACCAGCAATCCTAAACTGGTACGATTTGCCATGACAAATTTGAGTCAAAGGCATGAGCAATTGGGAGGGTTGCAGACTAACCTTAGAAGCATAGAACAGGATCCAGGTGCTAGGAGAGGAGGCACTTTACCCAAGAAGACAAAAATCTGGCACCATCCCAGCTGTTGAGGTCATGAAAACATAGTGCCCAAGCACTGCCTTCATCAAATGTAACCAAACTACTGATGTCCATAAGACTCCTACCTTCCACCCAGGTTTATGGGTGAGGATGGTTATGGTCTGTTGAAGGGCCAAATCTCCCAAATGGCTAGTCTCACTCTGCAGGAATTGAGCTGATGTGGGACTAGGAGAGAAAAGGCAAGTGCACTGTCACCTTGTTATTACTGAGCAGGAGTCTATTCATATACCTACTGCCTCTGCTTCCTTCCTATCTTTATTCTTACCTTGATCATAAATCGGATCTAGTCAGTGAAGCCTATGAAAACCATTAGAGCTGATTTTCACTTCAAGAAGGCAAGACAAACCAGTTCACGAGAATGAACTTAAACTCGGAAGCTATAACTTTAATGGTAGTCAAATGAGGTGGAGGAGGGAGGAACAGAAAATGGAAGGGAAGGTAGTGAGGTAGGGAAATGTCCTCAAGAACTGGAAACAGGGTGGGGTCAATAGAAGTGACGTTTTTATGGTTCCAATTGTATGAGGGGTGGATCAGGCAAAGATGCATTACATCTCTGTGGATGGACAACAATGCACCTGGTGTGCAAGGCCTGCTTTTTTTTAGCTATACCACAGATCCTGCTTTCAGTCTATGATGTGTGAGATTAGCATACTGCAGATGTTTAGAGACTGTGATGACCATATTGTACGAGGCCAAGTGTCATCATACACAGTGATGCCAAAACCTGTCTCATCTGTTTTTTCAGTGTCACATTAACTCCAGACCTCTTCTTTTGTGAGTCAGGTAAATATATAGCTGGAATTCACTGAAAACAAAATGTTACAGGGAAGTTATATTTAGGTTCTGAATTTACTCATCATGCACAGTTATCTGATCAATAATTTTACTGCAGATGTTACAGCGACATTATCAATGATGTTATCAAAGATGTCATGAGTGCTTAAATTTGTAGTTTAACTAGCAGTGCATGGCAAGGGTGTGAGTTCTAGGTACCTTAGGGCGCAAGTTATAGTTACTTGGAAAAGCTAACTATAACTGCTGAATTTCTATTGTTTTGTACGAGTAAATTCAGAACCTAACTATAACTCTTCGTCTTTTTTAGTGAATTACTCTTTTTTTTTTTTTAAACAGAGTAATTTTAAATACTATACATTAATCCAACCACCGCCGTGCACAGAGGAGGTTGGCCACAGTGCCTGGTCTGCAGCCACACCCTGCAGTCATACCCCATAACAACCCAACCCTGCACTGTGCCCAGTCGAATGATCTGTCTCTCTCGGTGTGGGATTAGGTGTGAGAGGGTGTCTTTGGGTGTGAGAATGTCTGTCTGGATGGGAGTGGGTGCATGTGGGTCTGAGTGGTTCTGTGAGTGGATGTGTGATGGTCTGTGAGGGTCTGTGAGTGGGTGCGTCAGTGTCTGAGTGGGTCGTGAGTGGGCACGTGAGTGCTACTATATGTGAATGAATTAGTGTAAGAATTACTTATTTTTTTCCGTTGGCACAGATATTTGCAAATTCATCGCAACGTTACATGAGGGGCCGCGCTGAGCATCACAACGTACTCACGAATATTGTGCGGTGTGAACAAAAATATATTTTTAAGGACATAATTTCACCCTTGCAGACCCCTATTATCACAGCTCTGGGGTTAGGGTACTCCCAACTCAGACCCCTTATACCATTTATCACATTTATTTTAAGCCACTGGGACAGTGTCCCGTAATATAAAATGGCAGCCGCAACTTTCTGGTCAAGGTTGTGGCCACCCAATCACAGAATTCCCGGTGGCGTCTGCATTCGCGAATCCACAGTGATCACGTCCCGATGAATCCCGGCCCTAAATACACAAATTTATTTTCCCTTTAATAACTCAAAAACTACTGAACGGATTTACACCAAAAAAAACGTAATATGTGTATGGACATCTACCTTTTTGACAAATTTGGTGTATTTCTGTCCAACAGTTTGGCATGCAGTCGTGTTCAAAACTCCTATGGGAATTAACATGGGAAGAAAATTAGTTACTTACCTGTAACTGTAGTTCTCCAGTATTGAAATCTTTCATAGATTCACATGCTTGAATCATTCCCTGTCGTCGAGATGGGAGTCCCTGGTACATTGTAATAGCAATGTAGTAACAACTATAATGGAAAAAGGACTAAAGGCTTCCACCTTAGTAGCCTATCCCTTTGAGAAAAAAGGACCAAACCAAGTTTCAGCCAATCTGGCTTCCCTTCCCTGTAGAACCCTCCTGTGAGAAGCTCCAGTCCCTCAGATTTTCCAAAGCACGAATACCAAAGTATCTGAAGAGAACAGATAACGGTGAGCTTCCCAGGGGAGAAAGGAGAGTCGCATATGATTCTGTGAAAGATTCCAATACTGGAGAACTACAGTTAAGTAACTAATTTTCTTACTCCAATATTGGAACTTTCATAGATTCACATGCTTGAATCAGAATAGCAAGCAGTAATGAAGCACACTGTATGATAAGTATTACCACAATCACTGAAATAAACATCACCATGACTGAGAGAAGAAAAAACATTAAATAAGGAATTAATATGCGAAGAGAAAATCACTGTAGCATGATGAATGATAAATAGTGCATTATCAAGGGAAGAAAACAATGTTATACAATGTGCGCAAAATATACTGGGCTGGTGGGAAAAAGAAATGAAGAAAATACAACAGCTCACTTACCGGAATAAATGTCGCAATACCATTTGTCCTACCGCTACATCACCCTGCGGTGTTTCTTCCAAACAATAATGCTTTGTAAACGTATGCGTTGATTTCCAGGTGGCTGCCCTGCAAATGTTTTGAATGGGCACACCTGCAAAGAGCGCTGTGGATGCGGCCACTGCCCTTGCTGAATGTGCATGAGTTGGTCTGTGCAGAGGTTTTCCTGCCGCTCTATGACAATATTCAATAGCAGAGGCTATCCATCTTGCAATCCCCTGCTTGGACAAGTACTGGCCTTTTCTAGGAGCACTGAATGCCACAAGAAGTTGATTTGATTTTCTAAAATGTCTAGTTCTATCCAGATAAAATTTAAGACACCTTTTAACGTCCAATGAATGAAGAGCCTGTTCCAACAGTGTTGAAGGATTTGGAAAATACGACTTTAGCACCACCGGTTGATTATTGTGGAAATCCAAAGGCACTTTAGGTATAAACGTTGAATTTGTTCGTAAGACTACCCCTATGGGTCTTGAACTGTAAGAAAGGGTCTAGGATAGTAAATGCTTGGATCTCGCTCACTCTTCTGGCTGAGGTAAGAGCGAGAAATAGAGCAATTTTCCAGGATAAAAATGTTAAATCTGCTTTGTGAATCGGTTCGAATGGAGGTTTCATTAATTGGGACAAAACCAGGTTAAGTTGCCACGATGGTGGAGATGGCCTGCCTGCTGGGAAAGATCGAAAAAGTCCTTTAAGAAATAGTTTTATGACCCTTGCAGACCACAAAGGAGGTGCGTTATCCTTACGCCTATAGTGGGAAATTGCTGCTAAGGGACACTAATCGAAGAGTTCGCCAAACCTGATCTGGCCAGATGGAGAAGATAAGGTAGTATCTGCTCTGGCAATGAAGAGAAAGGATGTACCTGAGCCTGTTTACACCATGTGCAAAACCTTCTCCACTTCAGTCGATAACATTTGTTGGTACTGTCAGCTGCAGCTCTGGCGAGGATGTCTCAACAGTCTGAAGGAATATTTAGGTGTGCAAATTCATGGTGTTCAGGAGCCAGGCTGTCAAGTCAAGTGAAGCTGGATCTGGGTGAAGAATTTGACCCTCGCTCATTGTGAGGAGGGACCGCATCACTGGAAGAGGTATGTTGTGGCTCTCTGAGAGGAGAAGCAGCTCTGTATACCAATACTGCAGAGGCCATGCCGGAGCGGTCAGGAGAAGTCTGCAGCGTTTGTTCTTGATCATTGCCAGTACTCTCTGTATGAGGGGAATGGGAGTAAAAGCGTAAGCATAAATTCCGGACCATGCCATCGAAAACGCTTTCCCCCCAAGAGCCCCAATGGGGATCCCGACTTGCAAAGAACCGGCATTCTGCATTCTGCGGGGTGGCAAAGAGATCCAGGTTTGGTTTTCCCTATAGGGAGAAAACTTAATTTAACACCCCCTGATCCAGTTCCCATTCATGGTTGGATGACACCTACCTGCTCAGAGAGTACGCTATGGCGTTCAGAGAGCCCCGGACATGTTCTGCTCGAAGACTTACTCTGTGACTAATGGACCAGTTCCAAATGCGCTGAGATACTCTCGATAAGAGGAGAGATCTTGTTCCTCTCTGCTTGTTGACATAATGCACAGTTGTAGTGTTGTCTGACCGAATGAGTACTGATGAGCCCCTTATCCTTGAAAGGAAAGTGCAAAGCGCCATGCAGACTGCCTTCAATTCGAGGTAATTGATGTGAAAAGACCTCTGATGTGGCTTCCATTTGCCCCTGACTTGTAAGTGCTGAAGGAAGGCTCCCCAACCTCAGAGAGATGCATCGGTAGTGATCACCCACGGAGCTGGTTGGAGGAGAAAATATAGTCCCACCGACAAGTGAGAATGTTGAGTACACCAAGCCAGTGATGTAATCATGGGTTTCGTTATCCTGATTATATCGTCGAAAAACCCATTAGGCTGCGTCAACTGAAGGTCCAGCTGTTCCTGGAGGGGTCGCATTCTGAAATGACAGAATGGCACCAGTGGAATGTAGGAAGATATCATTCCCAACAGGGACTTGAAGAGGCGAACTGAAACAGACTTTCTTTTTCTTACCAGCCTGGCCAGGGATATAAGCTTTTTCAGCCTCTCTCCTGTAGGAGTTGCCTTGATGTTGGACGTGTCCAAAACTGCCCCCCAGAAATGTTCTTCTTTTCAAGGGTTGGAAAGCTGATTTGTCGGTTAGGCCCAGATTTGTGAATAGCTCCACGCAGGCAAATGTTGACTCCAGCGCCTGAGATCTGGGCTTGGCCTTGATGAGCCAATCGTCCAAATACAGAAAGGCTTTATGGTTGTCTCTTCTGAGGAAGGCTGCGATTGAAGCCAGGCATTTGGTAAAAATTATCGGGCCGATTTCAGTCCGAAAGGAAGTACTTTGAACTGGAAATGCTCTCCGGCTACCACGAATCTGAGATATTTCCTGTGGGAAGGGTGTATAGGGATATGGAAGTATGCGTCCTGCAAATCGAGGGTGGACATAAAATCTCCCGGATTGAGAAGGGAAAGGATATCTGTTAAGGTAATCATACGGAATGACTGCTTCTTGAGGTAGGTATTGAGATCCCTGAGATCTAAGATTGGACGCCAATTTTTCCACTTCTTTTGAATCAGGAAGAACCAAGAATTAAACCCCCTCCTGTTGTCTTGAGGTGCAACTCTCTATATAGCTCCCTTGAGGAGCATTGACTCGACTGTTTGAGCAGACATAAGTGTTTCACCATTTGTTGATGGGGGGGGGGGGGGGGGGGGGGGGGTCTTGCAGGTGGGATCTGTAGAAATTTCAAAGTATACAAATTGGACCAGGTTTAAGACCCATTGGTCTGATGTACTTTTTTGCCAATTCTGAAAATGGTGGGAAATCCTTCCCCTTATTGTTGTATCCAAGGAAATGTACGTAGCCGGAGTCATTAGAAAGTCATTGCCTGCATCCTGTGTCCTTCGCTTGTCTTCCTTCTCTTCCTCTTTGTGCTGTTTTAGTGTATGCCGCTTGCGGATGCTGCCTCTGTTGGTACTGAGGACAAAAGGACTGAGACGTAGCAGAGACAGAAGGGTATTTATATTGTTGGAATCCTCCCCTGTAAGATGAATACCCCTGATGTCTAGCACCCCAAAAGGGCAGCCTTCTAAATTATAGGGTGCCAAGGGACATAGCTGTGTCCATATCGGTCTTTATGGACTGAAGGGCGTCGGCAATATGTTTTCCGAAGAGGGCTTCTCCGTCAAAAGGCAAGTCTAGAATCTTGTTCTGAACTTACGGTCTAAAAGAAGTTGCACGGAGCCAACTTTGCCTTCTTAAAACAGCCACGCCTGCCAGCTGCCTAAACGCTGTGGTAGTGATATTCATCGCACAGTCTAACTTCTTACTCCCCGTCTCGCTTCCTTCTTTGATTCCTCTGGGAGTTTATCTAAGTAGGGAGCAATGTCTGCCCATAACTGTCTGTCGTACCTGCCAATTATAGCCAAAGAGTTAGAGGCCCTTATCATAAGAGAAGACATCAAGGAGAAACGTTTCGCTATATTATCCATTCTTCTATCCTCCTTGTCTGGTGGAGTTGATATTGGTGCCGAAGGGTTTCTGGACCGGCATTGCGCTGCTTGGGTAATGACTGAGCCCGGTTTGGGGTGCCCCGTGAGGCAGGCCGAGGAGTCGTCGGGTGCCTTGTATTTTTTTATCTAGACGAGGTAAGACAGGAGTGACGGTAGCCAGATTTTTCATTACTTTGATGCCTTCATCCGATATGTAGTCCACGATTGGCATCGATTTTATACTCTTTTGAAAAGGTTCTTTAAAATCATAAAGGAAACAATTCATTTTTTTCTTTGGCATGGGCAGCGCAAACCTCTTCGCAGCTCTTTCTGGAAAACTGTGAAAACGTCCGATGTCACCCAGAGGGGAATCTATCGGGACAGGGGAGGGTGGAAAAGGAATTTGGTAATCATCCCACTCTGTTATTGTATCCAGCAACTCTCCATCTTCTCTGTCATCATCCGATGTCGACAGATCCTGCATCGGAACTGATATGGGCGTATGTGGTGGTAAATCGACTTTTGTAGTCGTCAATCATCAATTGCAAGTCCGCTATAAGGGATCCCGGCAAAGAGACCAATTGCTCCTGGCAAAGATATTGCTGTGCTAGTGAATACAAGGATTGGGGATCATGCTGGTTGTCCTCATTCAAGTCCTGGCACTTCACATGCACTTCTGAAGGGCTATTTGCAATCCCAAACGGGCCCTCATCCTCCTCATCCTCCTCCTCTAAAAGATGTGTAGGTACCAATGATGATACCTTACTTGGTGATGTGAGCAATGGAGAGAGCAATTCAGATTTTTTATATATATTTTTTTTTTTACAGTCGGTGGAGCCGTCGTCGATGGAGCCAGCTGCAACGATGGTGAAACTCTTGTCGAAGACGGTCTCACCGACGGTTTCGTCCACGGAGATGAAGTGATGACTACCTTGATTGTCGATGACGTGACTGAAAATCCCGTCGACGAGGACTTCGCTGAGGTAACCATCGTTGAAGCAGTGCATGCTGTAGACATAGTCGACATTGTAGCAGTCAATGATGAGGCCGTATACACTCCTTTTGACGCTGCTGTCAATGACATGGTCGTCGATGACGATGCTGTCGTACTTTTCTCAGATGGTTTCTTTAAAGTATGCTTAACCACAGGAGGTGGTGTGGGGGGCTCAGAAAAGGCTATGTTCTGAGGAAATAGAACGCTCTTTAGAATCTCTTTTGGAGGATACAGACATCCAGTAAGGAGAACTGGAAGGGCTGTAAGCTTTGGAACACACTTGTCATGTCATTTTGTAAGCTTTTTTGGGTGGATCCTCAGAATGATGAGCTTGAGGAGATCTGCCCCTTTTGTGGAACTTTCTTAATGGTGAAGACAACAACTCACTATCGGAACCAGAAACAGGGTTTGATCTGGATTAAAATTTTTGTAGCCAAATCAGTAGCCTGCCCTCCCTGTCCTTGAAGGTTTTGTTAGAGAATGTTCTGCATACCTTACAGTCCTTTGCCACATGATCAGGATAAAGGCAATAAATGCAGTTTTTGTGTGGATCTTCGGAATTAAGTCTCTTCTTTCAACAGGTTTTGCAGGCCCTAAAGAGGCTTTTCTTTTCCTTGTATGACATGTTTATAGTATGAGAAAATATAATTTCCCTAGACCAGGGAATAAGTTTGGAGCTTTGTTTGTCGAAGAAATCTTATTTTTCTGTTAGAAAAGCACTAGAAATAGATCCTTGAACATTTAACTGAGTAGAGCTCAGTGGAGACTCCCTAGCAAGATGTGCGGTAGAAAATCTGAGGGGCTGGAGCTTCTCACAGTAGGGTTCTAGAGGGAAGGGAAGCCTGATTGGCTGAAACTTGGTTTGGTCCTTTTTTTCTCAAACAGACAGGGATAGGTTACTAAGGTGGAAGCCTTTAGGCCTTTTTCCATTATAGTTGTTAGTACATTGCTATTATAATGTACCGGGGACTCCCATCTCGACGACGGGAATGATTCTAGCATATGAATCTATGAAAGTTCCAATACTGGAGTAAACACACATTTGTTTACCCCCTTTTTTATGGGCGAGCGCAAAGCGATCAGTCCATTCAGTAATCTCTCTTTGGGCTTCAAACCACGCCCTTGTCACGTCAGTCACTTACATTGGTTTGTGGGTTTGCCTTTTAAAATCCACTTGCTTTCATTTGTGAAAGGCATGCATACGTCATGCCTTTTCCTGTGTTTAGCCCACCCACACAGCACCAGTAAACTACTAGAAACATACGAGGCTCGATCTTTTGAGCCTGGGACCGGACTACTTTATCTGTTTATTTTCCACGCAGCGCCATTGCACTGCATTTTACATAGTGCGATCGCGCTGCGTTTTTTTTCTTCTTTACACCGCTAATAGCTCTAACTCGAGCAAATGTGAGACCCGTTGCATTGAAATTTCCCGCTTGACAGATCACCCTGAAGTTTCCCATAGGGAACAAGAATCACTGGCACATTTTTTGAGGGAAAATTTGGTGAAGATTCAAACAGTGCCAAAGATATAGGCAAGTGAAAAATGCTTTTTCTAGTGAAACATGGTCCTAACTATAACTACTTACTGGCACCCACATACACACACACACGCACACACATGCACGCACCCCGGGTCACTATTGTTCAATTAGTTAGGTCAGTTTCCATAGGAAAGACATTTGTTTTTTGTTTAGCAACTTCAGCACTGTTTGGTACAACTGCATTAAACTTTCCAAATAAAAAAAAAAAAAAGGGTATCCACTTTGGCTCCTTCATGGAACGTTTTTCCGATCCAAAAAGCAGGGACAAGTAACTCCCAAAAGTGAGACTTCTCATGGTAATTTTTCCACTCATCTCTCCAATACTTAAACAATGGCTCAACAGATTTATATCGCATTTGGGAAACAGTTAAAACTTTACTCTGAAAACATGTTGCTTCTGACTTGGTGTAAATCTGTTGAGAAATAAGCCTTTACAGAGGGGCTTGGGTTGGGCATGTAGGGGTTAACCCTCAGAAAAAAAGTTAACTATATCTGGAAGGTTGGTATTGCAGGAGTATCACAGGACAAAAATTCAAAACATACTCAAAGCTGATTGGTCGAGGACGTTTTTTCTCACAACGGCAATTTTGGTACTGTGGAATCATACCAAAATGATCTGATCAGATGACAGCAACAACGGAAAAAATTTGAGCCTGCCATTACATGACTTAAGATTTCATTCACCAAGTCCTGAGTGAAAAAGGTCATATAAGGTGAGGAAGGGCATGAGTACACCGTGACCCATGAGTGAGTACTCAGGGACCACCTGCAGTACATAATGTTTAGTTTTTTAAATGTACTTGTTTTCTTCGGTACCGCAGTATTCCCACACCATTAAGTGTGGGCCTCTGGATGGTGTCTGTAGTACTGCTTCATCCACAGGAGAACTGCAGTGCCAGGAATAATAATAAAAAATAAGACAACAGGAATCTACTACCAAAGGCAATCGGCCAGGCCCTGCAACCTTCCCTCGATGTGCAAGGCCAACGGCCCACATGCAGTCGGAGTTGGGTCAACCTCCTGGCTGCAGGCCAGTCCCTAAGGTTAACCCTGCTGCGCATGTCATGAGGGTGAATGTTAGCTGAAAGAACAATTTGCTCATTCAAGGTAGCAGCAAGTTTCTGAAGACACAATATGAGCAAGAAATTCCATGACCAAGCTTGTTAGAGTGCGAATGGTTTCAACATTTTTACGTCATATGGGAGCAACAATTGCTTGGGGTGTTTCTGCTGGCCATTTGTGACTGCATATATAATGTCCTGACTGAATGATTGCATAAGTAAGGCACCCCTTTTGGATAGCTTGTGTTTTCTGGATCCCCAGTCACAAGTCCTAATAGAAACTGTTTATGGTAATCAGGCACTGTAAATGAATCTTCAGCAAAGTCTGATGGATGATATGGTCACGGTGTTGATGTCAAGTTTGTTTTAAGTTTGTTCTTATCTGCGATGAAGTTTGATCAACGATGATGTTCATGTCTGTTGCCTTAACCTTTAAAACTGATTATTCTCTTTCCAAGCTCTACTTTTCTCTTATTCTCGTACAACATCTTGTGGCATGACACTATCAAGTTAGGCCAATCATTTTCCTTGGTTGTTTGGGAATATGTGGAGGCTGTCACCGAACTCGGCATCGAATATTCTTTTACTATGCTTTTTGGTTGATTTGTCTATTTCCTGTATTCCTCTGTCTGTCTTGAGGGTTTCAAGCCTTTCAGTGAGAGTTGTCACACGTACTACTTCTTTGTTAGGAATAATCATAGTTCTAATATATTGAAATAGTTCATCATATGCTTCATCGCTCGTACTTTTATAGTGATCATTGGTTTGAATGCAAGATCTTTCTCCTTTGCTTTAACCCTTGTATAGTTCCTATAAAAAGATTTATAATAATGGGCTTTTGCAGCTACTATGTCCCTACTACAAACTGCTAAGATCTTTGAATAACAATTAATGGTTGCACACTCTTGAAGCTTTTTGTCAACTCGAAGCTCCATGGCCTTGATTAATTTCTCACAAGTTTATGTTACCTTGTAGCATGTTATCTTTCCACAAAACATACATTCTTCACCATACACGTTTTCCTTTAATGATGTTCTTCTGTTCAAGCGTTTACTCGTGCACTCACTTGTTCTAGCATCATCAGTGACACTTGCTTTAGCTTTTCTCTTAATAGTTTCTCAATCTCTCTTCATAGTAAACAGGATCCTGCACTTCCTGTGGTAAAATATGTGGGTAATCGTGTTGCTTTCCACATTTCTTCCAATGTCTAACAGTGGAATGTGATTCTTTACTTGTGCTTTTACTATGAGCAACAGGCACTGCAATACTGTTTTCAAGTAAGGTGACTCCTAAACATGCAGATATTTTATTAAAACCTACAAGAGATCTTGGATGTTTATGCTTTTGAGGTAATCTCTAGGTTCAAACTTAAAATTAAATTGTTAAAAAAAAATAAAAAAGTGTGGGTCCTACAGTAATCTGAAAACTAATTTATGGGCTTTCAGATGTGATGTGACACTCCATCACTGGCTCAATGGGTCCCACGTTAGTATCTCTATAGATGGGACACCAACATTTTTTTCACATATTAAAAGAAGATCATCATTAAAGGCAAACGTGTTTGGTGAAGAATGTATGTTTTGTGGAAAGATTAAATGCTACAAGGTAACAAACTTGCGAGAAATTAATCAAGGCCATGGAACTTAGAGTTGACAAAAAGCTTCGAGAGTGTGCAACCATTAATTGTTATTCAAAGATTTTAGCAGTTTGTAGTAGGGACATAGCAGCTACAGAAGCCCATTATCATAAATCTTTGTGTAGGAACTATACCAGGTTTAAAGCAAAGGAAGAAGATCTTGCATTCAAACCAATGATCACTACAAAAATACGGGAGATGAAGCATATGATGAACTATTTCAATATATTAGAATTGTGATTATTCCTAACAAAGAGGTAGGACAGTGGAATGTGATTCTTTACTTGAGCTGCCGCTAACAAAGTTTCCCATGATGAGTAGTCCTTTGGGCTTTTCAGCGTTAACTCCATGTTGGACATTTGACCATAAATGAATTGTACACTAGGGATCAGAAGGACAGGGTGTGCTTGTTTCAGTCTTCTTCACAGTGCTGCCTGGTCACTCACCACCAGCCCTGGAAAAATAAATTAATTAAAGAATGTATAACTTTTACTTGGTGTACTTAATATAATCCTAATTACTATTATAAGTAGTATCAATTTATTACTGGAATTGTAATTTGTAATAATAAAATTCACAATAATAACAATTATTACAAAATTTCCATTTACATCAAGGTATCTTGGAAGTGGAGTGGTAACTCACAAGAGGCAAAAGGTTATGACTTGCTATCACATATTTTCCATCTCTAGGCGTCCATACCTTGCCAATAAATCATACTAGAACCCATCCCCTCAATTGATACTGAAAACATGGTTGGTTCAATGGCTAGAAGGAAGCCACAACCTTCAGAGAGGCCAGGTACCATCTGCACACTCTCCATGCTTAGGGAATTGTGCTCGTTGTTGTTGCCTTGGTAATCATATCCTCCTTACAATGTTAGTTTTGCTAAGACTGGCTGATTAACCTGCTTTCCTGACTATATTAATGGCACACCCTTCATGACAAGAGCTGAAAAGACACAGATGTTCCCTACTTTTAGTTTGTGTGAGCACGTCACACACAACAACACCGCTTCAATACAGCACCATCTGTGGCCCTTCTATTTTAATATTATACAATGATACTGCCATCTACTGACCAGAGCATCAAAGTACAAGCACCTTTACTAATTAAACTAATACATCATCTGTATCTTTTAAGTTGGGCATGCCCTATCGATTTTAACCCTTTAACAAAGCATACATGTGATAAAAGAAAGAAATCTCTGAGTTGAACCATAAAGCATCAAACTACTGACTATACCTCTATTTTTTTCTCATTCTAATTGCCTAGTTTGCCGCACAGACATGGAAGGATAGGTAGCACCTTGTGCATTCCTGTATCGTCCTGGTGAACCCTTTCTGGTCTGGGAGTAGTGGAAAGGAGGCTTGGAGGCTTATGTGGAGGCAGTAGGAGGGGACAGATGTATTCCTTCAAGGAACTTAGCAATGCTTAAACATTGCCTAGGGGCTGAAAGACACAAGGTGTTGAAGCACCTTCCACTGCCCTTATAGGAAGATGGCGAGGAAGAGGAGCTTAACTAGTATGAGACAGCAATAATTAACTTGAAAAAAACTGTGGAAAAAAGCAAAATGAAGCAATCCAAAAAATTTAAGTTCCGAGGTGACAGCAGTTACCGGGTGAACTGGTGGAGAACTTCAAAATAGCAAAGAGGCAGTTAGCAACATCTTGCAACTACAAAGCCTTCCAGGTTGAAACATTAAGAAGGTGTGGGAAAGTCCTCCTTTTTGCCTGGTCACCCCCAAACGTTTTGGACAGATAGTGGTGATTACTGACTCTTGGCTGTACCCAGAGTACAGCTAACCAGCCCCAGGGCCAGTGCTCTGTGTAAAGTAGATATGTAAATTAGGCTAATTATAATTGTCTATGCCAACCTACCTAGAAGTCCCTAGTATATGGTAGGGCATGGAGGTTAGGGACCCCTGCATAGATAGTACCCCTATAAGTGTACTGCTGTGGTGCCCAGTGTCATTTTAAAAGCAGGCTTGCCTGGCTGGTTGCTTTTGAATTAAAGTTAATCCCAAATTCGACTTCGGAATTAAAAGTACTTCCAAAGTCTTAAACTACCTTATTTTTTACATATGGTTGTGTGCTATGTAACAATAAGCAGGGACTTTATAAAATATGTTTTACAAGACCTAGTGATGGAAAAATAGGCACATGTGTTTCCCCTCACTGTAGTGAATGGGTTCCATAGGCTAACATGGTGAGACTTTATTTTTAATTAATAAAGTCTTAAGAGAAGCTAAATATTTCAAGTTTGGTATCAAACTGATTGCTATAATATATCTAACAACTTGCCATTGTTGAATTTAATGTAACTAACTCAGGGGAAGATTTTTAAAAGTCTGCCTGAAAGTTTGCAACTTCAGCCCTGTAGCGCCCTTCTCTGATTGGTTATCCTCTAGCAGCCTAGACAGACTGCCTTGATGAGGTGTGAAGGGCCTGGGCTGAGGACGAAGGAAGTGCCGGGAGGAGGAGATCTGCCTCAGCAGATGGTGAAACAGGATGGTTGGAAAGCAGCCAAACTGGACTTCAAAGGAGGGAAGGACATTTGCAACACCTCTGGACCTTCCCCATTTCCTGCAAACCCAGACAACCGTGTGCCCCTCTGATTAGATTCGGAGAGGGCAGGAAAGGGGTGTGCTAAGGAATTTTAGCCCCGCCAGTAGGTGGGCTCAGCCAGATCCAACCTCTGAGATTGAATTTGAGCCATTTGGTGCTCCCTGGGATTGATTTATGCCACAGTTCCCAGGAAGTGGTCATCTAAGAGGGTGGTGGCCTGCCTGTGACTGGACAGTTGGCCACCACTGCTTTCCATCCCAGGAGCAAGGATAAATATGGCAGAGCTGCACCAACACTTCAGATCCCTACAAGGAATAAGAACAAGAAGAAAAAGGGACTGCCTGCTGGACCCCTGACCTGAACCTGGACACTGCACTCTGAAGGACTGCATCAGCTGCACACATGGGCTTAACCACAGAAAGGACTATGCCTGTCTCCAAACACTTCAAGAAGGGACTCCCTGTTTGCTACAAGTAGAAAATAGCTAACCAGAGTCCCCTGCATCCAGGCCTGAAGAAATTGACCAGCTGACCACTGTCCTGTGGTCATTTTTTGATTTAAGCCAGGTTCATTCTGGGAGTTTAAGTCTAACTCTCAAGGAGCAACTCAAAGCTTCTGGAACCTTGGGGTGAGTTGTGGACTCTTAGAAGACCTTTGGGAAGAAGATACAGAAGTTTGGAGAAGATTTGGAGAGCTTTTGAGAAAAATCTCCATACGAGGAGAGACCCGCCGTCGTGGGTCAAGCAGGCTCACATCAACCGCGAACCGGCCTAACTGGCAGGTTCGTCCCGCTGAAAAGTTCCAGAGGCCCAGACTTCCAGGAATCCATTGGGGCTTGTAGAAAGGCAATCCAACAACGTTGACTTTAAATCATCTTGCTTTGGAGGCTCGTCCAATGTCGGGGAGAAAAAGCTCCACATAAGTGACAAAGTCCTAACGTAAAGAGTTGACAGAGACTTATCGTGAAAACGATCTGAGGAGGGCTCCAGGGAGGTCAGCTTGAATTTCGACTTTGACCACTCCCTCTTCCCCCACCCCCAATCCTTCTCCCTCTTCCCGCCCAATGTCCCTAAAAAGCTTTTCCTATCCACCATTGACCTCTTCCCTACCCCTCCCCCCGTCCTGCACATCTGGCCAGGGTGGCAAAAACCCATGCAAGCACCTCAGCTACCCACGTCCACGGGCCCAGTAGTCACCACACCCACTTGTGGTGGGAAAGGATCCAAGGCACGTGTCCTGAGGGTGAAGGAGTCTGAACAAGGCAGCCTCAAGAGCAAGGAGCCTGTCCCAGCTGATGTCAGGAAGAGCAAAGAGCCTGCCCCCAGCTGCTGCCAGGAAGACCAAGGAGCCTGCCCCCAGCTGCTGCCAGGAAGACCAAGGAGCCTGCCCCCAGCTGCTGCCAGGAAGACCAAGGAGTCAGCACCAGCAGGCAGTAAGGGCAAGTGGCCTGGGGCAGGGACTCTGACGTAGCCCCCACCACCAACCATGGTTGTGCAGCCATCCGAGGCTGCAGGGGATGGGCTGGAGCCTACCCCCACCAGCGGCTGCAGCAGCAGCACCGCCACCACCACCACTGAGCAGCTGTCACCGCCGGCGGACAGTATGTAGACCTGCCTCCATGGGCTGCTGTGCGGCCTTCCCCCTGCATATCCAGTGGGTATGACACCCACCTGAGAGACTGTGACCTTGCACTCCCCAGGATCAAGAGCACAGGGCACGATGCCCCCTCCAGAACCAGTGGGTAAGACACCCACCAACCCCAGCCTCCCCAGGATCAAGAGCACAGGGCACGATGCCCCCTCCAGAACCAGTGGGGAAGTCACCCACTTGAAAGACTGTGGCCTTGCACTCCCCAGGACCAAGCACAGGGCATGTTGCCCCTTCCAGGGCATGTGGGCAGGTTACCCACCTGAGAGACTGTGGCCTTGCACTCCCCAGGACCAAGTACAGGGTATGTTGCCCCCTCCGGACCCATTGGTCTTGTTTCATCTCCCAGCTGAGGTGCCCCCCCACCTCCCGTCCCCCTGAGGTGCCTGGCTATTTGCCAACTGATGCACCTGCAGTGTTCTCTCTGTGTTGGTGCAGGTGACAAGTGGGGCCTCGGACTTTGGTCTGTGGCCATGTGGCCCACGCAAACTGAGGACTGGTCAGTGTCCCTTGAACTGTACAATTGTATACATCTGTTGCATTGCATATTTCTTATTTCTACTGTGTTGATCTTATTACACTCACTTTAGTAAATTTCTGTTGTCCTTGCATTATTCATCTGATGTACGGGGTAAATATGTTTTAGTACTGCAGCTATATGTGTGTATGGTGTTGTTGGTGGTGGGGGGGTGGGTGTTGCGTGTGTGTGTCACTCTTTTACCTCCCCCCTCTCTTGTATGCTAGGCGGCTGTACTCACCATCATCATATCTGCCGTCGTTGGTGTTCGTGCTGGAGCAGCACGTAGAAGAGCATGGGGAAGACTTGCAGTTCGGGTTCCATGGTGGCATGGTTGTTCCCTGCGTCTCCAATGGCGAGTCCTTTCCCTTCTGTGCAGTGTTTCTGCCAAGCTTTTGATGACGTTGGTACCGCCCCGGAAAAGGTGGCAGATTTTGTTCTTGTAACATGGTGGGCAAAACATTGACTTCCACCTGGCTGTAGACGGCTAACACCATGGTGCCTGTTTCCGCCCTGGCGGTCGGTATGGTAAAATGGCTGGCTGAGTTCTCACCACCATGGTCATAATTTGGCGGTATTTACCGCCAGCCTGTTGGCAGTATTACTGCCACTTTAACACCTACCGCCAGGGTTATAATGAGGGCCTTTGTCTCCTAAGTTAAGCCTAACTGCTCACTGCCAAGCTACCATGGGTTGAGCTGGGGTTATTGTATTGAGACCGGACTGGACCTAGTTGGGGTTAGTGTAGGTACTTACCTGCCCTTACCAATAATCCACTTTAGAACAGAGATCAACTGGCACAAAAGGTCCATGACAAAAATACAGGGAACACTTTTGAACAGAGAGAATTTAACTCTACAGAAAGCTATGGAAAATGTACAGAGAGCAGAAAATACCAGTCAAGGACTCAAGGATATGTCTGTTCATTGTCTCTAAGCGGGGCACCAAAAGACTATTGATTCTGAGCAAGAGAAAGGGGAAAGTGAATCAAGTGTCTGTGGGAAGGGGTAATGACATAAAAGAAAAGTGTATCTTACAGATTAGTGAAGTGGGAGTCAAGCAAGGGGGGAACCATCAAAGTTGATCTGAGAGTGATGATGGATTTGAGGGCATGTTACACTCTCACTGTAGAGAATCACTGGCTGTTACTCAAATTATATGCATTGAAACCTCCGTACTTAAGACTTGTGGCATATGGAAATAAGTCCATTGTTGTCTTGGGATACTTTGCAGCCAAGCCAAGTTTTAGAGGTGTCCCAAGTGTATGTGACACGTCAAGGGTTTTCTTTACTGGGGTGGCCAGAGTGATGTGAATTACATATCCGCCTTAAACCCTATCACCTTAACCAGGTCCTCGGAAAAGGGAATCGTGAGAGAAATACATTTTTATCTAACGACTGGGCACAAAAGTTTCCTGAAGTTATTATGGAAAGATTGGTGTTGCTTAACAGGTTCTCACACAAACTATTTTTGAGGAGGATGTGGTACTGATTGGACACAGAGTGAGAAATATTTATTTGATTATGCGCGAATCCTGAGATAAGAGCTTGAATGGTTATGCAAAGAATACATAACTGAAGGGACTGAGGCATCGGAATGGGTAGCCCTATAGTTTTGGCAAGAAAATAAAAAAAGAATTCAGATTTTGTGTTGATCTACACCAACTCAATGCTGAGATCCTGGTGGATAGGCATTCCTCACTTAGCTTTGGTGTAATGTTCACAACAGTACAGGGAGCAGTAATGTTCTCTACCTTAGATCAGTTGTCTACACATTACCAAATTGCTCTCCATCCAGACTTCATAAACTGGACCTCATTTCACCTCAGGGGCTTAGAAATATAAAAGCATGCCATTTGGGCTGGCTTCTACAGCCACAGTATTTCAGGGAGCCATGTATCAGTTACTCAAAGACATACCGAATGTGGCCTGTTTTCAGGAAGATATCCTGCTTTTCAGTACTAGTAGAGGAACACAATGTTATCCAAAGTTTGAAATGTCTTAAAAGAAAATCGTTCAACAATAACGAAAGAAAGATGCAGAATTTGGGTTGATGGTGTAGATTACTTGGGTCCCTGGTTGGAGAGGAATGGCATTCAATCCAAACTGAATTTAGTGTAGGCCAGTGAGGAGGCTCATTCATCTCAGAACTGAGACAAGTTACGTTCTTTTCTGGGATGGGCAGAATATTATTCACATTTCATAACAAATGTTGCCAATAAGACTGTGTCCATGAGAGTTTTAATTAAGAAAAATTAGATATTTGTGTGGTGTGGGAAATGTGAAGAGGAGTTCAAGGTGTTAAAAAATTGCATTCTTACAGCAACACTGTAGCCTTTTGACACCAGAGCCAAGAGTGTTCCAGTAACTCAGGAATAGGGGCTGTTTTACCTGATGTTAGAGATTATGTTACACTTCAAGACCTTTAGGGGATGCAGAGAGTAACTACTTCATTAAAGATAACAGCATTTGCTTGTTGGTAGGGTGTGTGTGTCACTTTTGCGGTATGTTAGGGGCCCAGATTTTAAAATTAGGACAGTTCACCGCTTGTTGATGTTTTAGCTCTGAAGGAGCAAGGCGTGCCACCCCAAGAATATCAAGGTGGTTATGTAGATTGCAAGAGTACAGCTTTAAAGCTCAGTTGGAACTAGGGAAAGGAATGCTTTGGCAAATTACATTTAAATGCTACCTGCAAGTGAGAAAACTAAAAAGGGTGGTGTAAATTTTGTGTAACAATGGGCACATGTCAGCATAGAAGAAGTGACTTTTAGGCACCTTTCTATGGAAGTGTGGTTAGATGATGCTGAACATGATCAGGTTTTGTCTGAAGATTGCAGTTTGGTCAGTTCTGGATGGCCAAAACAAATGGGAGTATTTAAGGACGAAGGACGAAGTTGAGGCATACATGAATTTGAGTGTAGAATAGTCAATTGAGGGAGGACTTGTACATTCTGCAAAGATTTGCTGGTCGTGCTTGGAGGTTTGAAAAAGTTGAAATAAAAAGTTGTTGTTTTGCCCCTCAAACGACATCTGAGTATGACTGACACAAAGGCCCTCATAAGATTGTCGGCAATTGCCACCTACCGCCACGGCGACGGCCACCAACATACCGTTGCTGTGGCTAACGACCATCCACCGAACTATGACCGCAGCCGGAATTCCGTCAGAAGGCTGGCGGAATTCCAGCTATGGTCATGGCAGCGGATGGCGCACCAGCAAAACGCTGCCGACCATATCATGAGCCATGATACGGCCTGGCGGAGTTTTGCTGGCAGACGCTGCTGCTGGCAGCAGCACTGCGTCCCTGCCGGAAGACACCCTACAACCAGGTAAGTCGGGTTCTCCGACAGGAGAGGGGGATAGGGTGTGTTGTGCGTGTGTGTGTGAGACTGTGTTTGAATGCATGCGTGAATGGGTGTGTGTGTGTACGTGCATGTTGTGTTGTGTGATTGCGTGTTTGCCTGGATGTATGTTAGTGAGTGTTGTTGTGAGTTTGTATGAATGTGTGTGTGAATGTGGGAATGCGTGTGTGTATGGATGTGTGTGTATGTGCATGTATGTGTGTATATGTATATATGTCCGGGAGGGGGAGGGTAGGGGAGGACTCTGGGGAGGGGGAGACCCCTATCAGTGCCAGGGAAAGAATTCCCTGGCACTGATAGTGCCTACCGCCATGGTTTTCGTGCGGGTACAGAACCCACAGAAACCATGGTGGTGGGCAGGGTCAAATTGCTCTGGGCGGCCGCCGGGCTCGAGACTGTAGTCTTCAGGCCGGTTACCGCTGTGGCGGTCGGTGTGTTAACTTGCCGGTTTGGCTTTGGCCAAACTGCCAATGTCATAATAGTGGCGGTATGTACCGCCAGCCTGTTGGCGGTACTACTGCCACTATTACACCGACCGCCGGGGTTGTAATGACCCATAAAGTGTCGAATGAGAGAATTTATTCTGGGCAAGATGGATGAATGAGGATGGTGAAGCTATTAATGTAGAGAAGCATGTGGATGGCAACTGCAGTGATGACATTCATACCAACTTGCACGAGGTTCCAGGAAGGAGATTGGGTGAGAGTTAAGAGAAGAAGGGGAGTTAGAAAAGAATCATTGTTTCTTTTCAGAGCCACTCAGTCAAGAGAGTGGACAGATATACCTTACTATTGAGTGATGGAAATGTATGGAATTTAAAAACAATTGTGAAATTACCTGAATGCCTGATTCATCACAAGGATTCTGAGAAGATGCCCAGAACCATTGGTAGCAGTAGGAATGAAGTCGGGGTGAAAGTATCAAGCTCAAAGATGCCTAAAAAAACACCCTGGATGGGGGGGTTCTCTTCTGCAGTAACGTAACTGGGCTTGCTTTGTGCTGCGTGTGTTGAGAGGGGCTTTTTTAATAGAAATATTTTATTACTTTCCTTTTATTCAGTTCAGTTTTATTCAGTTACTCGTGTAAGAGGATCAAAATGTACATGGTCCATCCCTCATTTCTCACCCTACCCCTCTGCTGTGCCCACTCCCAGACAGGAATTAAATTGCCTATTGAGTGCAGAGGTGCTTGCAAGAGTTGAACACCAGTCAGGCCCACTGGGATCATACATCCCCATCCGGAGAAAAGGTCCCTGTAACACAAGTGTGGGGGAGAGCTGGGCCTGTGGAGTGCAGCTGATAACGACTGCTGGCGGGACCTACAAACATGTGAACTCTCAACCAACACACTGGTGCCCAGGGCTGTAGGCGCACCAGTCGTATTGGGGTGACCGATTAGGAAACCCTGTCTATGCCTGGAAGTAAAGGGGGCAGCGCGAGGCACAGTGAAACTGGTAGTGAAACGTCACCCAGCAATTACGTGGTCATCCTGTGGTAGGAGGAACATTGCGGGCCCACGCTCTCACAAGAAAGATGACTCACTTAGACTGGCTTCACAAACTCTGGGACCTGTTCAGCAAGGAGAAATTGACAGCCACAGCTGAACAAAGACTCCCCCAATTTGATAAAACTTGGGGACCCTGCTTGACATACCTTTCACAAGAATTTGTAGAACTTACATGCCCAACTTATTTACGAGCAATCCGTCTCACCCCCACAGACCCAGTCTCGGTTTAGCTCTTCATATCACAGATGAGGACCCTGGATGACTGTATGCCATAAACTCTACAATAGCTGTACAACTGTAAGCAGCCGCTCAATAACATGGGTGCTCTTTCTCCCTCTTTTTCTGTCTCTAATTAATGTTAATTCTCTTTTATTGTTCCTCACCAGCCTGAGGCTGTAGGTGAGTTTTGTATTGTACTGCAAGTTTTGATAAAATCAATAAATAAATAAAAAGATTTGAACCTAAAGTCCTGTCCCACAGGGAACCCCCCCCAGGAGATCTAGGATACCCAGTAGTGGAATCTTAGTATGTGCGCCCTGACCACATGAGACGGGAGGGTGGGGGGGGGGGGGGCGGGCGGGGTCATGATGGTCTTCAAATATCTGTGAATGATAGGACAGTACCACATCATGTCATAGAAAGGTCCCTTGGGGTCCTGGCATCTGGCGGCGGTCTGGGATGCGTGGACTCAGGCTTTCCATAAACAGCGGGGTGTAAGCTATACCAGATGCAAATATTTAAACTGTATGAGCCGAAGTCTTGTAGAGACTGCCAGAAACCACGGAACTATACACGCCTCCTGTCAGTTTGCTTCATCCAATTCCTCCACCCATTCCCCTCATTTCACCTTCAGAGGACTCATCAGGTCTGGGGAGTGTGATATTAAGGTCTTATCAATGTGTGTGATCCAACCCCATCCTAGAGGACCCATGAGTAGACGTCCTTTCAGTAAGCTGTACTCTGGGACAACTTCCAAATTACCCCAGCATTCAAGGAGCACGTGTCAGAGTTGTGAATAGCAGAAAAACCAGGAGCGGGCATGCAAAATTCTTCCCCGAGAGCGTGAAAAGATTGAATATGGTGTCTGTACCAGACCCCCAGGTGTGAGATCACAATGCTCCCATCTTCAAAATCCCTCTAGTTTTGCCACCTGAGCCAGCCACCTATCCTCCCACAGGCGAGTCTCAAGTGAGAATTTGTGGTCCCATTTCATCCACCGCAGTGCTGCCCTCCACACATGAAACACCACCTGGGTGCCCCGTAAAGGATGCCTCTGATGGCGATTTAGTCTAGTAGGGCTTGTTCTTCCTGATTCCCTCTGCATCCAGTTATTAATTATCAGAAGTTGGGCAGCCCAAAAGTGAAAGATACAGTTGGCCATGCCGAGCCCTTCCTCATACACTGTACAGACATATTTGCCAAAGGGCACTTTTGGGGGTTTGTGTGCCCACAGAAACCTTTGCCCCATTTCTGCTGAAGAACAGAACCAAGTCTGGGGAATGTGAAGGCAGTAACTCTGCATGGCATACAGGAACCGTGGGAGTATCATCATTTTAAAAATGGCTACTCTACCACTATGGTTTATCCCACCAAGCCAAGTGGTCTTGGGCCTTCTGGACAAATGAGCATAAGTTGAGGCTCTAGATGAGCTTCAGCTCCCAGGAGATATGAACCACTACATTCAAAAAGTTAAGACAGCATGTGGGAATCCCTAGATGCCAGGTCTCAGCTTTGTGGTCCCACCGGACAGGTACCAGAAGGGAGTTGTCCCAATTGACTCTCAGACCAAAGGCCACTCCGAAGGTCTGCAGGATGTGAAATAAACAGGGGCCCGTCTTGACCTCGTGAGAAAGGAACAATTTGACCTCATCCGCGTATAGAGCTATCCAATCATCCTTGACCAATCCCCAATCAAACCTCCACAACTGAATGTCTAAGCATACCCAAACTGCTGGGGACTCAATGGCCAAAGGGAACATAAGGAGGGAGGTCCCCGAATTGGGAATTTAGGGGATAAGACCCTTTTTGTGTGTATCTGAGCCTATGGGGACCCTTGCATAAGCCCGAAATTTGGACTCAAACCCCTTTTTGGTGAAAATCTTATAGAGGAAGATCCCATGCAATGAGTCAAACACTTTTTCAGAGTCTATCAACAGAATAGCCACTGCCCAAACACCCCCCTCCCCCTCCCGAGAGACTTAACTCGGGCTAGTGCCAATTGTACCCTTCAAATACAGTGTTCTGTAATCCAGCAAGGAACCACATTGGTCCAGATGGATCAACTGGTGTAGTTTCCCCAGCAGGCTTTAGCAAGAATTTTACTGTGGCTTTTTACCTCCGTATTAAGGAGAGGTAGGTTGGTATGAGGTACAGTGTTTCAGTGGTCACCTGGGCTAGGCAAAGGGAATCACCATGCCAGGTGAGTGTCCAAAGGGAGTGACCCTTTTCAATTCCCTCAGTAAATAATTCTAGAATACAGGGTAGGACCTCTGGCCAGAGTTGTTGATAGTATTCTACCGGAAACCCATCAGGCCCGGTGTTTTCCCCAGAGTTAACATCCAATAGGGTTTCACCCACTTCAAGTATGAAGGTGCGAACCTATCCCACACAATCTACTGCGGTCAGGAAAGACAGTGGAAGGTCAGCAACTAGTGAAGGGGCGGACTGAAGATCTGGGTGTACCTTTCTGCGTAGAGCTCTTAATAGTATTAGGAAAAGACCCCTGCAGTCCCCTTTGAGTCCTGCACCACTTGCCCAGTCCTATCCAAAATGCAGGCACAGTGTCCCTTGTGGCCAGCCAATTCAAAACTTTACTAGATTTGTCCCCCTATTTGTACACCAGCATTTGCGAGCTTCCTCCAGGCATAACTGCTGTAGTGACGACCTATCAACCGTTGATTGACGTTGCATCAAATCCGTACAGGTACTCCGGTTCTCCCTTTCCATCGCCAGGATGGAGGCCTCCAGATCTGTAATTGGATTAGTCGTTCGCAGTCTTTTACCACCTGGCAAGAGAGCAGGTGCCACCCCTCACTGATGCCTTGAAAGCCTCCCACAACACCCTGGGTGGGACCACAGTGCCTTTATTAAGCTCAAGAAATACCTTAAATTCATTAGCTACATGTTCAGAGAAATATTCGCCAGTAAGAAGTTAGGCATTAAGCCGCCATATTGGGCGCTCCCAGTTGACTGGAGCCCCAAAATGAATTACCTCAGGGGCGTGGTCTGAGAACCCTCACGAGAGGATCTGCGATTCAGAAGTACAGAGAAAGGCTAAGCTGGGGAGGAAGAAGAAGACTTTAAGGGACATCGGGCAGTGAGTGTATTTGTGCCTGTATGGATTCTAGATGCATCAGAAATTGCTGAGTCCAGCTGACAAGTTTTACAACCCCCTCCTTTGTCTCAGAGGACAGCTTAAAGGCTTAAACTAGTTCCGCTCATCAAGGATGAAATCTCCCCCATTATTGTAACCCCGGGTGGGAAGACGCTCAGTAACTCTCTAAGGGCCTGCAAGATGGATTGTTGTGTGGCTGGTGGAAGGCACACACTAAACAGGTTGTAGGATGCCTTCCACTGAGACTTTGAGAATCGTATATTTACCTTGGTCATCTTTTGTGCCCTTGGTCAGCACTAGCAGTAAGGTTCTATGCATGGCGATAGCTACCCCTCACCCCCCCATGATCCTCTGGCATAACCTGCATGAAACACCCGGTCATATTCTCTACAGGCAAGGAACTGGCAGTTATGCCCTTGCAGATGAGTTTCTTGGAGCATCAGGATGGTCAGGCAGTGTCTATGAGCAGATTGTAATACAGCCTTCTCTTAATCCAGTCCAAGAGCCCATTAACATTCCATGTCATAACTGATAATGTACCCATGGGGATGAGTGCAATATGGCTAACTGGTCCCTGTGTGGTGTCTGCCATGTCCAAGCGACGAGCCACAGCAGGGAGTAGGTAGCGTGGGTACATATCAAATCTTGTGAGCACAGGAGGAACTTTCAAAAAACCTAAAGGTTACAACAACAATACTTATCAAGAAACCAATGAAAACTGAAAATCGAACTATAACCCCATATCCCCTAAACGCATCTGTTGCCCAAATCCAACAAAAAACGAAATTTAACTTGGGATCAGTGAACCAGGCCGAGCCATATGGCGTGAACTCCCCCACCCCCCTCGAGGGACCAGGTCTGACAAACATTTAGCAAGGATATAGTAGTGCTGGTGTGCAACAAAGGAATATCTAGTAACGGTGAGTTGTGACTTCTCGGCTGTCAATCGTTCCCAGTCTCTGGCACTCAGCAAACTTGGGCCAGGTCTCCTCGCACTTTGCGGGCCCATGGAACACCGGCTTATCTTTTCATTCCCCCTCAGCTTCCGTGGAAGCTTCTGCATCTGATGGACTTCCTCACCTCGGACACAATTGTGCCCAGCATTGCTTCTTCATCTCCTCCAATCCATGGCCTTTGGCCTTAGAGGGGTCGGTCGACTGCCACGGTCGGTGTTGATTCACAGTTAATGGTCGCTGTTCTGTGAGCCAAGCCCAGGCCTCCCATGGGGTTTCCAGATTTGGATTCATGACGTATACGTAGCTTGGCCAGGTATAGAAGCATATATGATAGATTAGCGCATAAATTGTGCTTCACCTGATCAAAGGATTTGCACTGCGCTTGGACTCAATCAATCAATCAGGGAATTTGTAAAGCACACTTCTTACCCGTGAGGGTCTTAAGGCGCTGAGGAGGTGGGAGGCTGCTACTGTTCGAACAGCCAGAACTGCTCATTATGCAGCCAGATTGAAAGATCAGCTGTCATTTAATTCATGATCCTTTCAGAACTGAGTGACGGTCTCGCTAGTTCAAAAATCGTTGGCTCAGCAGGTGGGAAGGGACGCTGGGATGGTTAGGAGGTACCCCAGGGTGTGTGGCTTTGGGGCCAACAACCTCTGGGCACACTCAAGAATGAAGCATGAGGAGAGACTGTCTGCATCCATCCACAAATGTATCCATTGTTCCAGGAATGTCTATGGGGCCGAACCCTCCATCCCCCCCCCCCACCACAGTTAAACAGTCCACAGTTTGGCAGAGGTGCTGGCACAGCAGTGCCATGTCAATGTCTACCTTTCCTATTTTTGTCTCAAGTGCCACCTTGGAGACCTGAATAACCTATATGATAACCGCTGTTATATCTCGGGGTGGTGGGGCCACGGCTTCCTTTTCACCCTTGTTGATTCCTTTAAACATACCCGTCCTTTACTGGTGCTGCATATTTGTCCATTCTAGTTTGTGCCTGTGGGCAATGTTGCAGCCCATTCTGCTGATTCCTTTGTGCGTCTAGTTGTAAGAGGTGTTGGATTCTATAGGACTCTTCCCCCTTTTTCAGAATCACCCCTGTAGCTGTGTGGGACTTCTGAAGTCCATGGGCCTGGCCAGGCCCCCTGCCATGTCGGTTTTGTTGCACTTGTTAAGTAGGCCCAGAGTCACTCCCACTTCTAAAAGTCTCGTGCCAGAAGGTACTGTCGCCCCGCAACCAACTGTGGCCTCAAATTCGGCTGTTGTGCAAAGCTGTGGCCGATGCTTTGCACTGTGTTTCATGTCTTCCCAGGCTTGCCACTGTGAGGGCTGATGCCTGTGCACCGGCAATGCTGTGGCCACATATTGGCTGGCCCACTAAGGCCCAACCCGCTGGCCCGATCGCCCTCCACAGGCCCAGTATCCTTTAGGTCGCTCCGTCCGGGGCGCTCACTCTTCCCGACTGCCACCACGCACGTCCTTCGGGGCTCGTCTTCACTCTACTGGCCCGGTTCACAAGGGGTGCCAATGTTTATGCGGCAGGACTGGCGCTGCCTCTGAGTGTTGGCCACACCGGGACTCTCGGCTTAAAGACGGCCTGTCAAATTAGGATTCCGTGGCTGTGAGTCAGATCCCCCTTGCCCCTCAGGAGGCTGCTCTATAAGCCCACCTGGGACATCTTGCCCCATCAGGGAGTCTGTCAAACTCCACACCTACCTGTTGGAGTGCACCAGCGTCCGGGAGGGTGATTCCTCTGTGGTGTAGATCAAGAGCGCACCAAAGCATCTGGGCCACCCAGGCCACGCTCCCCAAGAGAAACTTTTAATTAACATAATTATATTTGTATATATTGTTTATAATATTGTACTATATTTTCTTATTTGGTTCTTCGTTATTGCATATATTATATTTGTATTTTGTCTTTGTTCTTGTAGAAGGGAGAATTGTAGTATCCTGCTGTCTTGCACTGCATTTACCCAAGGAACACTCTGTTCTCGAAGATCTACGAGGAATACTGCAACGGAGGGCTGCTTTCCAGGCAGCCAGCTGACTATTTCTTTCCCTGTTAAGATTAATATAATAAACTTATTTTCACGCTTTACTTTGGAGTACCTGGATTCTTTTACACCCATTTGCTAAGCTTGTGCTCAAGTGCAGAAGAGCTAAGCGCACAGGGAAAACAGACTGCACCAGAGGGAATTCTCTGTTAACAGGAAGAAGAAGCATTTTATTACATTTTGCAGGCACTGCATAAACGTTGTGGCCTCTGAGAAACAAATGAAAGGTATTTTTTTTTGGGGGGGGGGGGGTTTAAACTGCAATAAAATTTAAAAGACATTCAAACTAAACACGTTAAAAAAGATGTGCAACAAACACAAAAAACATTTTATGCAGAGGTATAAGTCTGAGTCCAATCTCCTCCGCACATAACCAGAGGTTGTGGGGAGACGGAGGGGGTCAGGCAGGATGCTAGCCAGAGCCCAGTCCTCAAGTCCAACCTCATACTACCCATGGTCATACACTATGTTCCGTGGGGTTCCTCACCAGAAGGAGATACACATGCTATATTTAGAATATGATAATAATTTAAAAAAAACAACTTCACTGACAAAAGAAACAGATTAAAGCGATGTTACTAGTTAGGTGATGAAGTGGCACAAGAACTAATGTATAAAAAAATGAAAAAACTCAGCAATTCAACAATTATATTTTATTCATATGCTGCATTATAGTAAACTATAATATGCGTCCCACATCTGCTGCTTCAGGGCTCGAAAAATCTACTTGACTACTTGCTATGGCAAGCCATTTTTCTATCAGGTCAAATTATTTTTAGGACCTACTCACTCCTTCTGGCTAGTTGACAAAGAACCTGTTCTGTTCAGTCAGAAAGTGAAAAAGATGTATTTAAATCATGTTCTTGTAACATTTGTTCTGTGTTCAATGACAGGGGTCAAAAGTCACTGCCTTTTTCCATTCTGACTGCAAAGTTCCTGGATTGTCTAAGGTGACCTGTCTGACCTGCTGTAACTGGAACTGGGAAATGAAAGGCTAGGTGGGGTTTCCTAACATACAACATTTAAATAACTAAGTCAATTGAACAAACATTTCAAAATACTTGTCAGTAGCTATTTAATACCATTTTTTATTCTTCAGTGAGATGTAATAAATATTTTAATAGAATGAAAATAAATAAGAACACTTTAATTAAGTGATGTGCAAATGATAATTTTGTTTCCTGAAACCCATTTTTCACAGATTATTCACTACATAGTTTATTAATAAAGCTGCAAGCTAGTGGGAAGGTTTGTGGAAATTTCTTGGAAATTTACTGTCTGTAAATGAAAGTGTGCTACCACATCATGCTGTAGTATAATATTTGTTGAAAATGAGTGTTTAAACAAACTGGGAAATGCATCTGTGCTGAAGGCAATGCTTATAGTACCTAAGGCAAGTTGCGGATCACGTATACCCTATGTGTACGCTAGATTTTTATTATACATGGACCAAACATTTAGGGCCAGATTTGCAATGTTTTGGAGCAGGGCAGCGCTGCAAGCCTTCCTGTGGTGCTACGTCAAAACAAAAGCACAGGTATGCACCATATCTACGAGATATGGCGCATTCCTGTCCTTTTTCCCCTGCGCTGGGGCACAAATTGCTGTTGTGTGCCAACGCAGGCACCCTTGTACCATGGTTCACCAAGGTGTGGCTGATCATTCACCAACTATGTACGTCAGGTCTCAAATCTTAGTCAGGCAGCACTGAAAAGTCAGAAATACAGTTCTTTGCAGGCCCCTCCGAGCATTCTTCTGAGAGATCATGGTAGTATGAAACATCGGCACCCATTATGAGTTTGGCGGGTGGCAGAGGCCGCCCACCAAACTCGTCCCACCATCAGGCCACCGGTGCGGCGTGAACACCGCCTGCCCTACTAAGACTTCACCGCAGGGCCAGCGGGCAGAAACAGAGTTTCCACCCGCCGGCCCTGCGGTGAACAGGGCCTTAACATTTACGCCTGCTCATAATCGAGCCGGCGTCAATGTGGCAGTGCGGCGGGTGCAGCAGCACCCATTTCGCTTTCCACTGCACTGCATGAGCAATGCAGGGGACACCATTGGGCCCCCGGCACCCCTTTCTGCAAGCTTTTGCATGGTGGGGCTACTGCCATACAAAGGCTGGCGGAAAGGGGACTTGTAATCCCAATGCCAGCGCTGCCCTGGCAGATTTCAACTGCCAGGAGGCAACCTGGCAGCGCCGGAAGTCAGACCGTGGCATTTTCGCCATGGTCATAATGTTGCGGCAGTCCGACCGCGACCATCACCCTGGTGGTCTGGTGACTGCCAGGGTCATAATTAGGGCCTTAGTCTGCTGGGAATGAGGAGAACAATTATCTATCTCCTTCATTACCACCATTCTGATACCCTTTCAAATTCTTACATAACGAGTGTAAAGCTTCCAAATAATGCTAATGGTTAGGGCAAACCTTGCTTATGAAAACCTTATTTACCATAGCACTGTTTGTAACTCCGCTGTCAGCTTTAGAAAATGAATAGCTTTCTACTGGATGGATGTTGAAATTGCAATTCTGTTAAAACATTTGCATGGAACTCAAATGAGCTAAGTGCCTCCTATCTGGTTTCTATATGAACACATATAAAACAACAATAGACCAGCTTAATGGCTCTGTGACTGCAGAAAAGGTATCTTTCATTATCTTCAAATACTACTGCTAGAGTCCTAAAATGTGGTCAGCTAATTGCATGCACCAGAATCATAGTTTTCAAAGAAAGCTTTCTCGAATTCTGCAACAACTGTCTGGACAACTTGAACAGGTAGCTGTGACAGGCTGCCTTATTAGCTTCACCACAGAGCAATCTAAATAGTCTCGAGCTACAAGTTTCTACATTTTACTTGGAAGTGTAGCGTATTCTGCTGACCAGCTGGTAAGTGGTCCTTGCTGTGTCAGAGCCCTTTGCAGAGGAGTTACCTCTAGAAACTGATTTTTAAATGATTCCAACGCCAACTGTAAAAATTAAATAAGCAGCTTTTTAGCCATGTAGTAAAGGGTTTTGGTGAAGTCTAATATGCTTTCACACAGATTTGAATGTACAAATGTGATGTGTATCGATAGTGCAGCAATGAAATCCGACCCAACGAATAAGAATCAGTCAACTGATTGCATGAATGATTAATGCATGATCAAATCGGTGAAAAAACAAGAACTGGGCTTGCGTGGTGGCTACACATAAGTAGTGGCGTACGCAGTGCATAGGGCTGAGACATTCACATTGGGTCACATGGCAAAATGTTTAACAGAGCCCTTTTCAAGTTCTGCTTGTGGTTAAGAAGATGTTCAACTACTTGGAATGAGAGAAAAGCAAGAACGGCATCGTAACAACAATTTACAAAATGAAGTCAAAAAGCTTTGCTAAAGACACGATAATTTGTCTTTTTTATCAACTGGAATTGAAACAATTATAACCTGTTAACTGGATGAAAAACTGGACACAAAACCTCATTTATCACCAGCTTCTTGAGAAACAGACAGAAGCCTTAGAGAAATTGTTTAATCAAAGACAGTATTGACCAAATTTATTATTTTATTTTTAAACCCTTCGCTGTCAGGCCTTTTCCCCCCTCAGGTGCCAGGCCTTATTTTGGCTATTTGGAGAAGTTTGAGCATAGGCCCTCATAACCATTTGCCCACATAAGCCAAATTTGCGTCCTTTTTTTCCAACATCCTAGAGATTCTAGAGGTACCCAGGGTTTGTGGATTTCCCTAGAGATCACCAAGAAATTAGTCAAAATACAGTGAAAATGTGGTTTAAAAAAACAAAATGGGAAAAAAGGCTGCAGAAGGCTTGTGGTTTTTCCCTGAAAATGGCATCAACAAAGGGTTTCTGGTGCTAAAATCACCATCTTCCCAGCTTTCAGGAAGAGGCAGACTTAAATCAGAAAAACACATTTTTCAACACAATTTTGGCATTCTACTGAGATATACCCCATTTTTACTATTTTTTGTGCTTTTAGCCTCCTTCCAGTTAGTGACAGAAATGGGTGTGATACCAATGCTGGATCCAGTCAGCTAAACATTTCTAAAAAGTAGACAAAATTCTGAATTCAGCAAGTGGTCATTTGTGTAGATCCTACAAGGTTTTCCTACAGAAAATGTTCTCCACAGATTCTAGCACTTTCCTTGAGGGCCTATACCTGGATGAGGTGGTTACATCCCTGGCGCCTGAGCACCAAGGCAGCGGATGTAACCACCTCGTTCCTGGCACCTGAGGGGTTAAGTAGTGAGAAAATCAAATATAACAAATTACTAATATATAAATCAGTCACTAGAACTAGCTTTCACAAATCTTTTTTAAAAAGAAAAGAAAGGAAAGCAGGGTAATGTAGGAAGACAGGCTGCAGAAAACACAGTTGAATAACAGTCACCACACCTTTACGTAAGCCAGCTCTAGTATCCCAACATGCCCTGCCAGCAACTGTTAGATTGTTTAATTTTATGGATAAGATAAGAACCTGTGTATTAAGACAAAAGTATTTCTGCCCATTTATCTGAGGTGGTAGAAGGCTTGCTAATGACTTTAATGAGGAGGCCCAGTAGGGGAACCATGATTACTGATAAGTAATTACTCCTCCTCTGGGTAATCCTCTTATTATGCCTCCACTGCATAAAATAGCAAGCCCATCCCAAAAAAAAGGTGAGAAGCTAACCAAAGACCCATATCATCTGCACAAATAGGTTCCTTAAGAAGTAGTAAAGTGAGGTTAAGTACTAAGAGCAATAGTTCTGTTTGTTAACTGAAAACACAGTAAAATATAAAGTACCATCTGCTAGGAAATAGATTGCTCGATAGTGATTAAACCTGTTCTGATCCCACTATGGATCACAAACAAATGCTCTAATTGTCTATTAGCTTTAGTTTGGTCTAGATAGACTTAACACTATTTTAACTTCTAGAGTGTGAATTGATTTATCCAATGGAGAAAATGGATTTAGAAAGAAAGTTGGAAACAAAACAATCTGATTAAGATGAAACTCTGACCCAACTTTAGAGAGAAAACTCTGATGAGTTCTCATCACTACCTGATTTTTATAAACACAGTGCAGGATTCATGGATACACAGGACTGGAGTTTTACTAACCCTGTGGTCAGACGTTACTGCTACAAGAAATCAGCTTTCTATTTCATATGTCACAATGATGCCTTATGGATTGGTACAACAGGGGGACCCATTAACTTAGATAAGACAATGTTAAGTTCCCAAAGTGGGGGAGGAGATCTACTGAGAGGAAACACCTTCCAAATATCCGCTAAGAAATCTTTCGCCCCAGGCATTCTAAAAAAAAAAAATACAAAAAAAGGTTTGTGAAGGAGACTTTCCATAAGTAGTAAAAGACAAACAATGTACCTTAAGTTAGGAAAAATGCAAATCCAGATCTCGCTAAGTAAAAAAGGTTGGGGAATGTAACCTCTTTGTTTGAATCTCTTTAACAGGAATACAACGTTTGTGCAATAGATTTGGCAAGTCATTGAGTATCAGTGGAAATATAATAACTCAGTGACTATGTAGTCAGATTGCAGGGCCATGGATTCTTGTGACAAACAATTTTAACATGGTTAACAACAATATAACACAAATAATTGCAGAGACCACAGAGATACAAGAATAAAGCAAGTATGCCCCAACCATGCCAGAATCCAACATATGTATTCAGTAAGTGGTAAGCTAAGTTGTATATACTACCGAAATCGCAGTTGACTAAAGTGTAGTAATAAGGAATACCCACCGTATTTTGTGGTGGCAGTGCGCTAGGGGCATGGCGTGGGAGTACTGGATTCACCAGGGTCCTCAGTTTCATGTGCATGCTCATGTTGAAATTGCATAAGAATGGTGTCACAATAGATGGCTATGGGGTATTTGCAGTGTCCTTGAGTGTCCTCTCTCCGCTTGTGCGTAATTGAGCATGGAATGGTTCCCTGCTGAATAGCTCGGAGGAGCGGGCGGTTTCCACCTTCATGTTATAAGTAGTTTGGCTACGATGACCCCCATGTCTAAGAAGTGAAAGGTCGTCCTCTGCGTCTTTTTCGAGTGTAAAGACCCAGCAAACATGTTTCCCAGTTGTGGAGGCTCTCTCGCCCCGTGCATTTTGACACAGAAGTAGTGATAGACAGGCAGTAATTGTATAATGTGGGACAACCCCATAGTATATGCAACACATAGGTGTATACTCTGTTGCAGCATGAGCATGCAACATCAGCCCTATGACAGAAACTCTTTATGTTGGCGGAGTGAGATACTCCCTGTGTACAATATGGAAAATGTCACTTACCCAGTGTACATCTGTTTGTGGCATGTAGTGCTGCAGATTCACATGCTATGCATAGATTCTGCCACCTAGTGTTGGGCCCGGACTGGTACAAGTTGTTTTTCTTTTAAGAAGTATTTTTTCGAGTCACAGGATCAAGTGAGGAAGGAGTGATAGAGTGAAATAATGGAAATGTGCTACAAAATGTAATAAGTAAATAAGATGTCCATGCAAATGTAAATATATATACATATGTACTAATAATAAGCTGCAACGACTACAGGCTTCCGGGGAGGAGGGAGGGTGCATGTGAATCTGCAGCACTACATGCCACGAACAGATGTACACTGGGTAAGTGAAGTTTTCCGTTCGACAGCATGTGTAGCGGCAGATACCCAAGCTATGCATAGACTAACAAGCAGTTCTTCTCCCCAAAAGAAGCAGTGGCTAGCCTGTAGGAGTTGATGTAGTTTGAAATAATGTTTTTAGTACAGCATGACCAACATGGGCCTGTTGCTTAGAAATACATCCACACAGTATTGCTTTGTGGTGACCATGTGGCAGCTTTGCATATGTCTGCCATTGGTATGTTTCCTAAAAATGCCATAGAAGCACCTTTTTTCCTAGTGGAATAAGCTTTAGGAGTTATCAAAAGTTGTCGTTTTGCTTTAATGTAACATGTTTGAATACATTTTACAATCCACCTAGCTAATCCTTGTTTGGAGATAGGATTTAGCTTCATGTGGTTGCTGAAAAGCAATCAAAAGCTGTTTAGTTTTTCTAAACTCTTTTGTTCTATCTACAGTTAGAGCTCTTTTAAGGTCAAGAGTGTGAATGGTCTTCAGCAGTTGAATCTGGTTGTGGGAAGAAGACTGGCAGTTCCACTGTTTGGTTACTGTGAAAAGGAAAGACAACATTTGGCAAGAATTTTGGATTAGTTCTAAGTACAACTTTATGCTTGTGTACTTGCAGAAAAGGTTCCTCCAGAGTGAATGCCTGTATTTCACCAACTCTTCTTAATGAAGTAATTGCTACTAAGAAAGCAACTTTCCAAGTTAGGAATTGAATCTCACACGAATGCCTGGGTTCAAATGGTGTCCCCATTAGTCTTGTGAGTACAATATTTAGATCCCAAACAGGAACTGGTGGGGTTCTTGGTGGAATAATACATTTTAGTCCTTCCATGAAGGCTTTAATAACTGGAACTCTAAAATGAGAGGTATGCTGTATAGATTGTAAGTATGCAGATATAGCAGTAAGATGAATTTTAATAGATGAGAAAGCTACATTTGCCTTTTGTAAATGAAGTAGGTAGGATACAATATCTTGTATTGATGATGTAAGTGGATCAATATTTTTAGATTGACAGTAATAAACAAAACGTTTACACTTGTTAGCATAGCATTGTCTAGTTGTAGGTTTGTTTGCATGCTTGTTTGAGAACTTCCATGCATTCTAATGGCAATTGCAAATATCCAAATTTTATGACTCCAGGAGCCGAATCGCTAAGTTGAGGGCACTGGGACTGGGATGTCCTATTTTGACCTTTGTTTTGTGTTAACAAATCCAGTCTGTTTGGAAATTTGCAGTGAGGTACTACAGACAGATCTAGGAGTGTTGTGTACCAATGTTGTCGTGCCCACGTGTTGGCTATGAGTATCATGATGAGAGAAGTTTGACACAGTTTGTTGACCAGAAATGGAATTAGGGGGAAAGGGTGAAAAGCGTAAGCCAATATCCCTGACCAATTAATCCATAGAACATTGCCCTTGGACAGAGGTTGTGGGTGCCTGGATGCGAAGAGGTCTATTCCTGGTGCCCCCCACCTTTGAAAGTACAGTTGAAGTACCTGAGAGTGAGTCTCCCATTCGTGTATCAGTTGGTGTGTCCTGCTTATCAGGTCCGCTAGATGATTGTGTATTCCTGGTTTGTGTTCTGCTAGTAAGTGAATGTGATTGTGAAACACCCATTTGCAAGTTGTTTGGACTAGAAGGGACAGTTGAGATGAGTATGTCCCCCCTTGTTTTCTCAGATAATACATGGTTGTGATATTGTCTGTTTTTATCAAGACAGTTTTGTGTTTGAGAAGGGGTTGAAATGCTTTTAGGGCAAGGAACACAGCTAACAATTCTAAATGGTTTATGTGATAAGTTAATTGTTTTGAGTTCCATTCCCCTTGTATGGTAAGGTTGTTGAGATGAGCTCCCCAACCTATCATTGATCCATCTATTATTGTGGTCTGAGGCACAGTGTCCTGAAATGACCGCCCCTTCCTTAAATTGCTGTGATTCCACCATTGAAGCGACTTGTGCGTCTAGCGGTCTAACAACACTAGCTCTTGCAACTGACCCTGTGCTTGAGACCATTGTTGTGAGAGGCACTGTTGTAGTGTTCTCATATTTAATCTTGCATGCAGTACTATTGCTAAGCAGGATGCCATCATTCCCAATAGTCTCATGATAAACCTTGCCGTGCAATGTTGATTTGACTGCATTTGTGGTTTGGAAAGCTTGTTTCCTATGTGTATTTGGATAGGCTAAGGCTTTTTGTGTATTGAGAATAGCACCTAGGTAAGGTTGAACCTGTGGTGGTTCAAGATGAGATTTTTGGTAATTGACAGTGAACCCTAATGTGTGTAGGGTTTGTATTGTGTATTGAGTGTGTTGTTGACATTGTATAATAGTGATTGATTTTTTTTGCCAATCGTCTAGATAAGGAAAGACGTGTATGTGTTGTCTTCTTAGGTAAGCTGCTACTACCGTTAGACATTTTGTGAATACTCTTGGAGCTGTTATGCCGAATGGTAGAACTTTGAATTGGTAGAGGTTTACCGCTATCACAAACCTTAGGTATTTTCGGTGCGCTGGATGTATGGGAATATGAAAATACGCATCTTTGAGATCCAATGCAGTCATGCAATCTTGTTTTTGTAGTAGTGGAATGACGTCCTGCAGAGTCACCATGTTAAAGTGTTCTGACAGGATATATAGATTTAGTGGTCCGAGATCTAGAATCGGTCTGAGAGTGCCATCCTTTTTGGGAATTAGGAAGTATAGTGAATATACCCCTGTTCCGTGTTGCGACTTTGGAACTAATTCTATTGCTTCTTTTAGTACTAGCGATTGAACTTCTTGTTGTAACAGACCGTTGTGTTCTGGGGAAAGTCTATAATAATGAGGAGGAATGTTTGGAGGAGTAGAAATCAGCTATAGACAATAACAGTTGTGGATAATTGAAAGTACCCATTGGTCTGTGGTGATATTTCACCAATGGGAGTGGAATTGCTGCAGTCTGCCCCCCACAGGAGATGTGTGGGGTTGTGGTATGCTCAGGAAGTCACTGTTTTGATGGAGTGGTGACACTTTTTGAGGCCTGGAATCTTCCTCTGGCTCTGAACTGTTGGCCTCTATAAGAGCCTTAAATGTTCTTCTTTGGTATTGCTGTTGGCCTTTTTTAGTTGGGAGGTGGAAGCCTCTGTAGATTGTGGCTTGAAGCCTCCTCTAAAATGTTGTTTACGAAATGAGCCTCTATAAGGTGTTGTGTATAGAGCTCCTATTGCTTTTGCAGTGTCTGAATCTGTCCTGAGTTTTTCGATTGTTGTGTCAACCTCAGGACCAAATAGGTGTTTTTTGTCGAATGGCATATTTAGTACTGCCTGTTGTATTTCTGGCTTGAAACCAGGAGATCCTAACCATGTATTTCTACGTATGGTTATAGCAGGATTTACGCTCCTAGCTGCTGTATCTGCAGCATCAAGAGCGGACCATATTTGGTTGTTGCTTCTTGCCTGACCTTCAACAATTTGTTGAGCCCATTTTTTGATGTTCTTTTGACAGGTGTTGTAACAATTCCTGCATTTCGTCCTATCATATCTTGCTAACAAGGCTTGTGAATTGGCAATGCGCTATTGGTTAGCTGCCAGTATAGCTACCCTCTTACCAGCTGCACCAAACTTCCTGCTTTTTTTTGTCGGGGAGGGGTATCCCCTGACGATTGACTATTGACCCTTTTTCTGGCAGTACTGACGACAACAGATTCTGGTGGTACCTGATGCATGATGTATGCCGGGTCTGAAGGTGCAGGCTTGTATTTTTTAATCCATACGTGGTGTTAAAATCCTAGCCTTAACAGGTTCTTTAAATATTATGTCTGCATGCCAGGCAACATTGGCAGGCACTGCTAGCGTGAATGCGTGGAGGATAGTGTATTGAAAAGGAAATCCTCTTCTAAAGGCTCACTATGCAGAAGTACCCCATGGTACGCAGCTGCCCTTGAAATGACCTGTGTGTATGCTGTTGCATCCTCTGGTGGCGAAGGTTTGGAAGGATATAGGTCTGGTATGGTGGTATGGGATCTGGATCATACAAATCCCAGGGATCAATTGTGAGAGTAAGAGTGGGAGTGTGCTGGTGAAGGTAATGGTGGTGGGCTAACGGGTGGTGGTGAGAAAGAAAGTTGTGGCGAATGTGGTGGAGAATTTTGCAAAGGGAATAGTTTCTCCTTCCTTTTAAAGATCTTTGCTGGTGGTGGAGCAGTATCAAGATATTCTTGAAACGCCAACTTTCTTGTTTGTGGAAGAGGTGAAGCAATGATCCTCACAGTCTTTGTGGATATGTATCCTTCATTGTTTGGCGTCCATGATCTCAATATAGGCTGAATGTCTGAATCTTCAGAAATATATTCTGATGTTTTTGACGATTTAGAGGACTGTTCATCGAATGTCTTTGAGCTCTGCTTTAATCAGCTCGAAAGTCCTTGTTCCTCTGTATAGAAATATTTTTTTGCCTCTGAGGTTGACAATTTTTTTGGTCCCGAAGATACAGCTTGTGGTTTCGACTTCGAAGCTGGATGTCGAACTTTCAACTCTGAAAAGTGTGGACGCCAGCTCGGCTCGGATGTGGAGCTTTTGATAGATTTGCTTGACTCCGGCATCAAAGCTGGTGTGGCATTTTTCGGCGACGAACCCAAAGGTCGGTCCCCGACTATTTTCTTTCGGGTGGAACCATGGTGGTGCACCCTAGGCCTTGACTGGTCTTTTGTTAGTGGGTTTAGAGGCAGTTTTACTCACATGCTGAGCCGCAGTGATGGGTTGGCTATCTTCCTCCGAGTCTTCTTCAGAGTCGGTGCCCTGAATGGAAACTGCCGTCTGGGCCAGTTCTTCCTCTACGGTGTCGACGTACTCTATTTTTCAACGACATCTCAAGTCTTCTGGCTCTCCGGACACGCAGTGTCTTTTTCGACCGGAACGACTGTCAGGCTTCACATTCTTCTTCTCGATGGTCAGGAGAGAGACAGATTACATACCACGTTTTGATCTGTATAAGGAAATTTATTGCGGCATCGAGGACAGAATCGGAATGGAGTCCGATCCATCAGGCTTCAGCGGGGTAGGCCCGAACAGGCACAAGTTGGGTGCGCGCACCCAAAAGGGCGTTTTGTGCTTTTCAACAGTACTATCGGCTCGACTATAGATGAAAATGTGATCGAAAAAATACCAACTGTCAAACAGAGTTTCGCAATCAAAAATCTTGGAGCGAGAGGAAACACATCTGAACCAGACAGCAGAAAGAAAACAATCTAACAAAGGAGTTGAGGCCCATGCGCTCTATGAGAGAGAGGAGTCACCACTCAATCCCGTGACTCAAATAAAGACTTCTCCTAAGAAAAACAACTTGTAACACTCTGGGCCCAACACTAGATGGTGGAATCTATGCACAGCATGTGTATCTGCAGCTGCACATGCCATCGAACAGAGCTGGATAAGTATAAATTGAGCGCTATGAGGAACATTTTTTGGGCCTTCAAGTATCGCCTGCCATTGCTATCTGTGTAGGGGTGTGCAGAGTCTGTGTCCTAGTGTAGGTGCAATTGTGCAAGCTAAGCAGAAGTTTAGCAAGCCCCACCCTACGTCTCGAGCCATACCAAATTAAAGACACACATCTGCGTGTCTAAGTCTCTGAAAAAGGCGACCGGAATATAAGTGAAAAGATATTTTAGTCTAGGGAGTAAAACCACTGTTAGCAGCGCTACCCGTCCGGTCACTGACAAAGGCAGTGTGTGCCAGAACGCCATCTGCGCTTTACCAGAGGACATCGTGAGTTTGATATTGCCATCAAAGAAGTCAGCAGGAGTACGGTACACTTGGACACCCGAATAGCGGAACGTATGGTGCTGCCACGTAAGAGATGTTCCCAAGCTGTCATCTCACGAGGCCTGGAGAAGGCAAACATGCAAGACTTTGTCCAGTTCTCCCGGAGTCCAGATATATTGACAAAGCAAGAAAGCATTTGAGGGATGGTATCATGCACCCTTTGAGTGTCACAGATGTATACCAGCATATCATCGGCGTACAAAGAAATTGCATGCATTCTGTCTCCTAGCGGGATACCCCAATGTTGTGTTCAACTGATACATATGCAGGGCCAAAGGCTCCATCGCCAGTAAGAAAAGCAAAGATGACAGCAGACAACCCTGCTGCGCCTCTCTGCATATGGTTATTGCATGTGAAATAAGGGGTCCAGTGCGGACATGTATTAAGGGGTCCTTGTGAAACAGTTTGACCAGATGCAGGTAATGGTGCCCAACGCCATACCTCGACAACACGGCAAAGAGATATTCTCAATTTAAAGAGTCAAAGGGCTGTTCTAGATTTAAGACGATACAGCCAGCTCCTGGCCAATCGTGAGTGGAATACAACATGACATCATAAATTTAGGGAGGTGTTGCGTGCTGAGACAAACCCATTTTGGTCATCATGTACTAGATCTGGACTGGAGGTGTCAAGTGGTCTGCTAGGATTTTTGCTAAAATGTTATAGTCGGTGTTTAGTAATGCCAGAGGTCGATAGGAACTGACTAGAGTGGGATCCTTGTTCAGCCTAAACAACACCACCACCAGCGCCTCCCTTTGAGAGTCAGCGAGTGTGCCCGCAGCTAAAGATTTATTGTACACTGTTAGTAAACGATCGCAGATCTAGCTTGGGCACAAAAGTCTTGTAGAATTCAGTTAGCAGCCCATCTGGTCCAGGGGACCATCCTGCTGCCACCAACCATATTGCCTTTGTTATTTCTAATGAAGTGATAGGGCCATCAAGCGCCTCGCGATGTTAGGCGGTAATACTCGGTGTAGTAATGCCGTTAGAAAAGGAATAGTAGGACTGTCATTTTGCAACTGAGGATTTAGGGTTCAGGGCCGGGGGGGGGGGGTCAGGGCAGGGTAGATTTTAGGTCCATGGCGAAGGATCAAGGTAGTTTTTAGGACACGGTGGGGTAGGTTTTAGTGTTCAGGACAGGGGTGGGGGTCGGGTAGTTTTCTTGACGGGGTGTTGGGATAGTTTTTAGGTTAGGACGGGGGCGTCGGGGTAGTTTTTAGGAGAGGACGGGGTAGATTTTAGGTTCATGACAGGGGGTCGGGGTACATTTGATGAGAGGGCGGGGGTAGGAATTAGGGTTAAGGGAAGGAGTTTAGGGTAGTTTTTAGAACAGGGCGGGTAGGTTTTACGGTTCAGGGTGGGGGCGTAGTGGTTTTAAGAACAGGGCAGGGTAGGTTTTAGGGTACAGGGTGGGATGGGCAGGGTAGTTTTTAGGACAGGGTGGGGTAGGTCTTAGGGTTCAGGGCAGGGGCAGGAAGGTAGTTTTTAGGACAGGACGGGGCAGGTTTTAGGGTTTGGGTCAGGGTAGTTTTTAGAAAAGGGTGGAGTAGGTTTAAGGGTTCAGGGCAGGGGCCAGGGTAGTTTTTAGGACAAGGCAGGGTAGTTTTTACGACACAGCGACATAGATTTTAGGTTCACGATGGGGGTCAGGGTAGTTTTTAAACAGGGTGGGGTAAGTTCTAGGGTTCAGGGCGGAGGACATCAGGGTATTTTTCAGGACAGGGCGGGGGCATCAGTAGTTTTTAGAACAGGGTGAGGAGTCAGGACAGTTTTTAGGACAGGGTGGGGTAGATTTTAGGTTCATTGTAGGAGGTTGGGGTAGTTTTCAGAACAGGGCGGTGTAGGTTTTAGGGTTCATAGTGGGGGTGGGTGGCTAGGGTCGTTATCAGGACAGAGCGGGGTAGGTTTTAGGGTTCAGGTGAGGGGGTTAGGGTAGTTTACATGATAAGGCGGAGTAGGTTTTAGGATTCAGGGCAGGGGGAGGGGGTCGAGGTAATTTTTAGAACAGGGTGGGGTCGGTTTTAGGGTTTAGGGTGAGGGTAGGGGTCAGGGTAGTTTTTAGGATAAGGTGGGGTAGGTTTTAGGGTTCAGTGTGGGGGCCAGGGTTGTTTTAAGACCAGGGCAGGGTAGGTTTTAGGGGTCAGGGTGTGGGAGGAAGGGTTGAGATAGTTTTTAGGCTAGGACGGGGTAGGTTTTAGGGTGGGGTCAAGGTAGTTTTTAGGACAGGGCGGGTAGGTTTTAGGGTTCAGGGCATGGTAGTTTCTACAACAGAGCTGGGTAGTTTTTAGGATTCAGGCAGGACGTTGTGGTAGTTTTTAGGACAGGGCATGGTAGGTTTTAGAGTTCAGGGCGGGGTTTGTTTTTAGGACACAACAGGTTTTAGGGTTTGGGCTGGATGGTTGTGGCAGTTTTTAGGATGGGGGTAGGTTTTAGGGTTCAGGGCGGGGTGGTTGGGGTAGTTTTTAGGACTGGGCAGGTTTTAGGGGTTAGGGTGACGGTAGTTTTTAAGACAGGGCGGGTAGGTTTTAGGGTTCAGGGCGGGGGGTCGGGATAGTTATTAGGACAAGGCGGCATAGATTTTAGGTGCAGGGCAGGGTAGTTTTTAAGGACAGGGCGGGGTAGGTTTTAGGATTCAATGCTGGGGTCAGGGTAGGTTTTAGGACAGGGTGGGGTAGGTTTTAGGGTTTATGGCAGGGGCAGTTGGGGTAGTTTTTAGAACAGGAAGGGGGAGTTAGGGCTCAGGGCAGGGGGCAGAAGGGGCAGTTTTAAGGGCTTGGTTGGGGTAAAGTATGGTATCAGGTGTATGGGGGCAGGGAAGGGGAGAATCTACCACACATGTTCCTTTACCAAACATGCTTTTACAAGCATGCATGGTAAAGGCGTGGTGGTTGTTGAGACCGCGTTGTAAAGGCAAGTGTGATATACGTAGGTGTTGTCCATCATACATCCGACTCAACACCAACACCACCACCACCACCCCTTAACAAAACATCCAAAAACAGTCCACTTCAATTATAGAATGATCCACAAAGTCATTGTACTGGTAGAATACAGCGGACAGAGGTAAAGAAGTCTGCTCCATAGAGGTACTTAGGCAGGAAAATTCCAGAGACAAATCAAGATCACCTCTAAAGTCATCAACGTCTTTTGATAAAGTGACTGATGCTCAACCTTCCAGTATCACTTCTTCGAGCTAGATGAGTTTATATATACTTGCAATGTTTTAATATAATTTTATTAGTTTTACTGCAGTTATTAGCTCTGATGGATATGATTAATTTCCTTTTTTCAAACACTGTTGTTCAATAACCATGTATATTTTATACTGTATTTGTATATTCAGATTTTCTCCTGGATGGACTTTATAACTCCATGGCGTGTTTTTTTTTCCTAATAATCTATTTACCATGAGCGACTTTCTTTTCTCCCCTGCAGAATCTGGGTCTAAAACTGAGGTTTTGATCCACCCACGAAAGATACCCATTCTTTGATCTGTAGTGTTCTTTTAAAGTCTAGCATTTAGAACGGTGTACTTACACCATTTAGAGTTTAGCGATAACAATATTTTGTGATTATAGTTCCACATACTTGTTTCAGATTGACTATACTCCAGATAGTTTTTCCCTCCAGTAAATTTCCATTATCACATTACCATACAATTTATCTACCTCCTCTTCCTTTTTTAGCATTTTGACCCATTTTCACACAGCACAGATATACTCTGACATTTCGAGTCAGAATCATGACAAGTCCTATGCAAATTGTCTCTATCAATGTCAACGTCTTTACTAATTACATTAAAAGGAAGAAAATTCTGTCCTAGTTAGCCTCCAAATATATCAATTTTACTCTCATCCAAGAGAAACATCTATCTGATATAGAATCAGAAAAATGTAAATGATATTGGGTAGGTCAGATTCTTTAAAGCTGCAAACCCCCTTCTCATGTATCAGGAGATCCTATATCTCACAACTACTATGAAAAGTGGTGTAGCCATTTTAATATGCAAAACACTGCAATGTCAAATACTACAGACATCATCAGATGAGGATGGTTGCTTTGTCTTAGCCAAGCTTAAAGTTGACGAAAATATATTAGAAGTGGGTTCCATTTATGCCCCCATTGGGACCAAAGCCTCTTTTTCCTTCATCTAAACAGAATTCTAACAGAAATGAGAATTTCCAAAATAGTTCTGAGAGGAAACTGAAATCTTTCCCCAGATGCGATCTTGGACAGAATGGGTCCTCTAGACACATCTCATGGCAGAGGTAGAGCCATACTGGGAGACATCCGAGAAGATCATGGTTTGATTGATATCTGGCGTTTACTACATCCATCAGATAGGGGGTTTACATTTCACTTGGTAGTACATGGTACCTATTCAAGAATAGATTACTTCCTCCTTTCACATTCTATTATACCGCAAGTACTAGATTGTCATATTTTAGAAATTGCACTGTCAGATCACACTCCTATCATTCTCCAGCTTGACTGGGGTCTGAAACGCCCTTGTAGGAAACCATGGCATTTAAACCTATCTCGATTCAAACTATTAGCAGAAAAGTCACAATTACAATCACATTTGACTACCAATATAAAAGACAACAAAGGCTGAGTTTCTTCTCCACAAACCTTATGGGGAGCTGCAAAAGCCACCACTAAGGGGCAAATTATGAGAGATTCTGCCATAGCAAACAAAGGCATAATAGAACAACAGACCATTTTGGAACATGATATCAAAACACTGACACATGCTCATTTTACCAATCTAACTGAAACTTACAGGTGTAGATTGGAAAAAGCTAAGATTGAGCTTAATACACTATATACTTTGAAAGCAGAATAGAGGTTATATAGACTCAAGGCTCACAATTACGAACAAGGAGAAAAAGCAGGCCGTTTACTAGCAGCACGATTAAAACAGAGAATCTGTGACAGCTATTCTAGTTATATATAACACTGAAGGTAAACTAATAACAGACTCAGGCAATAGATAATGCTTTTGCAGACTATTGTACCAACAGGAATTCTTTGATCAAATAACACACCCCTGCCCCAAAGAACCAGACCAGCTCATACTTGTCGGTGAAATAACAAAGGATGAAATTGTGCAAACAATCTCCAATCTACCATACAACAAAGCACTGGGGGAAGATGTTTTCCTGGGGAATTTTACAATTGGGTAAAACCAGAAGCAATAGATGCCCTTTGTGAGGTTTATAAAAAAAAACAGAGGAAACTGGTAGTCTCTCCTCACTCTTAAATAAAGCTATCATAACTGTCCTTCCCAAACCTGAGAAAGATCCATTATACTTCAGTAACTATCGCATGATTTCTCTTCTGAATACAGATTCGGAGATATTAGCCACCATTCTTGCAAAAGACTCAAACAAGTTATCTCTCAACTCATACATAATTCCCAAGTTGGAATTATGCCAGGCAGAATCTCTGTAATCATCTCCACACTTTGGCTCACGTACCTTGGCTTTCCAAGGTTGCTGGTGAAGACAGAGTAGCATTATCCTTAGATGCCGAGAAGGCATTTGACCGCATTGAATGGAGCAATATGTTCCGTACACTGCGTACGTTGGGATTAGGTAATTAATATAGCTCTAAGGGCAAATGGTTATACGAAACATCATCTGCACAAGTGAATTGTGGGGGTTTCCTTTCAAAATCCTTTTAAGTGCAAAGTGGAACACGCCAGGGTTGTCCTTTATCGCCCCTCTTATGTCTTCTTGCACTTGAACTGCTGGCTTGAAAAAAGTGTTCACAAATAGCAGCTGCTCCCACACCAGCAGCCATCTCAAAACTACTTCCATATGCGGATTACATATTAGGCACATTTACTGATCTACCTACTTCACTTTCGGCACTCATGTCTACTATCTCTGTCTCCTCGAACGTTTCTGGATACAAAGTTAGTTGAAATAAGAGTGAAGTTCTCCCATTATCCCGGGGTACAACAAAAGCAGCTATCTTAGGCTACAATTTTCAATGGAAAGTGGATCATCTGAAGTATCTAGGTATTTACATCAACACAGGTTTAGCTCATATGATTGAAGATAACTTTGATACACTTATTGCTAAAACGAAGTCAGAGCATGAAATATGGTCCCAACTTTACCTGTCCTCCTGGGGTAGAGTCCAGGCAGTGAAAATGATTACAGTGCCTCATTTCACTTATATTTTAGGTATGTTGCCTTTGACAGTTAAATTATCAATATTGCGACACACTGACAAAGGTATTAACACCTTTATTTGGGGATCTCTGAGACCTAGACTTAAAATCTCCAAACTGATTGCTCACAGGTGATATGGTGGCCTTAGTTTATCATGCATCGAGCATTACTATTCAACCCTCCATTTATTTCAATTGGTTTAACTTTGGCCAAGACAGGGTGACCCCTAATATGGGTTCTTATTGAAAAACTATCTGTACAGGCATCTTTAAGTTTACAAAAGTTTTATATTCATAAATTGCCTGCTTTACAAACGTCCAACCCTGTTATTCAATCTATGCTTAAGATATGGATATACACTCACAAACTCCTTAAGAGTAACCGGAGTCTACATAACAAGGCTCCCATATGGCATAACGCTGATATTAGAATAGGGAAACAGACCATTTCATGGACTATATGGGATAGAGCAGGTATTCTAAAGTTGGATCATTTATTCCCTTCAAAAGCCAAGCTTAAACCCTTTAAAATGCTGCAGATAGAATTTCAACTCCCTAACTCTCAAGAGGGGAAATTCTTACAATTGAAACAAGCTCTATTTAGTAGACTAAGACCATTTCTGTGGATACCTGTGGATTTCCCAGTGTTACAATACTTAAAAACTAGGAGCGGTCTCTGGATTTTATAATCTCATAGTGCATAAACTACAATCATCACCATTACTAGCACCACTACACCCCAAATGGCAAGGGTTACTTAATGTAGCTAATTCCAACGAGGAATGGGCGGATGTTATTATGAACATGAAGAAATAGAACCGGCAAGAATGACATTTACTCTTTTCAAAATTCTTCATAACTGGTACTGGCCACCACAAAACCCCATGACAGCAGGCTTACTACACTATACTACCTGTTAGAAGTGTTCCCATGAGGATTGTGATATGCTACACATTTTACTCAGATCTCCTGTTTTAAATGAATACTGGCCTTCCATAACTGCCTCTGTACACAGAGCTAGTGATGTACCTATTCCTTGGCACAAAAATTAGTTATATTACATGATGTTACTGATATTCCAAATCTAACAAACCATACACGACAACTGATGGGTATCACACTTACTGTAGCAAACAATATGTATATTATGACATTGGAGAACACCACAATGTCCTACACATGAAGAATGGCTTATTGAAATGTATAAAATGGCATCATAAGAAAAACTCATTTACAGATTGCAAGATAATGTTGGAATTTTCATCCAAATTTGTAAACCCTTTCTAGCTAATATATATTCTATTTCTATTCTTACCTAAATGTTTTCTCCTAATTAGAAAATACAACAAAGGAGACCCTTCCTCTTTTTTTGTCTCATTCTATCCTTGTTAAGTCATTTTCATTATTGTTTATAGGCATGCAGTTATTTTTATGAAAGTTGACACTTTAGCCATTAACACTGTTATTTTAATTAGGACTTACTGTTCACTTATTCGACATTGTTGAATTAGCAGGAATATTTCCATTTGAAATGATATGTATGTGGATATGTATGATATTACTATCACTGCTATCTTCTAACTACCTATAATATATGGTTTAATACATATTGCATAATTCTTTCTTTTCAGGTTTTCTTTTATAGGTCTACTTCTAAGATTTAATTGACAGCTAGATGCATTATGAATAATATCTCAGATATTGTGTTTATTGACATCTGTAGTGTGTTTTTTTGTGTTTAGAAATCTGAAAAGTTAATATTTCATAATATTACTGTGTGACCATAATGTGATTTATTGTTTCTCTTTCTTAACACACTGTTTATGTATTGACATGTACTTCTCAATAAAAATATACAAAAAAAGACTTCTGACCATCATGCATGACATCTATGGCTACATTATGAACCACACACTTCCTACACTACACAATGATGGTAGTTACAAAGTTTCATACTTCCTTGTACCTCTTCACATTCAAATATAGCTACACCTGATACAAACTACATTCACACTATCCACACACATTCTTCAAACCAAGCCCAAGTTACAGAGCAGCTTGCCATCCGCCCACTGAAAATCTCAAACTACCAGAGTGCCTAGCACAACGAACCAACACTATAATAGCATAACTAAAGCAGATTTATTGCTCAACCTAAGTTGCGCATGGCCCCTTCTTTACTACAGCGCTCACAACTTTACAGGCACTACCACACAGCTTACTTTCAAAGTCTAGGTGATTTTAGGCCAGACCTGCTTGTGCATGGGGCAGCCTGTGTTCAGGGCTAGTGTGTATGGATGGTTACTTGTGTGAAGGAATGGCAGTGTGACGGGCTTTCCCATTAGAGCTCACCTTTGCCTTAGCACCAATGTTTGTTGAAAACGTGTGTCCTCTTGTGGCCATTTATGGTGGTGCTACAAGGCTGCTTCTGACAACAGACTTAATCTAACTGTTGACGGAGTATTCAGGGCTGTCCAAGTAGGATTTAGCCATATCTTGCTCATTCTTCCGGTGCTATTCAGTCCGCACAGTCATACACACATGCACCGCTATGTCCTAACTATCCATGAACTTTAACACAGCTCTGACCTCCGAATGCCCAATTTTGTTTTGCTAATTTGAGGACATTGGTTCAATAAAATAAACAAAGCAAAAGTCAGTCAGAGAATAACACACATTGTATTGTAATTGCATTCATATAGCGCCTATTACCACTGACTAGGCCTTTAAGCACACTGTGGTGAGATACCTTTACTCTATGTTTACAAGTTATTTCAGCAAGAGTCCAGTACAAATCAACTGGAACCACTTGAGCCAGCTCTAATGCCACTAAAGTTAGACTCAGAGATTTCAGTAACAATTTGATTAGCAGCTCTCCGGATAAGAAGAAAACACAGAATCACAATTTATTGAAGAGCCTGTGACTTTGGGCTGCAGGAGTGACAGCGAGAGATAAGAAACCAGCCACAACATGTTCAGCAGAATAGATACCTAGGCTGCCAGAGGGTCTGACATAGATGGAGCACTGAAGCAGACACAAAATATAACCCAATGAGCACAAGGGAAGGAAGAGTGGAACGACGAAGACAAAAATAACAAAATACCTAAAAAATGAATATGTTCTTCCTTAAAACCTCATGCTGTCAAATATATGTTAAGATATAGACTATGACCTCTGTTTTTCCCCTTTCTTTTTTTCTCTCTCCTTTTCTTTTTTCCCTCTTTTCTCTCCCTCTTTCCCTACTACAAAATATAAAATGCAATTTTCTATAGTACCTTTTACTGCGCGCCTTATATCATTGGTCTATTGTTTAACAATGCAGCGCTTGATTATTACAGCTAAGGTTGTATTTTTCATTGCATTCAGTTTTATTCGATTTTTACCTAAAAATATATGTTTTGTATGTTCTACTATTCATTAAAATAATTCAATAATGCATTATGAAACTCACAAAAAAAGAACATCCAAAGCTGAGCTTCTTTGGCTCCCTATCACTTCTGAGGCTTCAGAGATACTCTCACCCAAGTAAATGCTGCACCCATTAAAAAAGTAAGGACCTCATTAAGTGGAGAAACCAAGGTATGTAGTCAGAATTGTGAAGGCCCTTTCAGAAACTAACCAACAAAATCTGAATAAAAAACCCCATTTTGAGCACATAAGGCAGATATAGCAGTCAGATATTTCTTCACTGTATCCTCATCAAGGCCCTCCTTTGCTTGAAAAATAATTTCATAACTTCTGTGATTTCAGAAGGCAGAGAATTTACATTTTGCACCCATATTAAGATGAATTCCTGTATCGGATGTTGGAATGCATGGACTTAGGCAAGGGATGCCTTGCTGATAAGACAGCACTAAACTTGTCGTTCAAAAGAGACCAATCTTTACAAATGCTTTACTCAGCCTCCAAGCCTGAAGGCCAAGGATGTTGATACTGAGGTAAAATAATCCAGTTTATGGCGAACAGCAAATCGACCTTCTGAGAGGGGCAAATCAGATGGGATAAGTAAAGCTTCAGGAAAACAAGGAACAGGTTCTCCCTTGTTAAATCGGGTGCATTCATCCTTCACCATCATCGGTCTGATCATTACAGGAAGAATCAATAAAGCAAAGGCACTGTGGAACATAAAATACCAATTATTCAGGAATGGTACCTCCCTAGAAATTGAAATTAGCAGAAATGAGCACACCTAGGATTCAGCCAGAAAAGACTATCTTTGTTACCAACCGACCACAACCTACATTAGGAAACAGCTGTCCAGCTCAGAGCATCGATTTCCTGCATCTGTCAAGGAATGCTGGGATGAAATCAGGATAAAGCGGATATAAATATTAACCCATTACAGCGATCAAGTACCTTTGTCTGAGAAAATGGATGCAGGTAAGCTACCAACTTGAATCTTGAGAAGCTCTGGTGGCAGTGTCTTAACTGGGAATGCATGTTGAATGTATAGCAATTATTGCTGAGAGACATCCCAGTGCTCCTGAGCCATAGTCACGGTCCTAAACAAGTGAAGACACAAAATTCTAGTCCATGATTACAAAATACTCATCCTTTCCTCTTTTTATGATTTATTTGCTCTTATTATGTTCAACGATTTGAGAGTGGGTCACTGTGCAAGTTACTTTCTATGAAACAAGTGAGTAGAACTGAATTAGTTGGAGATGACAAATCTTAAGCACTGGCATATTTAGACTTTCTTAATCATGGAGGCAGTGTAGCCGGGCAGCACGATCAAAACTCGTGTGAGCATGTTAAAATAGTGACCACGTTCCTTCGTTGCCCAGGAGTAGATGAGCCCAGAAAGAGTTTTGGCAATCTCTCATATTTTTGTCAAGTAGCACACTCCCTTCTTGTGCTTCAGTCTCCTACATGGTGTTTGAAAGATCCTGCACTTCTCACTGGTGATAGAATCAGAAAGGCAGAAGATATGTTCTTCTTTCAAAGATTTCATCCCACAACAAGAATGACACCTGACAAAGATCACGCATGGTGTCTGACAGAGCAGGAGCACAGGAAAAAACATTGGTAGAAACGTAAAGGTAAAAGGAGAAGTGTCTGTTTTCACTCAAATTACAGCCTAAGTATTAGGCACTATTTTCTTTTTATTTAAAATGCTTGTGTAGGATATTATATCCCATCAATTTTATTATGACTGATTATTTTGATCACCAGTATTTAAAAAAATTAACATCCTGCTTAGGGCATGGTTCTTTACTGCAGTAATATTTAAAAACTATGGGTCGATTTTAGATCTTGGCGGCGAGGTATACTTCATCACAAATGTGTCAGATATCCCTTCCTCTGTATTACTATCCCAATATATCATCAGCCAGGATATCTTTCAGATTGGTGACAGAGTATTCCATTTGCGAGATCTAAATAAGGCCCTAACACTACATTTCAAAATGTGTTCCAGCATACCGCCAATACAATGGGATATTACTTTCTTTATGAATACAGAAAAAAATCATATTAAGGAGACTACACTAGTTTACATTAGTAGAGTGTGGTGCTGCCTTGTCTCCATCTCGTTTCAAACACTATTCAACCTCTTCAAGGAGTCACAAACGTTATATTGATTCATGACACTGCCCTTCATCAATAGGAGCAAAGCACCCATCTTTACATAAGAGACTCATCTCTTGAAGACAAAGGTCATTTGAAATTCTTTCTTGACTCCACAGCGAACTGGGGGGCTTGCTTGTATCTCATACCAAAACCTACATTAAGTCTTAAATTTCTCATTGACATTCTGCAAATTGATCAATTCTGACTGGCTCCGTTCATTCCCTCTGGTATATGTCCACTTGTTTCCCTTCATACAGACCCAGTAGCTCTATTGACATCTGCCACATACAAGATTAGTGCCAAATTCACGAAGTTAGTTTTCAGATTGCTTATGGAGGACTTAGTTCTTTCTTTATGGATAGTGATAATCGCAACCTAGTACTTGCAGGTCTCTCAAAATCCTTCTTCACGTCACCAAAAATCTTCAGACCACATCAGGCATCTCTTAATACTTTTTAACCAGCTGCCTCTCAAGGGCCATGCAACTTTCAAATCTTCAAGTATTGATTGTAGGGCCTTCACCTTTCAATAAATTTTAACAATGTCTACAGTTTCATGGACAACAAGAAGCAAGTCTCAGAACAAATTCACTTAACACAAAAAAAACCTTTGAGCCATGAGTTTTCTAGTGATAGTCCAAATATTTCAAATTCTAGAAAAGACTCAAAACATACTTCTTCCAAGTCCACCTGACATTACCATAGCTCCTCTCCCCTTGCTTCTTTTCCTCACATGTATGTTAACTGTGATTTTTCATCATTCTCTGTACTTTGAAGAATTTAATGATGTTTCAATATAAAGGAACCCCCTGCCCCTTTTAGCACACATGCATATTGTAGGCAGTTGCTTTATTACACATTAGTGCAACATATAATATGTAAACATGTACTTAAAGTTGAAGAGAAATCAACAAAGAATTGCTAAAAGTCAAGAGCACTTAACCCACAGCTTGCACAGCATCTAACAACAGAGCCACCATTAAACAGCATTCCATGGCAGGTCATTAGAGAAAAGATTTTTAAAGAGATAAATAATCGAAGCAACAGATCATCAATGACTAAGTGATAACACATCAGTATAAAGAAAACAAGTAACAGGTAGCTAACAAAGCAGGCAGACTTACTAATTGGTGCATGTAGGGCCACATGTTCCTGGTAAGGCGTGTAATACTTGTACTGCTTGCCACAAAATTCACAGGTGTAATTTCCAGTTTCTGTTAAAATAAAGAGTAACATATTAATACCCTTATTTGGTATTATGTTATGTACATTCACTAGACTAGTGACCTGGTACAGAGCGATGCAAAAGGCTGAGAGAGAGACCCTGCGCTTTGAGGAGGTCTGACGTATGCGTAGGCATCCTGTCCTCCCCAACTGCGACGCTCTCCTCAACCACTTCCTTCAGCTTACATGGGATGACAAACTCAACTTGTAAATACAGAAATGTAACCCCTCATGGTCCGGAACTCCCTTCAGGCCGGAACTCCCCTTATTGCCCTCCTGAAACAACCCCCCCCAGGGGCTTGCTCCCCCTAACCACATCCCAGTTGACACAATGACGCTTAGCTCATGTCCCACGCCCAGACACCAACTGTATTCCAAATCAGGCTGTGCCACGGTCTCTCCCCGCCCCCCATCCAGAGAATATGCCCCCCCCCGTTTCACCCCCTTTCGGCACAACGTCTGCATGCACTACCACTGAGCCGACTGCACAGTCAAAACGACACCTACCGGTCGCCTGCCACTTTCTGGACCATTCATTATCTCTTTCAGAGCAACAGCTACACGGACACTCATATAGGCAATTCTCTTTGACCTGTCAATGTGGCTCTTGTTGATTGTTGAAAACCCCAATAAAAACATTAAAAATTGTTATGTACAGGCACATGATAATGCCTTACTGAACAATGATAAGCTGAGGTCAATGCTACTCTCTCCCCCCATCTCCCACACCAAAAAAGGTAACAAGCTTCAGCATTTGTTTAATCTAACATTAAGTGCAGCATAGCTATTTTTTTTTTTTTTTCATAAAGAATTAAAAGTAAACTGAGATCACAACACTTCATGATAGAGCTCCAAAGGGGCATATGTGAGTTTAAAAGTTTATAAATAAAGGGGAAAATGTTTTGCCATACAAAAATATTGAGCAACTGTGCTCTGCTTTAGCGGCCATCGTGATGAATTAATTGTGCTTGCTATACTGAGGCCTTACGTCAATATAGCTCTTTTTTACTTATGTACTCATTCTGTGACGCATGTCCAACTTAATACACCCATGCTTTTTTATACCACAGTGCTTAGATCAACAAACTGTTACAATTATGCTCTTGAAACATTTTTGTTCACTTTGGGGCAACTGAACCCAATAGCAGCTCACTTTGGTCACAAGGGGCAGGGCGGGCGCGGGGTGTGCAGGGGTGGCAGGGAGTAAACTATGAAAAAATATAATAACTTTTTTTTTTAAACTAACCTTTGCCGCTCTCGCCCCGCTCCTCTTGCTCCCATCACCTGCAGGCAGGCACAGGCTCCCAGCCTGCCCTGCGGCCAATCCTGCCGCTGCTCAGAGCAGCACCAGGATTGGCTGAGAGTACCTAGCCCCTGCACTTCCAGGCAGACTGGGAGCCTGTGCAGGCTCTCTACAGCCCGGCAACTGTGTTTCTGGGCTGGAGAGAGCCCTGTGTGCATGTGTTTGGCCGGCCCAATACGGCCGGCCAAACATACGCGCATACTGAGGGGAGGGCACAGTGCAGTCCTCTCACTTCTCGCACCCCCGTGGCCCCGTCCCTTTAACAAACAAAACGATAATAAACACAGTTTATTATTGTTTTGTTTGTTAAAGATTTTGCAGCATCTGTTGATGGTGGGGAGTGGGGGGCGCTCACTGAACCTCTACTGTCTTGTATCATACCTGTAAAGAATGTTAGTGGTCCTCCCTCGGGTGGGACGTAGCTTTTCTCATTTAAATCTTGCAGACTCTTTATTCCTGGCCAACGCTTTGAACTTGAGTCCCAATCCCAAGTATTGTCATGGAAAGTATATCTCAACTGGAACTCGTTATTTGCAACAGAACTCGTCAGGCTCCTTATAAACTTGTCTTCAGTTGTAAACCTCATCTATTCTCCCTAAAACAACTTTTCTTTATGTAATCTCTTTCGACATAATAGATGCAGGTCACCTGTTCCTAGACAGTTTCCTCCTTCTCAGTATTATATTACCCAACAAAATCAAGCAATTATAATTTTCATACATATCCTTGCTGGATGCCTGAAATGATACATAAAGCAGCAGAGCACCAATTTTAACATTCTGCTCACTTGCAGTTACTCAAAAGATAGCTTATGAAGTTAGAACAGACACAGCGCTCTACAGTACAGTTCCGTCAGGCACGTCAAATCTCCCGAAAAAAGACAGCCATACAAATAGATGTAGTACATTTCACTTAAATCTGGCCTTCGCACTTTCAAATTCTCAATCACTTAATCGCACTCATTCAGTCAGTCTCATTCACACTGATTCACTTAGTTCCTCCCATTCTGATTTACACAATCACTCTTACTCACTCACTCACGCATTTACACTAATTCAGACTGAATCTCACCCAGTCTCAAACAATCTCTCAGTCTCACTATGACTCAAACATTCCCACTTAGTCTCATTCTGACTCACGAAGACTCACTCAGTTACTCTTACTGTCATTCTCCCTCACGCATTCATTCTGACTTGTACTCACTATTCCTATCAATTATTCTCACTCATGCTGAGTCACTTCTTTCTTGACACTCAATTTCACACACAGACCCAAATATATGTTCATACATACACACACTCACTTACGGACACACAGCATTTAAAGGTGTTTTTTTATGTAGCGTGCTGCCTTTGCAGGTACTATTTGGGTTCCTGCTGCTTCCAGCACTTGAAACTGAAATCTCAAACCTGCGAGGTCGCAGATTCAAAGTTTTGGTATCTGCTCTTTCAGCCCGTCCTTTCTCATCTCTGTGACCAGTTAGGAAAGGGTGGGAGGCTGGGCTGATTAGAGTGTAGCCACAGGCACTGCAGGCCTGCTGTGGCTACCTTTGGCTATGACACTTTATCATGCCACAGATGAGAAGACACTGAGGTGTGCCAGGGCACGGAGGCCGTGGCTGTGGGGTTTCATCAGTTCTGGACAATCTATGATGACTGGTGCAGGCTGTTGCTGGACACCATTTCGTTATTATGCCAAGAGTGTATACTAAATTATTATTCACACTTGGTATAATAAAAATGGGTGAAAAAACAAGAGCATAGCCCTGGAACCTTAAAGTGTATACAAACCTAGTCATAATGCAAAGGTACGCCAACCTAATTCCGACTTATAAACCCATCTGAAAAGACAAGTGTGAGTGTAACATACTCTAGGGTCACCGAAAAGCAGATTCTGGTGGACCAATAGCATGTTCTAAGCCAGAAACTAGGCAATAGCAAGCCAAAAAATATTTTTCTAAATCTTCTTAGAGGATCTGAACTTAGAAGTGCAAGTGGATATTTCAACTGTGGCAAGTGGCTATTTCTGTTGTGGCTATGTCATTTATGTCAGACTGATTTTATGCACTGTTTTTAGATGTGAGATCCATGAAGCAGATTCATTTCTGGTATTATTTGTGCTACATAAATTAAATAAACACAAATAAACAGAAACTGAATTTCAGGACAAAGACTTTAGCGGCATCTTCGAGCAGTAGGCAAAATAGATCTATTTTTGTGCAAAAGAATGCAGAGAGCCCCGACAGTCTCATGGACAATGCCTTTCTTTGAAGATCAAGATAGTTATATACAAGACCATCGACTTCAAATTTGCAACTGGGGTGGCAGAACCAATGGTGATTAAGGAAGGGGTGGACAAAGAGGAAGAGTGTATTCGGGATCACTACATCAGTCAAAGCAGAATAAAAGGATTCCCGCTACTTCTACAAAGAAATCACTAACAGGGACTGTGTTCCCTCTTTCCTGATTTTACAAACGACCCTTTAGGAACAAAGGACACAAGGCAAATCTCAGATTAGTCATCCCATATGATTCCTGCTTTGTACATACCCTTACACAATACACTGAGAACTGTATTGTCCCTTTAAACAAACATCCATTTGTGCGACAGTTAATTAAGAAAAAATAAAATTTCATTTTTTTCCTCAAAACGTTTTCCATTTTGGCAAGAAAAACCAAGAAACACGAATCTGGTTGCATCTGGACAAACAGTAATGACAAATGACGTGGCGAGCTGAAACCTCATCCAGAGTGTTTTACAAGTTCATTTTTGACAACCAGGACAAACAAAAACACTATTTATGACACTTGCAGAAGCCTCCTAATATGCTAAACCCTTTTTGATCAACAAGAAATAAAAAACTAACCTGAAAATGGACAGATATTTCCTTAACAAATTTTCTCAAGTTACAAGGAATTCTAATAACTATGACCGATAATGTATTATTGGCCTACCAGGATAGACCTGGAGAGGGGTGTACTTTGTGTCCATGCACAAAGCACTGGTAGTGCTACTACCCAAACCCAGGAAAGACCCTCTGGAAACTGCCTCTTACCGCCCTTTGTCATTACTAAATGTGGATCAGAAGATACTTGGGCAAATATCAGCACAACATTTATGCTGCCACCTCCCGAAACCGGTCCACCCTGACCAAAAAGGATTCATCCTTAGTAGAAACATGCTATGCAATCTGCAAAGGTTGGTGCATGTCTTTCATGCATTTTGCCTGGAGAAAGATAAATACACCCTTGCTTTCCTAGATTTAGAGAAGGCGTTTGACTTGGTCAGCTGGGAATTCATGTGGCAACTATTTGAAAGAATGGGGCTGGGTCCTAAATTTATTGCCCGGATTAAATTGCTGTATGCTCAGTATTTGACGTGCATACATATGGAGTGCCTGGTGTCAGAGGGGATCCAGTTGCAGCGGGGAACCTGACAGGGGCACCCCCTTTCACACCTGCTGGTAGGCCTGGAGGTGGAGCCGGTGGCCTGCAGGCTGAGACAGGTGTTGCATGACTGGGGTATAAGAATGGGTCAGACGACCCATGTTGTGTCATTATATGTTGACGATGTCATGATTTATATACACCAGCCAGGCATCTTTTCCCTGATTCTGCAGAACGTAATGAGGGAAATTGCGGAGCTCTTGGGATTTGCATTTTAATCGGTCGAAATTGGTATTGTGTACACTGGGCATGCAGAAGGCAACTAAGGCCGCTTGCCTTCCTGAATTGGGCCTACTTTGGAAAGTTGGCAGCGATAGATACCTAGGCATGCATGTGGCACATGGAGTGCCCTAGTGCCATACTGGTGACTGCTAATCTTAAGACATCTATTCAATTCTGGAGTACCCTCTGGCTCTCCCTAATGGGGAAGATTGATGTACTTACAAACGTGGTTCTGTCGAAGTGCCTTTATGTGTTACAGGAAACCATGTACAAGATACCCCAGAAGATCATTCAGGACCTGGACAAGCTCCTAATAGACCTACTGTAGGGTAGAACTCGCCACACTGAGCCTGGAATAGGTTAGAGGAGGCATGAAAGTATCGGCCTTCAAATGTATTATCTTGCATCACACTCACGGCATGCTCTCCATTGGTTTGAAGACAAGTCAACATGGGAGAAAACGTTAGTGGCTGGTTCTATAGGGGGGAGGCCCTGGGGACTCTGCTGCTGCGGGTAATGGAATGCCTGGAGCTATGCTACATGTCCTGAGGGTGGTGTGAAGACTCTTGGGGCAGCTAGTGCAGGTTGAGGTTCGCAAGGCACCCTATGCGCCAGAGCTGGAGATATGGACAATCCATTCCTTTTCACAAATTGAGAGATCCATGACCATGGCTTGCTGGTGGGAGAGGGGGGTGTCCCACCTTGAAATACATATTTTCATTGGGCCGCTTTGTCACCATACAGGAGGCATTTGGTCTGAGCACTGGCCAATTCCTCCAAAATACCAAGATGGTGGCCCAGGTGTGAGGAATTTGACCAGAATTCCCGGATGCCCCTGTGCTTACTCATACGCTTGTAGCTCTACTAACTCTGGTGGGTGTTCAGAGGCTCATTACTCATATATATCATGTCCTGCAGGAGGACAAGTCCAGGCCTCCCCTTAGGAATGAAACAATGTGGCAGCGGATTTGTGAGTTCCCAATCAAGGCTGCGGAGTGGGTTGGGATTCATAGAGGAGTTTGGGAGGTTTCTGCCAAAGTGTGGTTTAAACTCACCCAATACAATGTAGTGCATTTCACATACCTTTCACTAAAACACCTGCACACAAAGTACCCCTCAAGGATCGCGGACTGCACACATCGCGGACCCACAGAGGCAGACTTCTTTCACATTGTGTGTAACTTCCCACAGATCGTTTGTTACTGGGGCGAACTACTGGGGCACCAGCATAACGCCACGTGATGGGTGCTACTCAGTGGCATGAAGCAATGCTTGTTGGAGCTTGTGCCTGCTAAGTAAAATAGGAAGCACAACAGAAAATTTGCGATCCTCTGACTGACACTAGCCAATTTGCGTATAACCATTAGATGGCTGAAGGCTGCAACCCACCTCCCCACCCCTAAACTGACTGTGGACTGGTCACGAGCCATGAACGAATGGGCTGGAGCGGACGAAGCACAAACGAAGAAAGACAGACCAAATGATAGACTGACGGATGACATAGGCATGGGGTGTCATGATCTTTGACCTTGATGGCACTGTCCCCGCAATATCGGAGAGTACGAGTGCAGAGGAGCCTGACGAGGCATAATGCGCCCACTCTCGGATACAGGCACAATGGTATAGTTGGTAATCTGACCTTTGAGGTCCTGACAATCCTAGCTGAAGATGGCTGAAGGGTTGAACAACCACGGTTCCATTGTATCGTCTGATGTCCTTCAACATATGATTATGTGAGTAGCAAAAGCATGGGGGAGGTGGGAGGAGTTTATTTCAAGTAATTTGGTTTGTTTCTGCATTGTATTTCAAGTAGCTCGAGGCATTTAGTGTTGTACATTATGGAAGTCATCGCTATGGAACCCTGCACAGTGACTGATTATCCTATGGAAATAGTTATGGATATAAAGGCTGGTGTTACTGTGCCTACTATGGGGAAGTTACTACTAAAATGCCAATAAAAATATTTACAAAAAAAGGTATATGGAAATGAAAACCTAGATGTCTACGGAGTTTGCAGTTGAGAAGAGGAAAGTATTTCAATTAGTGAATTTTGTCAATGTTTGCCCATTTTGGAATTCAAGACATAGGAGACCTATGAAGTCTTGACACCAAATTACGTACTCGTACAACAATTTGAAAGCAGTATATTATAGATGAATACTGCAAATATGGTATACTACGTCTTAGGAGTATTGAAAAAAATGACCATTTAAGAAAAAAAAACACCTCCAAAACGGTACACCGCATCACAGTAATGTTGTTTCAAGCTAAAAAAAAAATGAGAAAAGTCTTTCCTTCATTACAATTCACTGCCACTAGTATACTCTACAGTCCCTTTTTCGCTGTCTCATATAACCATGAATGTAGTGTAAGCCCTCAGAAGTTAGACACAGTTCTGAGTGAACAAATGCAACGTCCTCTGAATTCATAATTTTCAATCTGGCCTCATCATCACAAAAGGTAACAACCGAGATTAATCTAGGAGTACAGAAAAATGTAATTTTACACCAAAAAAAAACCCAGAAGTATTTATGTAGTCCAAGAACGGTGCCCTGTTCCATAGAAGAGGTACTGGTGGTCTTTTGGGTTCAAACTGAAAATCTAATTCTCTATCAGATAACTAACACCCACGAAGCATGTGCATAGCAGGTTTGGTGTTAATGTTAGCCTGTAATAAAGTCAAACGTACTAGCACAAGCACTTAATTGAAACTGAAGGACATTGAGCTTTCCATCCTTGACTTTAACAGAAATCAAAGTCTAACAAAGTTATCTGAACTCTTGTCGTTTGTTGAAGTACAACTGTTGGAAAAGAAGGCTGGCACCTTGGAAGCTTTGCTGAATCCTGAAAATTCTCAGTTGGGGGTCCTGCATACACCCATTGCAGCACTCTGCTACTCTTCCATAAAATTACTGTTTCCACAGAACCACGGTTTGTCTTTTATAAGCCAATAAAATAAAAATTTTGAAACCAATGGAGAAGCGCTCAACTGCTGATATAACCAAACCAAAAGTCGACACAGAACGCCACGCATCTTAAAGAGATCAGTAGTGCAGCTTCATATTAAAAGTTTACATAAATCATGCCTTATATCTGGTAAACCAATAAGTATAAAAAATAGTGGTGCATGGTATGCCTGAATTCATCTTAGCTACTGGTAATCACTCAGGGCTATATCCCAAATTCATCGTTATTTTACACATCATGCCACCTCAGTTTGGACCCAGCTACATGGAAATCAGTCTTGACTCTGCTCAAGCCAGGTCCTCCTTGAACAAGAACACAAAAAACCCAGGACTGGATTCGCCCTACTTATGGCCTCATCAACTAGGGCGAACAATTACCATCAGGTCCAAGCATAGAACTAAACCATTTTGATGCTGAGGCAGTCATTACGTTGAGATGCCACTTAATGTCCTTCATCTAAAGTGAAAAGTTACCTTAGGAATCACAGACCTTTCCGATTTTGTGTTGCAGAAAAAGGCAAACTATGAGGTACTTAAAATGAAGTAATTAAGTGCTAGATTGGATAGAAGTAGGAATTACACAATTAAACCTTCGTAAGGCATAGTCAGCGAAACCTGCCCCTTTCCTTTATGCATTTGAGAGCAGACTGTGTTTGTAAAAATCAAGAAGATCTATAATAAAGAAGCAGATTCCAGAACGCTGAAAACTATTTTCTAGCATATTTGCACCTCCCTGGACCGCAAAACGGAAAGTTCGTGGACAGGCTCCCTTTTCATGACTCCAAAGTGGTTTTCATTTAGAACATTCTGATCCGATATTGGGTAGTCCATCTGAATGGCTTTCGGCATTTGTTAAGTTGACAGGACAGCAGTGTCAAAGTGGTTGGTAATCCAAGACGGGATATCACTCACTGTTCAAACATTTTTTTCTGTCTGGATGTTGAAGCAGAATCCCTTGAAGGATGGGCTACTGCACTGCTGTGGGCATCCTCCTTTCCTATTTATTGGATGTAACCGATTTACAAAAAATGCGGTCTCCCAGGCAGGAGCGCAACTTTTCCTCAAATCTTAACTGAAAACCTCATCGTATTAATAGCCGTTTACGCTAATTCTTTATATTCCTCGTGAAGCCTGAAAGGGAAAGCAGTATTCCCCTACACCCAATCTTACACAAAGAGTGGCGATGCAGGAAATTCCAATTTAAAATCTCATTTTGTTACACGCTGGTTGTATTAATGTCAGGAAGCAGGGTCTCTACTAGCACAGGAACAGAACACAAGAGAAAGAACACTATCCCTGTCAGAAAAATTAGTCGGTACAAAGTTAAAATGATAAAAACCATCCTGTCCGAAAAACGAGTAGGTACAAAGTTAAAATGATAAAAAGCAGAAGGGACAAAAAAATGTTTTCATACGTAAGTTACGTGAGAAAAATAGTTTAAAGAGACAGTTTCACTCAGAAATGGCAGAAAAAAACAAAAGATCAACACCAACTGAGAGGCATTTTGTGGTAATGGATCTTCTCAGCTGACGTGAAAAAAACATTGCAGTTGTATTGTTCCGCTGCCAAGAAACCTATTTGTTTTAAACGAGAACCACAGTGGAGCAACGTGGCTGTATGTATAACTCAGTAGACAGTTCTAATTTAATTTTGGTACCTTATAATATAGCAATAGAGCAGTCAAGTGATTAAAGTTATGACGAAAGAACCCTTTAAAAAAAACTGCCGATAACCTAAGTTCTAGAACACTTTTTGTTTTTTGTTTCTTTTAAATAAAACACATCACAGCGTTATACAGCTTAATTTAACTATTCCTGAATAATGCATGGTTTCACGTTGTGGAATACAGGGAGTGCAGAATTATTAGGCAAATGAGTATTTTGACCACATCATCCTCTTTATGCATGTTGTCTTACTCCAAGCTGTATAGGCTCGAAAGCCTACTACCAATTAAGCATATTAGGTGATGTGCATCTCTGTAATGAGAAGGGGTGTGGTCTAATGACATCAACACCCTATATCAGGTGTGCATAATTATTAGGCAACTTCCTTTCCTTTGGCAAAATGGGTCAAAAGAAGGACTTGACAGGCTCAGAAAGTAAAAAATAGTGAGATATCTTGCAGAGGGATGCAGCACTCTTAAAATTGCAAAGCTTCTGAAGCGTGATCATCGAACAATCAAGCGTTTCATTCAAAATAGTCAACAGGGTCGCAAGAAGCGTGTGGAAAAACCAAGGCGCAAAATAACTGCCCATGAACTGAGAAAAGTCAAGCGTGCAGCTGCCACGATGCCACTTGCCACCAGTTTGGCCATATTTCAGAGCTGCAACATCACTGGAGTGCCCAAAAGCACAAGGTGTGCAATACTCAGAGACATGGCCAAGGTAAGAAAGGCTGAAAGACGACCACCACTGAACAAGACACACAAGCTGAAACGTCAAGACTGGGCCAAGAAATATCTCAAGACTGATTTTCTAAGGTTTTATGGACTGATGAAATGAGAGTGAGTCTTGATGGGCCAGATGGATGGGCCCGTGGCTGGATTGGTAAAGGGCAGAGAGCTCCAGTCCGACTCAGACGCCAGCAAGGTGGAGGTGGAGTACTGGTTTGGGCTGGTATCATCAAAGATGAGCTTGTGGGGCCTTTTCGGGTTGAGGATGGAGTCAAGCTCAACTCCCAGTCCTACTGCCAGTTCCTGGTAGACACCTTCTTCAAGCAGTGGTACAGGAAGAAGTCTGCATCCTTCAAGAAAAACATGATTTTCATGCAGGACAATGCTCCATCACACGCGTCCAAGTACTCCACAGCGTGGCTGGCAAGAAAGGGTATAAAAGAAGGAAATCTAATGACATGGCCTCCTTGTTCACCTGATCTGAACCCCATTGAGAACCTGTGGTCCATCATCAAATGTGAGATTTACAAGGAGGGAAAACAGTACACCTCTCTGAACAGTGTCTGGGAGGCTGTGGTTGCTGCTGCACGCAATGTTGATGGTGAACAGATCAAAACACTGACAGAATCCATGGATTGCAGGCTTTTGAGTGTCCTTGCAAAGAAAGGTGGCTATATTGGTCACTGATTTGTTTTTGTTTTGTTTTTGAATGTCAGACATGTATATTTGTGAATGTTGAGATGTTATATTGGTTTCACTGGTAATAATAAATAATTGAAATGGGTATATATTTGTTTTTTGTTAAGTTGCCTAATAATTATGCACAGTAATAGTCACCTGCACACACAGATATCCCCCTAACATAGCTAAAACTAAAAACAAACTAAAAACTACTTCCAAAAATATTCAACTTTGATATTAATGAGTTTTTTGGGTTCATTGAGAACATGGTTGTTGTTCAATAATAAAATTAATCCTCAAAAATACAACTTGCCTAATAATTCTGCACTCCCTGTACTCTTACAATTTCTTGAAACTTGAAAACGTGTATTAAATACTGCACTGTCAAATACTGTTGCGTGTGGGAAGATGAGATCTGTATTTTCAGAGGGATAACACAATTTCTGCAACAATGTAAAATTAATAATTTGCAGGTATGACTTCATTCCTTTGAAATACACAGTATTTAGACCACAGCTCAAAAGCCGTTATAATATGGATTCAAAGCTCGATGCCGAGTGCTATACAGGTGGTTAAAGGGCTTAAAAAGCCCGACATCGAGTAGGTGAGGCCTATACCCCGGGGGAGAGTCATTAACGCCAAGTGTAGCCCAAGCAGAAGGCCCATTAGAACACTGCGTTCACTGAGTGTAGGGTGTTCTAAGTTAAAAAGAGAAATACAAAAACAAGCATTGAAATGTTAGAGCAGAATGTGTATACAAAGCATAGTTAGCCCTGAGCCACTCCAATGCCTTAAATTGAGAGCACAGCATTGTAAGGTTAATCAGGATCCAAAACGTTAAAACATTTTCTCCATTCACCCCTAGTACCCCCAATTTTCAGCTTAAGCACCTCAAACATTCTTCCTACACCAAACACCGATGTCTGTGGTAATCACTGGGGATGGTTGTACCCAGCTAGCAACCCTTTTGGCACTAACTGCAGCTGTACAGTGTTGGCACTGGTGTCCTGTGCCCCATATGCTCACTTGCAGTACAAACTGGACAGTGGGCACAGGGCATGGCCAATATCATATCTATTAGACTTAACATTACTGGAGATGAAAGCTTCCCATCTTACAGCATGACAAAACCGAACAGATGCCAGTTTCGAAAAACATTAGGCCTACTAATCCCTTTGTTGATGTTTGCTCGCTCAACCAAACATCTTCTTGGCTCACTCATATTTCTTCATGGTTCTACCAAATCCAGAATCCTTCAGCCGGCCTGTTTGGAGCTCTTTCAGCATCAAGATCCAGCGGAGTTGCTTCAGCTGGAGAAGCAGAAAGCCTCATTTTGTTAACGGCCAAGCAAATTTCTTTACTGGTAGTAAGTAAGAGAGCACCTTTTAGATAATTAATGATATCATGCGGCAGGAGGGACAGTGTAAACTTATTTGGCTCATAAAACAAAGTGGTCTGACTTGCCTGTGGAATAATTTGCTTGCATGAAAATAGGCCGGGCTGTCATTGGCTAAAAACAAAAGTGTCTGAGAGACCCAAAGTTAAATTAAAATCTTACGGAGCACAGCTATTCAAATAAGCGATAGGAATAGACCATTCCACGAAAGTACCAGCTTCATTTTAAGTCCTGTTTAGGTAGTCTCCGATATCAGAAATGCAGCACTTGCAAAACCTCAACAGCGAATCAAGTATTCGGTATGCAAGCCATAAAATATATTTTCATACAAAAAACAAAGTAGTTGAAGAAATTCTTGAATTTATCTCAGCCACTAGCGAACACCAGGGACCACCATTCCACCCCATCATTCTGGCCCACTTGGAGAGAAAACATATTAAGCAAAGCAGTTTTTGTCCTGCGGAGCCTGTGGCAGTCGAACCCAAACTAGTCCGTGAGGTGCATCTTCAGTACAATGACACATTAAGCACACTATGCACACACCTAAGCATACCCATGGGTATGTGTATAATAAATTAACGACTGCCACCCACAATCCCTCAACGACATTTGACTACGCATTGGGCTGTTGCTATAATCTGAAGTCTAAACCTTCTCAAAACTAAACTGCTCATTTTTCATCTTTGTTAAGTTTGAGAATATTTTTCTTTTAGCCTTCATGTTTTCCTTAAGACAGAGCTTTGGGTTCCATGTATTTTCTTGTGAGAACCACCATGCAGTCGCTTAAAATATTAAATAATATGAAATAACAGGAAGAATGAAGTGGTTTTAAGCAGTGTATTCAATCTTGAATATCGAGTAAATTAGGATGAGCTCAGTAAGTATTCCTACGGTACATCACTGGACACTTCTCTGCAACTCGAAAGGCAGAAACACAAAAAACATGCTTTTAGAATGTTAGGAATTCATGATTACATTAACTATGAACTATATCTAATGTCTCTATTACATTGCATGTCTTTAAAAAAAACTTATGAACTATATTTCCAAATCCAATTACCTTCCACAGGAAGCACAATGGATCGTGGTAAATGCTGCACTGCAGCTCCGGCAACACATACATTAGTAAGCTTAAGCAAACTGTATGAAACAAACGCACTGTCGGCGAGGATGGGAGTGGAGCTTAGAGACACAGAAGATAGCCATGCACAGAAAGAAGGACGGGTATGTGCAACATCCAGAGCCTTCCAGGGAGGAGGATAGGTGCATATGAAACTACAGCATTACATGTCACAAACAAAAGTTTAAAGGGTAACTAACATTTTCCGTTAGTGACGTGTAGCTGTAGATACACATACTGTGCACAGGCTGTAAAGCAGTACTCCCTCAAGCTACAGGTAGCCAGAGGAGGTTTCAGAAGATTGAAAAAGTGCACGAAGGACAGCCTGGTCCATGTCAGCTTGTTGGCGAGCCACAACATCCACACAGTAATGCTTGGTGAAAATGTGCAGAGTACATCAGGTTGTTGCTATGCAGATAGCAGCTATTGGAATGTTACTCAAGAAGACCACTCAGTTCTCCTTTTTTTGGGTAGAGCGGGCTCTGGGAGAGATAGGCCAATGCCTTTTTGCATTAGCCCAACAAGTCAGGATATATTTGACCAACCAAGGTACCATTCCTTCCTTAGAAGAAGCAGGACCTTTTATGTGGTTCGGCAAAGGAGATAAAAAGCTGCTGTGTCTTACAGAAGGATCTTGTTCTGGCAATGTAATACATGATCAATCAATCAATCAATGTATTCGTAGAGCATGGCTATTCACCCGTTAGGGTCTCAAGGTGCTGTGGGAGGGGGTGAGGGGCTACCTTTTACATGTAGTGTGTGAAAAGATCCTCTCTGCAATGGACTCTGAACAAGGAAAGAATACTGAGTTCAACAGTTTGATTGAGGTGGAAGGAACAGACCTTCTTGTGGTGAAATTTGGGATTTGTTTCAAGGACTAATTTATCAGGGTGAACTTGAAGGAAGGATTTTTCCAATATAAGAACCTGAAGTTCACTCTCACATCTAAGGGAGGTGACTGCCACTAGGAAATCTACCTTCCAGGAAAAACTGTATAAGCATAAGTAAAGCGGTTCAAAAGGAACTCCCTTAAGTCTGGTGAAGACTATGCTGAAAATCCACGCGGGGGGCTGGGTGGAATGACTCTTCAGTCCCTCCATAAATGATTTAATCACTGGACCCCTGAAGAGTGGTATGTGTTTTCTGTTTTGAAGGTAATCAGCAACTTTAGCCAAATGAAGCCTAATGGAGGTGTAAGCGAGGCTTGCCTTTTCAAGTGAAGCAGGCAATAGAAAATGTCTTGGCTGCCTGTAGGGGGTTGATGTGCCTAGGAATACAAACTGCACAAATCTTTCTATTTGGGTGGATAACAGGCTCTCATTGAAGGCTGGCAGGCCTACTTCAGGATGGTCATCCATTCTGGAGGCAGGTTGATGTAGCCAAATTCCAAAGACCTAAAGAGCCAAATCTCAAGATTTAGCTGCTTATGGCTTGGGAGACAAAACACAGCGGTCATGTTTGTGTGAATGTGTACACCTTGTGATGAATGTGAAAAGGAACACCTTGTGGACTAGCTAGATGACCAGCAGTTCCAAGTATATGATGTGGAAACCCTGCTGATGGGATGTCCACGTTCCCTGGAAGGTCAAATCCTTTAAGTATGCTCCCAACCATGATGGTCCTGTAGGGCACCGGGTCAAGAAAGAGATGGCCTTGAAACAGGTTGCTGCAGCTCCAACATTGCAAAGATCGATGAGTGCGACCCCAAAGCAACACTAGATCCTCTCAGTGACCCTGTGATTGGGATCACTGTGCAGCCAGGCACTACTGCTCCAGAAGTATGTTTAACGAGGCATAGAGAACTATGGTGATACCAGAGGTCACTGTGAAGACGAGGCACATCACCATCCTGAACATTACTTGACGATCTGGCTGAAAAAAAATGAGCAGCAGTTGTAAAGCTAGCACCCTTGCAAGGCTGTGGTAGGCCTTACCCTGGGACAGAGAAAGGCCTACCCAAGCACTCTCAAGAAGGACTAGATTTGAAGTAGCTGGTGGTGGGACTTAGTGGTATTGATGGTAAAAGGAGGTCTATGGTGGCCTGTGTGTGAGCCAAGCACTGCTGTTCATTGGCTTTTTGATCAGCAAGTCATTTAAGTAAGGTACGTTGTGGGCGCATTCCTTCTTAGATGAGCGGATACCACGGCAAGACACTGTGAACACAATGGGGCCTGAGGTGACCTCGAATGGCAGCACTTTAGACTGATAATGCTGGCCACTTAAGTAGTGGGACAACTAGCAATGTGCAGGGTTGACAGAGATGTGGAAATAGGCATCCTTCAGGTTGAGGGTGGGCATGAAAGTGCCTTGCTGTAGTATAGGGATGACAACCTGGAGTGTCACCATGTGGAGGTACTCAGACAGTGTGTATTCACGGAGGGACCCAAGGCAGAGTATGGGACTGAGAGACAAGTTTTTCTTGGGAAAGAGCAAGTACAGGGAGTACACTCCTTCTGCAGCAGTGGTGCTGCTGCACAACCTCTAGGGCCCCTTTCCAAATAAGTGCCTCTACTTCCTCTTGAAGGAGGCACTGATTGCCTAGGGATAGGGTGTGTTTGCTTGGATGTTTGGTGGTGGGTTTGTGAGCTCTAAACAGTAAACCTTTCCAACTTTGTTGAGGACTGATTGAACCAAGGTGATTTCCACCCACCAGGTCTTCCCTCAACATGTGTTATGTGTTCAGTGGGAGTGCAAGCAGGTCACTGATTTGCAGAGGAGGCCCTCCTGGTGGCTATACCTCTGAAGTTATTGCCCTTGTAACTTCCTCTGTAGTAGACCAGGGGACATCTCTGGTGCATTTGCTGGCTCAGGAAAGAGGTGGATGCCTCAGGTGAGGTAGGCTTGGAAACTCCGCAATACTGAGAGCAACAAAAGGAACCATGGGTAGAAGGTGTTTGTAGTGCACCCGTGGCTTTTGCAGTATCAGTGTTCTTCTTTATATTCTCAAGTATCTGATCAACCTGCAGTACGAACAGCTATGCCCCATTCAACAGTAGGTTGAGCAGGTGCTGCTAGACTTCCAGCTGGAAGCCAGAAATTCACAGCCAGGAGCGTTAGAGAAGACATACACTTTAATTTATCCAACGAGCTGCAGTGTCAGCAGCACCGAGGGCACACAGAATTTTGGTGTTAGAGATGAGCTGCCCTCTGACAAAAGATTCCGCCCCCTCTTTTTGTACTTTTCTGTGAGGTGCTGAAGAAGTTCTTCTATTTTGTTCCAGTGCGCCCTGTTGTACACAGAAAGTAAACCAACAGAATTGACGATACAACTCTGGTTTGTAGAATGTTCAGCTAAGTGTTTATCTGCCTCATCTGTTTTGTTACTGTCTGGAGGTGGTGTATCATCTTTGCCCTGGGCGTTGACATGTTTGCGGGTGGGTATAGATGATAAGGCAGTCCAGTGGACGTTGTTCCCTAATGTATACTGGGTCAGAGGGGCAGAGCCTTATTTCTAATCCACCTAAGGGGTAATAATCATGCCTTACACATGCTCCCAATAGATGTAGGGAGTAGGCTTAAGCATGGAGAGGTAAAACATGGAGCTCTGGGAGGAAGAGACCGTCTCCTGGAAGAAATCTTCATCTTTCTGTAGATTATGCATCTCAAACTTTTATTATGTGGCCGCCTTATGGAGGACCTCATTGTAGGAGTGGTGTCATCAGGCAAGGAAAGCTTTGAGGGGTACAGGTCAAGATCAGTATCCTCAGGTGGGTCGATGTCATAATCGTGCCATTGAGCTTCTTGATGGTGTGGATCTAAAGGCATGTGATCAGAATCATGAGGAGATCCATAACCGTCTCCTCCAAACCCAGAGTGTGGTGATCCCTGTGGAGACCGAGACGAGGGTTCAGGAAGTGGTGGAGGTGAAGTGGTCAGAGGGGGGATTAAATAAGGAGGCAAAAGAGGAGTACGGTAATGGTGAGGTGGAGTCAGATGAGGCAGAGGAGGTGGACTGGTGACTCTGTCCTGGCTAAGTGGAATGTTGGGCGCTGGCTACGATGTTTGCTTGAGGTCCTCCTCAAAGGTCAGCTTCCTCTTGGGAGGAGCAGGGACTTTGGCTTTTGGAGGAGGCTAAGCAAGGATCTGACCAGTCTGTGGATGGATAAGAATCCGCTGCTGCCGGGTGCCAAGCTCATCCTAAGGGAATTGGAGGATGGGCTGATCCTGATCTTTGGAGGCAGAAGATTGTTTTTGGGCTGGTGGCACAGAGGTGGATTTTGGCTCTGAGGGTTTAGGGTCCGAAGATGGCTTTGAGAATGTCTTTGAAGCAGGCGCCAAAACGGCAGTCGGAGCCAATTGGCATGGCTTCAGTACATGCTTTGGCAGAGGGAGCTGAGTGGGTGTCGGGTCCAATGCATAGTGACGGTGCCGACCATGGCTTTCTGGCAGTGGCGGACAGGGAGCCTGCTGGTGAGCATCTTGGTTTGAACCTCATCCTCTTTGAGGGTGATGCTCAGCCTCTATTTGGTGCCAGGGATGTGTAGGGAGGTGGGTAGGGTAGGTGGTTTATTCACAGTGGCCATCTTCAATTGATGACTTTGGGGAGGAAGCAGTTCCTCAACGTACGTTTTGGGGACAGAGCTTTCTTCTAGTCAGAAGACCTGCAGGGGGTTGCAGCTCAGTTTCGACGTCCTGTGTGCCAAAGAGATCTGTTGTGTTGTCGCGCTGTTGAGATGGATGTGGTGTGTCATGCTCAACGGTAGAGCAAGGTCTTATTACGGAATGCAAGGCAAGCAGTACAGGAGACCTTGTTGTGGTCTGGGACAGAGGTTACACACCTATTGGAAGTCTATACATGGATGCTCAGCATGACACTTCTCTCACAGATGGAAGATTCTCAGGCATCAACCTGCAGTGAAGGGTCCAAAGGGCCGAAACCCCGAACAGGGTGCGGAGAAATCTCGGCTGTGGAACCGAATGAGGGTGCGCGACATTTCTAGATGGAGAAGATGCAACAATTATTATACCAACTAGTTTAGAGGATCCGACCAGGCCTGGCGACAACAACGCGAGGCCTCAACAGAAAGCTTGGTAGGAACACATCTGAACAAGAGGGCAGAAAAATAAAAAACAATCTAACAATGGAGCAGATGTCCATGCGCATTACCAGCAATAGGTGGAGTCACTAGACCTCGTGACTCGAAGACTTTTCCAAAGAAAAATGTTGCACTAGCTAGCAAAAGTATGCAAAGAATGTGTATCTACAGCTACACATCACAGACATCTTGTTCAACAAGATATTTGTGTGTTTGTTTTGGGGGGTACTTCTGTGAGAATGAAAGTAAGCCTCTTTCAGGAGAAAGGAAATCATAATTTGCAGGACTCACTGGTTCAAATATATGGCCACTGTTAAAGACCAACATCCATCCCATGACTGGTGTCCTATGAATCAGAACTTTACAGTGCACAAAGGCTTTGGACTGATCATTTTGGAAGAGAAGTGGAAGACACTGACCTTGCCTCTTGCCTCTGTGATCCACAAAACTGCTGCTATGGCAATTACTGTTGTCTGTACCCTTTCAACTTAATAGCATTGAAAATGAAAGCATCTTACAAGTGAGGCTAGATCTAGGACTCTGGCAGTTGCTTAGTTTTTGCTATACTCCCTCTTGGAAGGAATTTGCTATTCCCCGAATGAAAGATTGTCAAATGAAAAGCATGTCCTCATCCAAGGGTGGAAGACAGAGAACCATATTGGTGTGTACAGAAAGCTATGTACAGCGTAAAGACATGTCTGCATCATGTGTTTAGGAGCATGCATGCCATTTTGCAGGAGGTCTTAAATGCCTTCCTCGTAAACACTGCCAGACTCTGTATCACTTTGTTCACTAGCTTCCACAAGGCTGGAGAATATCTTGCAAGGAGGCACATATTAATTCCAAAATGTTTAACACAATAATCTTTCAACTAATCCTTCAGTTAACCTCGATTTGGTGGTGCAGCAGAAAGAAATGGTTTCTTACCTGTAATCCCAGATCTCTCTTAGGGGAATCTCCATTGACAGTCATACGCACTGAATAGGCCCGCCCTCATTCGGGAGTCCTGGAGCACTTTTTCATAGTATATTTTCTTAAGTATAGATGTTCGCCTTTCTTCATGAATGCCTCCAGAGTCACTTAAGAGGAAAACATTGTGCAGGCTATAGGAACAGGCTACAACGGCCCAATTCTTCATCTTGTACTTTAAAAAGGGGCCAAAAAAAAAAATGTGTATAATTTAATGTTTTTTTAAAAAAAAAAAGCTTACATTTCTTTCACAAGTATAGAGATTTAGGAAAGCAGAACAGTGTAGCCCCATAAGCTGTCATTATGTTAGTTAGAAACCGAGACTGTGCCTTTAGGAACCTAAGGACCATCACTACCCCATCATGCTCAGCAGGTGGCAGTTGCTTCAGTTCTTTTTAAGGTGATGTATGAGTGATGGGTAGGTCCTATAATTATCTCAGTCATCTCCACCAGGGAGGAGGTAGGGTTGCTTATGACTTCAATTACTTTTTTCTCTAAGAGAGAACTGGGATAACAGGTAAGGAACCATTCCTTCTCTCTTAGGGCATCTCAAATGATAGTTGTAAGCAATTAATAGAGTAGCACGCCCATTCTCACCAAGAGCAGTGGAAAAGACAGAGGAATGACTAAACTAGCCATTTAAGCAAATAGATTTCTGAGGGAGGCCGGTCCTACTTGAATACCTGCTCTAGCACAGGAGTCAAAGCAGAATTGAACATGTGAGCAGACCTCCATGTATCTGGCTTTTTGATGGCATAACAGGATACAGGACACAATCCATGGGGAAATTTACTATTTGGAAACGGCTAACCCTGTACGGATCGGGCCATAATTGATAAATAATTGGTCCTATCTGCGTATATCACATGTTTTATCTAGATAAAAATTCAAGACTCTCCTGATATCTAGAAAATGAAGGGTTCTTTCAGCTGGGGTTGAAGTATGACTTGTGAATGGGTTCGAAAGTGTCCTGCATGAGTCGTGAAAGGACTATGCTGAGCTCCCAAGGGGGAAAGGACGCCTTCAACCCTTCTAGGAAATCCTTGATCATGGTGATTTTGAAAAAAGAACTGTGTGAAGGACATTTTCAGTAGGCATTAAGGGCTGCCAAATGAACCTTTGCTGAAGAGAAATACAAAATCTAGTCTACTTGAAGGCATATATGGAAAGGGGTGAAGACCCATAGCCTCTTTGAGAATGTCCATACAGTCCTGTGACAGGTTCAAGTGTCCGTACTGCTCTAGCTCAGGAGCCATGCTGCCAAATTCAAGGAAGAGAGATTGGGTGAACCACCTGGCCTTTAAATTTCATTAGCAGGTCTGGTCTGCATGGCAGATTGAGATATGGACGCTCTGACCTGTGAAGAAGGTCTTCAAACCACCACTGGTGTGGCCACTTCAGGTCTATTAAGATCATCCTGGCTCTCGAGTGAGACTGTTTGATGAGGACTGATGGGATCAGGGGAATTGGAGGAAAGCTGTAGAGAAAGTTTCTGGACCAGCTGATCCATAGGGTATTCCCAAGTGTCCCTGGTTGGAAGTATCTTGAGGCAAAGCTTTTTTTGTTTTCCGTGGTGGTCAAAAAGTCTATCTTTTGTACGTTGTCCTTGAACAAGACCTGTGTTGTAATTTAGTTGTAATATTTTAAGGTAGCAACATGTAATTACATATAGGCAGATTTTGTTAGATTAGAGGTTATGACATATTTAAATATAAGTGGTACGTTCCCCCCCCACCTTCCCTTTAGAATGGAATGTTCTGACTGTTAGGTAGAGGAGTTCACAATAGAATGTTGGGAGAGAGAGCTGAGAGAAGAGGAGATGTGAAGAGCTGATGAGGAGAAGTGGAGATGAAAATAAAGCGTGATTCTAAAGAACCATTGATCTTTTTTCATTATAACAACCTGTTTGTGATTTTCTTGCAGAACTCCACTGAGAGTGTCTGCATGAGCATTTTGCACACCTGGAATGTGAGCTGCCATGATTCTCAGGTTCCTGGCTATGAGCCATTTCCAGTTTGGACTTCATGTGATAAGGGTCTGGACCTCGTTCCTTCCTGCTTGTTAAGGGAGTAGATGGTGGTTGTATTGTTCATCTAAATAAGTGGGGACAGGGTCTTGAATGATGGGCTAAAAGCCTTGAGAGCAAGGTGAACTGCCCGGAGCTCGAGCAAAATGATGCGATAGTTCATCTCTTTCGGAGAACATGTGACTTGAATTTGTAGGCGATCCATGTGGGCTCCCCACCCTAGTAGTAATGCATCCGTTACTATGTTCTGAGAGGGAACCTCTTGATGAAATGGTAACCCTTGAAGCAGGCTGGCTGGAGGGCATAACCATTTTAGGGACTGTTTTACATGAATGGATAGTTTGATCCTGTCCTCCTATTTGGCCGTTAGTTGGTCTTACTGGTCCTCAGACATTCCTGGACAGGGTGCATGTAGACGGGCATTTGGAGCCTCTGAATATGCAGGAGGCCATCAAGCCAAGGAGAGTTTATACTGCCCTGAGGTTTCATGAGAGAGCGACATTTCAAACGGATCGACGAAGGACACACTTTTGCCTGCACGGTGTGGATGGAGGCCCCCAAGTAATGCAAACTCTGAGCAAGGTGAGATGTTGACTCGCTGTGGTTGATATGAAGCCCCAACCGTCTAAGGAGATCGCAAGTCCAGTTGTAATAAAGCGTGCTCCAAGAGACGTGGACCCCTTGATTAGACAATTATCTAGGTATGGTTAGATGAAGATTCAATGTTTTCTGATGTGAGCAGCTACTACTGGATTCTGACTTGAGGCCAAATGGAAGTACTTGGTACTGATAATGATCCTGCCCCACGACGAACCTCAAGAATTTGCGATGTTTCTTGGCAGCTGGTAAGTGAAAGTACGCATCTTCAAGGTCTATGGAGCAGAGCCAGTCTCCCTGTTCTAATTAATCCATTTGTTGGCTACTTTCAGGTCAAGAATGGGTCTCAATTTGATCTTGTCTTTCTTTTTCACCAGAAAATATCTGGAATAAATGCCTGATCCCCATTGCCTTTGAGGAATGGCCTCCACCACCGGTTTTTGTAGCAGGGTGTTGACTTGTGACCGTATCAATTGTAGATGGTAATTGGACGGTTTGGGAGTTATCGTCAATGGGGGACTTGTGAATCTGAGACAATACCCATTTCGAACAATATTCAGAACCCTGGGATCTTGCATGATTTTTTTGCCACTCTGCCAGAAAATGAGAGACGCTTCCCCCTACCGGAGTGGGAAACTGAAGAGGGCGAAGGGAAGATTCATGGCTTGGAGACTGATGCCTGTTACCCCCTCTGAGGAGGATATTGAGTGGATTTTCCTCTAGTCTGCCTATGTTGCTGGTAAGGTCACTGGTGTTGTGCCTGCTGGCGACCTTGATACTATTGAGGGGATTGAACCTTCTGAGGATAGAAAGGCCAAAAGAGAAAATAAAATCTTTTATGCCCTACCAGTGTCCTTTCCCTGTGGCCTTGGTGTGCTATCAATTGTGTCACTCCATTTTGTGGCCTTGAGTGTAGAAATATAAATATGATGTGTGACTATTATTACATCATATTTTCTCTTTAAACAGTGATGCTAAGAAGTGACACAATAGCACACCGAGGTCACAGGGAAATGGATGGTTGATTGGCAATGCATTACTTTTGACACAACTAGGCTATGTTTGATTGATATCAAGGAGGGGTAAGTACCTCTTCAATATGGTTTGGTTTCTAAATCAAATAGGTACATTTTGTTTTTACCCTTATGAGGATCATTAGGAGTGATATATAAGAAAGAGGGGGGATCTCATGTCAAACACAGTTCTTATAGTTTCAGTGCATTATACGATGTAGTGCTGAATAACTAGATGCTCACCAGATGGAGGTAGAGTACTGATACATAATTTTTGTTTTAGGTGCTTCCTATAGCAGTACTCGGTCCAGATGATGACCCGCCTTAATTAATTTAATTGTTTTGGGGTCTAAACGACAACATTAAATTCGAAATGTGGATTGACTTTTGAAAAAAAATCAGTAGGCTCACAAAACCTATGTTAGAGGTGTTTATTAGAGACCTCAGGCTTTTAACCACAGTTTGTTTTTATTTTTTATGTAAATAGCTCTGTAGCATTTTTACTAACACATAATTCACTTACACTGCACAGTTATATAGGAGCACCTTGATTACTTCACTTTAAGTTGTGGAATTTAAGTTTCCAATAAATGTGATATATTATCGAAGAAACTTAATTGGTACAGAAAGTTCTTTGTGATACAACCACTGTCGTGGAAGTCAATTCATATTCTTACCTCGGAGGGACTATTTTTGTTATCTTATTTACTTACCGAGGTCCCAGGATACTGGGTTGCCCCAATTTCTAAGATTATACAAATATCAGGAAAGCTACAACCTAGATGCAATGAAAACTTTAGGATTCCCAAAATGTCGAAGTGTCTGTGAAGACAAAACCTTATTCCTTAACGAAGTACAAAGAGGCAGCAGCAGCAGCAAGTGCAGCTTTGCCTGTGAGAAAGTTTCCCAGTGAATTGGTCTGTCCTGCTGTTAGAGCCAGCACTCAATTAGAAGTAGTGGCCAATGAGGTAGAATTGTAATCCTGTGGAATGTGAACGGACTCAAGTCATAAATCAATGATTACTAGTTTCAATAAATCCATGAAGAGAAAAGACCACTTCATGGAACCGGTCCTGAGTTAAGGCTCACAAAACACTGATTGCATGATAAAATGCACTATCTTAGGAATGCTCGGAATAAGTAGTAAAAACTTTGCACACTCAAAGGACAGCACAAGCAGTGTGGGCAGCATGACGTGAGAAATGCTTCAGACTTGAATATTTGCCTTTAACCTCACAGGTAACTATTGGTTAAGGCAAAAGAAATTCAATGGGATGAACCCAGACAAAGGAGTTTTTACTATGCAAGACCCTCCTACTCAAGGCAGCCTACAGTACCATGTGTGTTGCTTGCTCATGCCTCAATTACATTAGCATGCAGGGCATTTCTGTTAGCTAGTTCTAGGAGGATTCACAGTTTCTCTACTTTAAATGCTCCACTGGAAGTCTTGGGGTTGAATTGGTTCCATAGTTAGCCAGCTTATAATGAACCCACTAGGTCCTCTTCTCCTTCTGGCCATTACAGGGTGCACACAGCTGCTATATGCTTGCTAGAAATGTCTAGGCACAAGCCACTGGACGGCTTAGGGCACCATGCTTGTCTTTGATTCCATCGTGCTTCACAGCTGTGTCTGACACAAACTGGACCTCTGTACATTAGATGTATTGCTTCCTCCGTGTGCCTCATGGATTAAAGATAGGGCCTATTTTGTATGGAATGCAAACCTATGCTCTAGCTGTCGGTTTCTTTTTCCCTCACATCAAATGGTGAGAATGAATTCTTTGTCACCTCTATTGTACCTTGGTCTCCTTGTGGCACTGCATTCTACTGTCTTTTCTATTGATATAAATTCAACAAATTGCCCTCCCCTTCTTGGAGCCTTGGGGTTCCATTTGCATCAGCAATGTCTTTTTGTCTTTCAATTTTAGTTCGTTGTCTGTAAGTACACCCTACACATTCTGCCTCATTTTGGATGAGGGACAAGCCCTTGGAATCATTTTAGTGTATGCTCTGCTCCCACGATTCACCTTTCATTTACCCTGCACACGTATCTGTGTCTGACATGCTGGTCGGTGTCTCTCCCCCACTCTCAAGAAAGAGTCTTTGGTTCCTGTCTAAACTTCTTCCTGTGTGTGGATACAGTGGGCCTGATTTACAAGTCGGCGGAGGGAACACTCTGTCACAAACGTGACAGATATCTTGTCCGCCATATTACGATCCCCATAGGATAGAATGCATTTGTAATACGCCGGACTGGATATCCATCACATTTGTGACAGAGCATTCCCCTCTGCTGACTTCTAAATCAGGCCCTAAGTTATAAATCAACCTCCTGTTATACTTTACCAAAGAGTTCCAGCATCACTGTGGGGGGGCTATACAAATCCATCTATGGCATGAAAAACATCACCAGCAAGTCCCCCACTCAGGTACTACCTCCTCAGTACTGGAAACCAAGATTGTTAAATAATCCCCCCCCCCCTTTTTGGTGGAGCTTTACTTCTTCTGTTTTGCTCATCAAGTTTCAGTTGATTAACACACAAACCATCAACTGCTTCTAAGCAGAAAAAGAGATAAAACTAGCCTTCTGATAATCAAGAAACAGCTACAACCTAAAGATCCAATGTGTCACCTGCACAGTTCTGTGTAGTTGTATAATTTAATCATAAGAAATGTTATCATGGAGGTAAGTGAAAATGTGCTAATGTTAAACAACCATAGCCACATGGCCGTTCCGTATGACACTCCAGAGTGGAGCCCCAGCCACTTATTATGATATAGTGGATGACCAGACCACCAGCTGAGATCTACCTTCTGTTCCATCCATAGGCTACATACGGCTAGTGCCTTTATCTGCATAGGCAGGTGAGCAGCACATACTTACATTTCCTTGATGGGATCCGCTGGTGAGTTGGTCATGCCTGTAAATCACTGAAAAGCACATAGCAATAGAGGTGCAGAGCCAACTTCAGGCACAAGAGGGTCCTCTCATAGACTTCTGATACTAAATAAAGTCCAAGTAAATGAAAATTATATTTTATTGGAGCCACTGTTTTAATTTCAGAATTCCAATAAATATCTTTCCTTTGTGCACACTGGGTACTGCATTCAAGTAATAATTTTTACTTCGACATACAGTAATCTGTAACCTATGTGCAACAAATGGGCTACAAAGGTAAAGTGTGTGTGCGTGTGTTTTGGGGGGAAGCAAGTGGGGGTCACTTTTGTTCCAGATTTAAAGAAAAAGAAATGTGGACACAGACATTTGAGTTCCATCACATTCAATTCAATATTAATAATAGAATGGAAATATCCGATTACGGCATAGTATGGCTTACGAACCTACACTTTCTTACATTAGATAGTGCACAGTTGATTGTATTTCAGTAAGCCCTTCTCATATGAAAACGATAAGTGTCACTTCACATATGTGTAAACAGTGTCTAGGATTTCTGTGTTTACTGTTCCAACCTTCTAACAAAAGTCTGTCCAGTGACAAAGTCAAGGGAGCGGCAGAACTTGTTTCAGAAAGCCAAGAATGATTTCTTTCTCAGGGCCACATGTGCGTACGTTAGAAACTGAGAGTTCCTCATTGCGATTCCTACAATTGAGAAATTGCAATTTCAAATGCAGAAAACTCTACTGAGTTTCATTTGCGATTCCCAGTGGGTCACAAATAGACCTGCCTTATTAATATTCATGTGAAAAGTCCATTCGGAATCGCACAAAAAAAAAAATATATCACAAGAATGGTAGCCTGATGGGGTCTGTATTGCTTTTCAATAAAGCAATCATTTTTTGTTAAAAGGCACCAGTTTTTCTTAAAGAAAGAAAAAAAAGTTTTAGTTCCATTTTTTAAGAGTAGACAGTGGTCCGCGGGACCACTGCCTGCTCTTAAAAAATGCTTTTACAATCATTCACAAGGGGGAAGGAGTCCCATTTGAAACTAGAGGTAGCCTGCAAATGTGTTGTGACTGCATTTTGGTTGAAAAACATTCATACATACCACTGCTGGTCATTCAGTAAGGGACGCCCTGAACACGCCTTTACTAATATTGAATTGCAAGGCAAAATTGCGATTCAGTAACAGGTTACTGAATCTCAATTTTGCATTGGTGCATACCAAAAAGCTTTTTTGTGGTTGCAAACTGTCAGATCCTGCAAACTGGACCGTTTGCACAGCTAAAAAGCTTTGTACATCTGGCCTTTATTTCGGTAAAAAGTGAAACGTTTACTGGCTGTTACCTAAATTATTTTCATTAAATCACAGCCCAGCGGTTTTAACCTTCCCCTGTTAAAGTTGTCAAGCAACTGCTTTTCATTGACTTACAAAGACCATTGACACCTTTGAACATTTTTAGTGCACATCACAAACAAAATCAATCTTCTCATCTGAAAAGTCCCATTATGTAGAGCATATCGCTCACGCAAAAAGTTTATTTGGAGTGCTTTTCCAAAATCTGATGCTGCAATGTTTAAGTCTCCACTATCAAATGCATGACTCCTTTTGGAGCTGTGCAGTTATCTTGAGGAGCACTCCCTAATTTGCATCAGGATCTTCCCCACATAAACAAGATAAGTCAGTTGGCTCGTTTCATGTTCCTATTACGGATCATGAACTGGGCCAATAGAGCTCAGAAAGTAATGCATCTGGTAGGTGGTCTGCCTTTTGTTCCACTTCCTGCCGATACTCCACAGACAAAGACAATCGCTGAGAACAATGAGGACCCACTGACTGAAAAGCAGCATTCGACTGCAATCACACAAAACAACAACTGTAGAAGAACCAAGCAGTTAAGCCATGCAGACTCGTGTTTTATCAGAGAACTGCTGCACCAATTACATCAATTTTCAAACATTCAGTCCAATTAAAGAAAGCATATTCACAAGGAAACTTAATTTTGAATGTTTATTAAAGTTCATCACTGTAGCTTGAACAATATCCAAAGCAAGTATGTACCTTGTTTTTCAAATCTATTCTCACTGATAGTCAACGCTTTCAGGGTATCCATCACCTCTTCATCACAAAGTATGCATTTATCATTGTAAATGACAAAGTTCTTAAAATCAAATGCAAAATAAATATATAAATATATATGTGTATATATATATATACATATATATATATATATAGTGATACGGAGAGAGAGCATAGCTCAAGTTATACTCAGAAATGGCTTAATGCAATAACAATAATAATGTACCTTCTCTATGTCTCCTGAGCACCTATTTAATTAAACACCAGTGTCATTTGTTCACTTGAGTTATCAGGCTAACTTTCCGTAAAGCAGCAAACAAGGACGCTAATATCATAATTTTCTTTGGAATGATTCATTCAAAGATTTGAGTGAACCCTTGCACGCAAATACTGAAAAGGTACCCGAGATCGGCCTAGAGAATGGGTATACGCAGGGCTGCATCCTACCTTGTTGGTACAGTCAAATGTCCCTTAGAGGCCAAGAAGAGGAAGGTCAGCTTAAAAACATAGTGACAACTCTGTGGAGATATGCCAGCCAAAACTGAGCAAAGCCACATATAGTAACATTAAGTGACTATGCAGACAGCATCATGTGCTAATGTGTAGTGTTCCAGGGGCAATCTCTCTACCCCCACACACCACAACCTCCAGCACATGTCCGTAATTCTCATCCATTGTATTATTAGAAGCCAATAGCACTGCATTTTATTAAATTAAGAGTGATGAAAGTCCATATTGGCCTTAACGAGTTCTAGAATTGTGAACTGCAGATTACAAACAAATATCTAAAGTGAACCCCCAACCCAAATTCATTTTCGCAGCAGTTTTCATTAACTAGCATGCCTTTCCAGCAGCTAAACTCTTATTATTGATAAACCGTTCTCAACTGGAGCATTAGAGAGCGCCGAAGGATGTATTGGTGATTTTTTTTGTTTGTTTGTTTAATAAAAGAAAAAACTAACGATGATGGGCTCTGTCTACATCCAGAAGTAACTTTATAGCTGAAACAGGACAAGAGCTCGGGGAATCTTGTGTACTTGCTTTCCCTTTTATAATGCCATTTCGTTTAGAGCAAAATATTTTCAACTATTTCAGGATAAAAATTTGAGACATGTTTCTATGTAACAAAAGTGATTAGGACTTTTACAAGGTGAAACTGACAGTGGCTGGAAGAGCTTAGAAACTGAATAAAAAAGAAAATAGTGAAAAAAACAAATTGTAAACCCGGTATCTATGACCAGAGAGTGAACAAGTGACTGAGCTTCCAAAGTATACTTAAAACCAAAAAAAACAAATCAAAGAAACAAGCACAGACCAACTTCCACTATACGTTTTTGGTTTCCAAGGTCATATTTTATGTTTTCAAATGGTTTGCGGTAATAAGTCACTAAGAGCCTTCATGAGGCATCCACACTCATTAAAACTCATATAAAGAGAAGAGTGAGAACTGCTGAAGGGAGTACTGGCATGAACAGTAAGGTCTTAAAATCAAATGCTGGCTGAGTTGGGGCACATACCACATTCAGGCACTGACTTGCTGGGAAAATCTACGACTCTGCTCATGCTAAACAAATTCAAGAAAATACTGTAATAAGGAACAATGCTTATGGAACGCAGAAACCACATTAAATCATACTTGGCACCATTTTCGGAAAGCCTTTGTCATCCTCTTCTTTCACCTCATCAACTGTTACTATTGTATGGCCGTAGGCCTCTACAAGAGAAAGGGAATCATCTTAAGGGCTTGAATATGATCAGACGTGCTGTGGTCTCCGTGTCCAACAGAGATCATGAATTTAAAAAGCGATTTTTCTAATATGGGTGACTGAAGTGCATAGCAGACACACATAAAAAGGAAGGTTTACGTGAAATAGCCACAGGATTAAGGCACCTCTAATTTCATATGTGGGTAAACAAATCAACCAGCATATTCACCGGGCCAAACACTTTATCAATTTGCACAAGAACACTCCACACCTTTTATTCCAAACCTTTTGTTTCCCGATGTTTTTGTATTCTTGCAGCAGAGAGAGCACAGATCAGCAGCCCACTAAATCTGCTTCCACCACCACTGAGGCTCTTGCATCTTTAAAGTTATTGAGACTCAGGGACATGGAGAAGTGTTGCCTCCCTGGCTAGGAGCCAGCAGAGAAAAATAAAACAATACTTCATTATTGTTTTATTTTTCTGCTCCTGGCTCAGCCAGCATGTAAAGGAAGGGGCAGGGCTGGGCCATTGGAGTGGGGAGGAGGAATGGAGAGCACTATGTGTGCATTTGTGTTTGGCCGGCCGTCTTAGGTGGGCCAAACATACATGCTGCTTAGGTTTCTCCAACCCAGCTGTGTTGAACAGCCGGGCTGGAGAAACTGCATAGACCCCAGGGCAGTGTCTAAGCGGCAGTCCAAACTGCTCTGACCAATCTTGACGCTGCCCTCATTCTAGGTTTAGCATGAGAGCAGCACCACGATTGCTGGGGAGCCTGTGGTGGTGTCCCAGTGAATACTGGGACACCAGAACAGCAGAGAAGCGAGGCAGTGGGAAGGGTAAGATTTAAAAAAAAAAAAAATGTTCCCCCATTCCCCCCCCCCCCCCCACACACACACCCCCCCCACATTTGTGGTGCCCACTGTTCTTTGTGCTTACTAATGTTCTAAAATGTGAAAGGTTTCAAAAATATGATAAATTCTCCATAGAATTCTGGAATGATAGCATGTAATGTTTTATTTGCATGTATTTCTAAAATGTATACACAAATATCCAGAACACTTTGAAGGGAGATTTGAACGTTATTTTTTGTTTTTAAATGGTTGTAATCATCTTGTCCTCAAAACTCACAAATAGTGTTTTAATAGTACTTGATATAGGCTTCCTCCTTTCTAAAACTCTCAGACGTTTACTGAGTGGACATTCAGTAATGTGAGGACATGATTTATGAGTGCCGATTTATAGTATCAGCTTGCCCTCGCACTAGAAAATTAAGTACCTTGCCAAGGTCGATGACAGGGAATAGTCCAAAAACTCTGCGATTAGAAAACAAACATATACACACATGAAAGTGCCAAGGCCGCAGACCTCACTTTTAACAGAATCCTTCCCTCTATGGAGCCTTGAAGTAACCCCTGAGGAAACTGAGTGAGAAGTGCCAATTTTCACTGCAGTTTCCATTGACTACGAAAGGGGGAACTCAACATGTGAACGTTCACAGTGAACGAGAAAAGGTGATAAATGCTCCTAGTTCAAGAGAAGTCCACCTTCCTAATACACCAGGAGATGAGAAAACAACTTGCAATTTAAATAACTGTAGAATATAATATTCAATCTGGATTCAGAGTTTGGCGTAACTTTTTAGGTTGAGTTTAGCAGCGCGCAATCGCTGCTCTTCAACCTGTTGTAATCTACTCTTTGGGATTTAACCACGCCCATCACTTCCATTCATTCCTGGGCCAGTCTTTCACAATTCCTTTGATTTCGTAGGTAAGTGCTTTACGTTTGTCCTGCCTTGAGGCTGCTTTGTTACGCCCTGCAAACCGACCCTGTTACATGGATTATAGCACCATCGGCCAGATACCTTAGTGTGGCGCACTTGTTTTTTCTTTGCCTTGCTGCTTTGCGCTACACACCCATATGTTGCTTCTTTCTCTTTTGTGTTTTAGGCATACTGCGGTTTTTTTGTGGTGTCTGCACACAAATGCTGCAAGCTGGAGGGGGGTTCTTTTAAATTAATTTATTTATTTTTATTCTAAAAGGTTCAAATAGCACAATCTCAATCGGAGGAGTGCTGAAGTTTCATATAGTGCGACCTCCATCAGAGGAGTTCTTTACACGTTTAGCAGTTGTAAATAATAATATATAAACTTATACAACAAAAATCAGCTCTCCCGGCACAGCGGGAGAGCCGATACTACAATATTCACTGCACTTGGGAACCTCGCCCCATAATGCTTTGCGGAGGATTTATATTTCAAAACATGTTTGCCCATAACTCAACCTGTGGTGGTACTATGACAATGGGACAACCACCAAACCATTCAGCTCGACATGCTCTTTCTATCTAGGTCATCTCTGGGTCACCACCTTAAGTTGGAGGGGACCCCACACTAGTAACCTCTCCATTCAGTGTCTTTTTAAGCTCTCTAATGTCTGGAACTTTTATTTTACAGCTGGAAGTAGTTTGTGTTTTAAGGGCCTTGTTTGTAATAGTACTGGAGTAGGCCTGCTAGGCCTGAAAACGTGTAATACACTACGCTCTTTAGAGGCTACATATATGGCTACAATGCATTACTTTTTGCCATTCTGTTTTCATGTCATTTCGCCCTTTAGGGGCTGACTATATGGTTACAGAACCATGTTTCTTAGAAATGCTATTTTATTATGGTGTCCTCAAGGGGCTGTTCTAAGTATTACAATCACAATACTACAATATTTGCTGCACTCGGAAAATCGCCCCATAATGCATTCCTTTTACAAAACATTTTTGCCCATAACTCAATGTATGGTGGTTCTAGGACGACGGGACCACCATCAAAATGTTCAGCATAATGCACTCTTTCCGACTAGAGCATCACTGGGTCCCTACACTAGGTTGGGGGGCTCCAAAATAGTAAACTCTCCCAGGGTGCCCTCTAGGGGAAGTTTTGAGCATTACAGTCAAGATATTACAATATTCGCTGCACTCGGTTTGCAGGGCATTCCTTTTACAAAACTATTTTGCCCGTACCTCACCACACGACCTGCTCTTTCAGAATAGGTCCTCACTAATTTCCCACACTAGGTTGAGGGGATCCCAAAATAATAATAAAAAAATATAATAAATAATGGCAATACTTTCATTTTTGCTGCCAATAGAGAAGGTAAATGGAAGTGTTTTAGTAATATGCAGGGCCAATGGAATCATGTGGCAGAAAGGACCAGCTTATGCAGCAGGGTTGACCAATTTATATGGCAAGCAAAGTCCAGTTATGCATTCACAACACCAAAAGCTCTAACTCAAGCAAATGTGAGACCTATTGCATTGCAAATGCCTGTTTTACTTGTGACAGACTCTGGTCTTTTCAATGATATCTCTGTGCAGACTTAATTTGCCCTAGATTCAACGTCTGTCACATAAGACGTCTTTGGTACTAAAGGTTGATTCAGAGACCTTAGGCCATATTTGTCCCTAAGATAAAAACAACTATACACAAAACCTTAACTCCTGCCTCTAATTATCAGTAAAGGGAGAAAAAAATGAAACCCCATCTTAACGAATATGGCTTTTAATGATCAATGTGACCTTTAATACTTGCTTTAGTGTAGTTTCCTCAGAATGAGATTCCAGTCTTTACAATATTACTTTTGTAAACGGTAATAATGGCCATATATTTTGGGAGAACATCTACATCTGTGTGCACTGATTACACCATCACTCACGGTAGATCTTCAGGAAGAGCACTCACGATTTATACACGTATTGTTCAAAGGATTGTTCATCACTAATCATTTCAACATTACGTAGGAAGGGTACATCACTCCTGGCAGGATCTCAATACTTCAACTGGCAGTACAAAAACAACCTCAAAGCAGATTGTTCTCTCCATTTCAAATCTAAAACACAAAGCATATTCCAGTCACAATCTAAATGGATACAGTTAAAATATGACGGGATTGATGTAGGACAATCCTTGAAGTTAATAAACTCAGTAATTTCCCATAAGGAGCTTCAGATCCATCAAGCCTGTGACGTGCACTTAAGAACCCACAGCCCAACAAAATATTTTCAGTGACTTGAGTAGGGCCTCTTAGGAGGGTGTTCCAAGTGCTGAACTTCTATTTCAAGAACCGGAATAATTAGCCAACATCTTTAAAAAACAGTATCCTGTGAGATTATCACAGTGTGCCAGAAAATACTAACAAAACAGTGGTGCCACTAAGAAAGAAGCCTACACCACATAGGTCGACTACCTCAAATGTCTTCCAATTTTTATAGATGCAGATAAAATGATACAATAAAATGATACAATACTCTAACACAGGGCCTCTATTTCTTCTGAAGACGTATCAATATTAATTTTGATTATAGGTTGTATGGTGGACACAAAAGAGTGACATAGGAGACTTCTATTTTACATGAGGCAACTTACTCGGGAGAAAGCTTTTGTAAGTGTGAAAACACAAGGATCACGTAGCTGCCCGCGAATTTCGTAATTTCAACACTCCAGCATGCTTACTGTAATTGAAAAACAATATTGATAAAAATGACAGATTTGCATCACTACCGTAAGTTTTTTCTTTCAGAAAAATGGTTAAATAAATTGTGTTTCCCAACCTTTTTTAATATTCAGTGGCACTTTTCAATTGTTTAACTGGTAATCATAAATTACAACTCTACGATACGATCGTGAATTAGGATCCATGTTCCTTCATCACCTTTCTAAAACACACTGCACATGGAATTTGGCCTGATACTCCAAGCTCTGTTTGTACAACTGAGGGTTTTTAGTTCGATAAACTGAACGTTTTCCCTATTTGTAAATATATAACATGAAAAGAGCTGTTACTTGTCAAGCTTTAAACCAGTTGTTTCAAGTAGCCATGAGAAAACCCAAAACAAAAAGCACATAGTTAGCATTTGAGCTTCCAAATGTCTATGCAGTGCCTGGTCTCATCATATGGCTAGAAAAATCTAATTAAAAAAGACATTTTCAGGGAAAACAATTAAGACTATATCAGCAACGAGCAAGTGGGTATTTGTATTCTGGTTAATTCATGAATTCAAGCACTGATTACACAAACTGTCTCTAGTTGGGTTTACCCAACTATCAAAAAGGCTACTCAAAATACTGCAGTCAAGCACATAGTTTTTAATAGTTCGCCATGGCCATTGCTTTATCGGTGTTCTTATCCATACACGTCTTCTGGCTAAAACGCTGAACGCCTTTGAAGCCTCGTCTAGAAATATTTCTCCACTGTAGGTACGGAATTCCTTTGACAGTGATCTATTTCGGACCTTTTTTTTTTTTATCTTTCAGCTTTCTGTACTTCAACAGAATTCACATCTCAATTCCTTAAGCATAACTGAATGAGTGTGTTTGCCCACAATTCACACAGTAAATGGAATCTCTTCTGTGCTAACTCCTGACTAGCCTACATTTGCAAGAGACCGGTCTTGAGCATTACAAAAAGGACCAAGTGACAGCTTTATTTTATAATCAAGTAAGAAAGAGCAAATTGAGCTGAGAGCCATCCATGGCATTCGTCCATTGTCCCTGTAACAACAACGCATTGCTTTATAGCAACAAATTTTGGGATCCATGGTGCCAAGAGACCACTAAAACTGCAACCTGTGCTTCTCAGGGACACCCTTTGGTGTGTCCTCAGATGGTGAGATTTTCCATTGGTCTTCCCACATTCAAGTAAGTAGTCTCCATTGAGATTCTTTGCATAAGCCCTAGCTGTCAGAAGCATACAGTAATTTTGGGGGTAACTAGCTGCAGCCGGTTGAGATATCTGCTCACCTCCCTGAATAAATTAATTACAGAGGCTTGGCATCCATAGCCGTCCATTGGTATGCTATGTTTCTTTTAATGTCTACATTGCTTTTGAACATTTTATGCCGAATTTCCAAGTGGAAAAAATTCATAATCTCAGTTTGTTATCTTTTTTTAACCCCTAAATATATGCAATAACCAAATCAGCCTATTGTTGATTAGGCTTGTCCGAGGAGTCTTAGTCATAAAAGTAGCCACCCTTATACCAGATGTAGTTTTGTGCCATTTGGACTACTGCAACAGATCACCCAAAGGTTTGGTGTGAGACACTGACTACATTACATAGGCAATGAAATACCTCCAGTAGGAAAGTGCTGAATAAAGAGCCAATTTCAAAACCCTCTCTTTAGTCCATAAAACGTTTCATGTGTGTTTCGGGCTACCTTTGTAGCTCTTCATCCCCCGCACTCCATACAGAAGTTTAGAGTTAACCACTGAAATCCTACCACGCAGTCAGCAGAAAATCTACAAACCTTTTGGTGGTAGATCATTTCACGAACTGAGCTCATACTACGGAACTCTCTTCCTTTAGATCTAGCACGAAAAAATATAATTGGCTACATTCGGGATGTCCTTTGATTATTATTTTTTACTTTGTTTAGAACTTTTATACATTTTAGCCATTGATGAAAGACACTGTACGATTACATTAATTATTATCTTTCTCCTGTTATCCATCATGCTACGCATCCAACTGTAATAGCTGACTAATCAAAACATCCACACATTGTGTTACCTGCATAAGCAACAGCTTTAACTTCTTACAATGAACAGTCAGCTTCGTCATTTTACAAAATAGGCAGATTTCCTAACATATTCTCTAGACTTGTTTTTAACAGGGTATTGTTTTGTTATCATCCCTTTTCGGGCCTATTCAATTACACTTACCGACTTGGTTCCCATGTCTTGTTCCTTATTACTGAGATCTCAGTCCTGGAAACATTGAATGTGCTAAATATTTTATCCAACAATCTTGGTAATGGACACCAACGTATTCCTCGTCTCTCTTCGTCCACACCCAGACCCATATGCTGCTTAATTATTATACGGGACCATCTGTTGACTGCCAATGCATTTCAATACAACATTTCTCTTGTGTATTAAGTTTAGTTCTATCCACATTTTTCTCCATCAATCACCAACTACTAGAAACAGTCTAGGGGACAAGGCAGCCTCAACCTACAAAAATTCAAGATGTCCTAAAAAAAACATTTTCTAAACAGTTTCTTGGAGGGGTAAACTCCCTCCAAGAACACTTGCTCACTCACCGCCACCCAACCAATTTTTCTCCTCAGCTACCACTTATGAATATTGTGTTAATATGCAAGTCATCTAACAACACTGCTAACGTCTAAGGATTCGGCATTATTTTGTGGCACATGCATGAGTATTCATTTTAACACTTTCTTTTGATGCAGCAGTATTTCCTAGGAAGAAGGGTAGCCTTCCCAGAAACCCTCTTAGGAGGGGAAATCTGCCCCAACCTGAATGGTTGGATTTTGACCATCTGTGAAACACGCAGACTGACATGAAGCTACTGCCCAACTATCAAGACAATAACTATAAACTGGAGTCTTCACAACTTACAAAACACAGCCGCTACCCTTTCATGGTTGAAAACACCCAGCCTGTCCAATGACTGACAATGCATAGAACCACTACCAAAAACCAGAGGAAGGCTGCCTTGAGAACTATTGCTACAGGTGCAGGTGAGATGAGTAGTAACACTTAAGCGAGCACAATTCCTCCCAACAGCACCTTTCATTATTTTCTTATTTGGAAACCCTAATACTTTGCCGGACGACCAACACGTTGTTGCCTTCCAAGCTAACCACGCCCCAAACAACACACATATGCCTGCAGGCCTGTGCTTGTTTCTATGGGTCAAAACGAGGTCTCCCTGCCTTTAACAACTAGGTTGATTCATCTGAGTGTAGGATCTCTGACCCGAAGCTTCTAGAACCATCAGGGTACAAAGTAGCTTCATTTTAAGATATCAACAACATCTAACACTAGAAGAAAGAACTAACAAGGCCAGACAGTGCATACCGAGCAGAGGCTGGAAAGGTGAAGGGCTGTCGTTTGTATCAGTGCAGCAGTTTTAAAAGCACTACAGAGTTCTTTGTACATTAAACAGTTTTCAAGCAACACTAAAGGTGCCAAGTCACTCTGGTGAGTAATGTACCTGCTGGAGAAACATATGAGTTTTGTTTAGTGGCAGTTTTGACTCATCGAAGGTAGCACAGAGTGTCAATATGCCTGCTGCAAAGAAAATAGACTATACAGATCAAAGAAAAGTATTTATGTGCATAGCTCAGTTGGACAACTGCTTTGTTCAGAGATCATTTTGTTACTGTGGAGTTCATAAGTTACAATCATAATCTAGCACAGTGAGCTATGAACTGCCATCAAGGAGTTGTATTCAAACTGCATGGTACAGGTTAGAAAGTAATGTTTTTTCGCAGTCTTTGGTTATCCTAATTTTGCTAAAATTGGGTTGTTTGGATAGAAATAAACTGTTACTAGTAAAGTCAATCCTAACCTCCGCGTTACGTTCTGAATTTTGAGTTTATGCTTCCCCAGACCAAGCACTCTTAAAAACTGCATACCACTATGGATGCCATGTGAATTCTACACCATGTAGTTCCCTTTGTCCTATTATTTATAACTGATTTTCACACTTGTGATTCTTTGTCCCCATATGTGTATGTGTGTGATGTAAAGTACTCCATTGCCCTACACCAGTAAGAGAGGCGCAATAAAGCAAATGAAATACATGTGAGAAAGGGACTATGGAGAGATGACAGGCACTCTCAGAGGCTGATGATGAGGGAATCATTGAAGAGCCCCAGTAAAGTCAGCCATATATTGTTCTGTAAGGTCAGTTACTATGTTTAAAAACCAATATAACTGAATATAATATTCATTTTTCCCAAATTTTCGGTAGGGGAGAACATCCCAAGCCCCACTGTAGTGGTCAGGCTCGCTCGCTAAGCATCCAACGGGGGCTGGTCTAACACATTTCTCAGGGCTGCTTTGGGTTCCCAGTAGGGCCAAGAGAACTCGCCTTATTATTCTGTTACAATAAGGCACTTTTTGAACTCCAAGGCACAACCCAGTTGCTTTGCACAGTGCTGGGACACTGTCGAGTGTAATAATACTTGCTTTGTTTCAGCGTTTAGAATAACCATGAGTGCAAAGAGGGTTTTTGAACCTATTACGAAGTATTCCTGTACTGGCAGAACGATTGAGAGCCTATCTTTTACACTCTTGACTGTGATCAGCTAGTAGCGATTATCAGTACAGGCTTGCAAACACTGTTAAAATATTTCAGCGTTCTAGTAACTGCTGCTACTGGGAGTCATTTTAAGGAGGGTCGCAAAGGTCAGATAGTGATCGCAAATAATACACTGTTTACAGATTGGAGACCTGGTTTTACTACTATATTGTAACGCTATAACACGTTGATGTGTTTTGTGTACTTCCTACTATTGTATTCTAATTTGTTCTGCAAATAGGTACATTTTGAATTTTCACTAAAGTGTGGTGTACTCACAGCTGGATATTCCTATTTTTATTGCAACTGCGTAACTTGTGGCGTACTGTACATCGACACACGACCTCTTTTGAACTAGGCTTTGACTGTTTATCCCCATCAACCGGGAGACTGAAGGTAGCTCTCAAGTCAACTTTCAAATGAAGACCAAGAACCAGGGTATTCTTTAGTGAGGAAAACAGCACTCTTATCTCTCATAATATCTGGTTGCCAAGGCTTTAAAAGAGGCCAAGGACAGGGCTAAATATAACAGCAAAACAAAATGAATGAGGGTGCCAAAGACAGGCCAGAATGCCATTAAAAGTATGTTTAACTATAAAACCTACGGAAGAGCAAATCCGTGGGATGGTTAACATAGGCTGGCAGCTGAGTATCTGACCAGCTGTCTACATGTCACCGTTTCAAATCAGGTGTTGGACGAAGAAGTATTTTTAACTATGTAGACAGCACCCCTGGAAAGGCAATCACTTTTAGAAACTAAAATTTCACAACAGAAAAAGGCTTTTAAGTGAACCGTTTACACTGTAGTGATCAGAAATGTCTTCAGGTTGGATTCAAAACATGTTCTACAATGATCGATCTGAGATCGATCAAATAAGTGCCAAGGAGTTGGGTAATAATAACAGCTATTGTTCACAACAAAAACTTCCAAAAACAATTTCAGGCTGCCTTCAAAATAAAATTACTCCTATGGATATCCTTCAGCGAAAATCTTCATTAGCTTGGGAACGAAGATGGAGACGTTTACTCTTTGTGTTGCCTTGATGGCTTAATACATACCTTTGTCATTCTGCTCCTTAATGTGCCTGGATGTATCAATTAAACATGTTAAGAATGTTTAGCTCCAGTCTTTAATGGGATTTTGGACTGTGTGTCAAAGTGAACAAGGCTACAAACGGCCTGGAAGTGTCCATGTTCTTTTCTCTTTAGGAACACAGTCAGAGAAACAACTGCCTGACGTTCTGATAAAAACATGCTGATGCCAACTATTCATGAACGTACACCCAATGAGTGAGGCAGTGTTCCACCACTAGTGTGGCAGTAGATCAAAGTAGGATTAGGCACACCCTGCACTGCCCATGATGACTGATCCCCCTTATTTAGGAACAAGGAGAAAGTAGCAGCAGAAGCCTTTGACAAGGTAGGTTGTCAAAGACCCAGGCGGCACAGACCAAGGTAATTGATGGTTACCCAAGGTTTGCCACAGGATCTGGCCATTTGTGTCATCACTGTCATAAGTGGCAGACATGCAGCAACAGCAAGAGTCCCTGGAAACCTATGAGTGACATTGTAGGGAAATAATGGTGCATAAACCAAGGTTCCATATAGGCACTGGGTCCAAGAAACCTAGATATGACTACTCAAAGAATGACTTGTATTGATTATGTTTAAGGAAATGCACAAAAAGAAATACAAGAAGCTGGGAGAATCTTGAGGGTAGGCAATGTAAATGGCACTGAGTGGAAGAGTATCTTCTAGGACGCAAAAACCTAATGGCCCCCCTTTTATCCATGACAGAATATGGAAAGGCCAACTGGTGTCGTGAATATGTGTGAACAAAGGTTCACCACCTTGTTGTCCGCTGTGTGCCTTCAATGACTTGACAGATATGCAGTCATATAAGCTTTCATAGATGTGTGACACCCAACTTTCACAAGCTACTTGGCTACCCGTAGACAAGTGGCAGAATTCTGACAGTTGCAAGAAAGTGGGCAATCAGAGGCTACTCCTGTGTTTTGACAACTTTCCACCTGAGGTGGATTTTGTATTAATATTGATTGTTTCTGTGCCATAAATGCGGTGCACAAATGAGAACTATTTAGAAGCATACCTGTAGTCTCTCTGACAATCACATAACATGCAAACTAAATGTACAAGTAATTTTAACAGTCAGGGAAACCTACAAATAGGTTACCCTCATAGATCGACAATGAATGGTTAACGTTAGAGGTGTTGGCACGATACTGTGCTCAATGTATATATATTTTGATGTATAATTAATGTTTTGTGTGAGAAACAGTTCCGTTCCCTTGGATTGAATTTGTGATTTTGACACGTTTTAAGAAATATACAGCTTGTTAGTTTCCTGTATTTCTTAAAATATGTTCACCAATTTAGTACAAACAAGCACAGTCTAAAAATACATGTTAACAAAGTGATAACATACTAGAAAAACTTTTTAAAAACTTTTTTGTAAGTACAGAAAGTTTTAGATACGCAAAGCTTTTGATTGTCATCACTAAAAAAATGTTTGAGAAAAATGCATCTTTGTTTCAGTATTTTCAAAACGACCAACAGAAAACTACAACATTTACATGGTTACCGTTAATGATAACTCTTTTATTGAAAAAGAAAAATCAGATACGTTTGCATATTGCATTAGCAAAAGTTAAAGTGGTTTTAAATTGCACATGCAACATTTTTTTTTTTTTAAACATGTGTTAGTGGTGGTTATAAACTATTTGCATTTGCGGGTTGCTTTTGTAGAGAGACCTCTATCCAGATGGAAAGAAGAACTGTAAGGATTTAGGGCCTCATTATAATCTTAGCAGATGGAATACTCCATCACAAACGTAACTGATATTCCGTCCACCATATTACAAACTCCACAGGATGTAATGGGATCCTAATACGGCAGACAGGATATCCGTCACGTGTGTGACAGAGTAACCCCATCCACCAAGATCTTAATCAGGCCCTTAGTCTGTACAATGGTGCATGCTGAAATGCTGAAGAAGTTATAAGACCATACTCTGGCGTGTGATGTGTCAGCTATTGGCTTGTATGCTGTATACAATACAAACTCAGGTACGCTTCCACAAAACACACAGTAGTAAAAATAATAAATATCCTGTTATGGTGAAAAAGTTACAGAAACTAAGAGGTCGTAGTGTTCAACCAGATAATCGAGAGTCTGTTTTATTCCACTCTGTTCACAAGCCCAATACACTATGTGTGAATTTAATGCTGCAAATCATTAAAGAAAGTATACAAACACTGTCAGCTTACCTGCCCGATTCTCTGGGGCCCCCTCCACACTAAAAACTAATCCAGAATATGAGGAGGGAAACACAAACAAAAAGAATACAAATTAAGTTTTTTTTAAATTGCCTCTTTAATGTGCTGAGAGGTGTACTAAATTCTAACAATTACCCATAACTGTTACACCTATACTTTACTCCCATGTGGTATTTTATTGAGCTATAGTACACACATATATGCAACACTTTATTTAGGAATATGGACAACAAATGTAATTTATTTAAGATGGAGGGAGCTCTATAATTATAACCCTACTCATACAGGCTTCCCCCAAAACAATTAATCTTCCATTTTGGCTATCTGGGACACTAGGAAGTCATATTGTTTATCCCAACTAAAAGTACATGCTGTTCCGTTATCTCATCATACTTAAAATGTTTGCGCATGTTAGAAACACAGTTGCGTGGCTTTCTCTGAGCTGGTAACATTTATTACGTTCACCAAATGTCGAAGGAAAAAAAAAAAAAAGACAGAATCTTCGGCATAATGGCTTTATTTAAGTGCCAGAATATTTTCAACTTACTCTGTTGTTGTTTCACTTTACTTATGTATAAAAAGCTTAAGGGCAAGAAAAATAGACGCGAGGCAAAAGAAGCTTAAGGGCAGGAAAGCTATATTTGTGGTGGTGATGTAAAACGTCTCTAATGTCAACTAAATTACAAGACGCTGAATTTCACACAATGGTACTGCGTTTCCAGCAATTCAGGCTTATGGACAAATGTTGTGCTAAAGTGATAGTGAATAGTATTCATGGCCATTCTGAGCTACCATCTTTTAAATGGAATGATTTTAAAACTGAACAGCGCTAAAATTATATTAAAAGACTAGGGAGCTTTTAAACCAGTCTGTTGTGATATGGTTTATGTTTCAAGAATATTTTATATATAGTATTCCGAATTTTACTAAACTAAATTTAACAGCAATAACTCTCACTTTATGGCGCTGGTTTGTCTGTCGCATTCACAAAGCAAACTAGGTTTATATACCCTGCATACAAGAACGTGTGCGCCGATTTTGGTGCCACCAAATCAATATATGGTATATTCGACTGTAACAAGTGTATATACATAACACACTATGTAACGGGTTGAACACAACCCAACACTTATGGGGAATTCACTATGCTAACATTTTCTAAAGAGATGATACCCAAAGCTCCAATACATAATGCAGGTACAGGCTGAGGATCTAAAAACACCCAGTGTATTCAAACGAGATAAACAAAAAAGGACATGAACACGTAAAAATCTACATGTTTGTTTTGCTGTTTAACACCAGTGTGTAAGGATGTTTTATCTGACTAGACACTAATTTGCTTCAAAAAGCATAGTACAGTATAATATATAACCCGGAGTCAAATGAGCTACACTTTAAAGACAGTGTGAAACAGGTGTCTATTGAAACACTCAGCTTTATTTGAACAGCGGAGATGTCTGGGTGACATATCCTGTCTTGTTTCTCCAGCCCTGACCATCATAACTGTGTTGCGTTTTCTTGGATGAGGAATAGTTCATATATAGTAGTTCACCTCACTGGATCGATCAGGAACGTTCAGACACTGAAATGGATTTATGTTGGTATCTCAATTACATATACCTTTTGTGCAGCAGAGCTTTCCTGTTAAAATGTGTTGCATGTTTCAGTGTATGCAGGACTTGAGACAACCAACCCCTGATGCCAAGCAAATATTTGTTTTATTCTTTATATTTATTTATATATATAAGTTCTGAACTAGATTGTGGCATGCTAGGTGAACTCATGAGAGCCAGCTTCTCGAAGACTGAAGCTGGTCACATCACATGCAGGGTGACAAGTTGGTGGGCAGCTGCTTAGTGTGGCTTTCCAAGCCTTGTTACTCTTTTCGCCACCCCTCATGACTTTGGGTAGGGACAGTTTAAGAAAGGGACAGGGCTCTGGGAGGACCCACACCTCCTCAGTTATGACACTTGAGGAAGGGGACAGCTCAAGGATGCGTACATAAACCAGGAGCCACCAAGATCCCTCCCTCACTGGAGTTAATGCCGCGCAATCTTGAGTGATTTCACTGTTTTTCAGAAGGCTCAAGGCACAAAATTAAAACAAATACTTGTAAATAAGACAAACATATGATGTCCTTGGTTAATTGAAGAGGCCAATGGAGAATGATACTGCATTACTGAAGATGTAAAAATGGACAGCCCTCATAAATTCCTACATTAGAAAAGCATACTTGCTCCAAAGTATCAGGAAAGAGATACACGTTTTCCTAATGGCACACACACTTTTATAAACTGGGAGGGAACGAACAGCATTAAATATAGGGCTGCAAATACAACAAATCATATTTAAAATGGCATTACAGAGTGGAGTTTTTGACGATTTTAACAAACTAGGCCAGGGTCTAAACGTGGATGAGGACTCTCTGGAAAGAGTGGAACATATATTCTACCTTCTCATAGTAGAATTAAAAAGAATGTATTCCTCTTTAATACGTAGATAGTTATCACATAAAAGGGAACCTATGGTGTTATTGTTTCATTCTATAAAAGTTTGATGAACCTTAATTTTTATAAGTGTATTTTTATTTTTATACAGATTTCCTACCCTCAGTTTTTAAGACTTATTTCTCAGTCATTAGGTTTAAAGACGTATTTCATGCTTTACCACCAAAAACACCTATGTCCCTATGCCAGTACAATAAAATGTCCTGCTTACTTTATGAGACCACATTTTAGCCACCCAGTTCATTATTATTGACAGCTTTGTTTCATACATTCAATTTGTTTAATGCACACATTTTCTTGGATCAAAGATGTGGCTTAGTTTTCAAAGGCAGTTCTGAATTTTGGGATCTCACTCGGAGCAGGTGGTGATTAAAGACAGCTGCTTAACAATCTCCGTCTTTGTTATATGGTATGTGCAATATATTCTAAGTGTTTTTTCATCCTAATGTAGGCTTTGAAAAAAGCACAACAATGTATAGCACTTCTCCATTCCCTACATGTGGCAAAGAAGAGGAAGTAAGATGTCAAAGGGGAGTACCTGAATGTGTGGGGATCCATGGTGCGGTGAAATATTTAGTAAATAATTCTTTGCAAGGAAGGGGCACTTAAAAACTTCTAAGCTGAAGTGTGCAATTGATCATTTCCAAAATTGAAACCGTACCACGACAAGCAACCTATTAGCTGCTGCGTTAGTGGTTGCTTTGATTTACTAAAATTATTATTGATTGGGTGTTAAAATATGTTTAAAAGTGAAAACTAACAATTTTCTAAAGCAGCACCTTCACACAGACACCAACACATCAATTTGAAATGCTTATTTGGTGAATGAAAACGGCCTGTTTCCCAAAACTACTTTAATTTAGCCTGGTTTCTTACCTTAAGGATATTTTCACAATAAAGGAAACCTAATAGCATCAGAACATTTTATACAGACTATGGATTTAAAAAGAGTTTATAAAAGCCCAAACTGATTTCCAGAATAATACTGTTTTCTTGGGAAATTTTGAGAATTTTGTTGTAAAAATCACTGAACCCATGCAATATTGCGAAAGTGCAGTTTCATATGTGCAAAAAGTGTCTCCACTTTAAAGTTCTTCTATTTGGTTTATAATACATATTCTAATCCCCACGTACAATCAAGCAAACAAGTTGAAGTGAGATTCAAGTACTTACCATCCACAGCATGCAAGTCCCTGTGTTCTTGAAAACAGCTGTAATATTTGTATTTTTTGCCACAAATGTCACACGTGTATCTAAAATTGTCTGAAAAAACGAGAACATAATGTTTTATTTTAGAAATATTAGGGTGAATTGCAGGACCGGAGCATAAAAGTATCCATTTTTGGTGGCAGAAGGCCCTAAAGATATAGATTTTGTGGGGCTGTAGTGCCTATCCTGAAATGCTTGTTAGAGCCTGTATGAGTAAAGCACGATGCTTAGATTGGCACTGCAGACCAGTAAGGAGAATGCAATTCGTCCATAAGTACTTAGATGGGCTAATACGTAGCAAGCAAAAACACAACTGCACCGTGGTCACAAGTATCCATTAAGCTAGCAGCTGCGCTACAAACCAAAAGGCCCAGAAATAACAACTGATAAGCCCATGAGGCACAGGATCTCCATAACTCAACAATGACAAATCAATACTGTGGACAGAGACAGCCTGTGACTAACACTGTGATGATGGTATCAAAACTGTTTATTTGCTGTTTAGAGCTGTTCCAGTCCAGGGCATTAGCGTAGCTTTACCATCGCTCAAGTAAGCAACGCCTCTGTCAAAGACCAAAAGCAACAGAAAAGCGTGACTTTAGAAAGCTTTCATAAAACATATGTACCACAAAGAAAAATAATATTTTGCACGTTTACTATATAACATATTAGCAGTTAAAAAAAAATAAAGTTTTGATTTGCAGTGTTATTTAGGGTTAGACTAAAGAGTAGTTTACCAAAAATATAACATAGCCAAGGCAGCCACAGATGCGCTGCTATGAGCTGCATATTTTCCCAAATTCACAAATTGTAAATCTCTGCATAAGTGGTCTTCAAGCCTTGAAAAATCATAAAAATATTACAAGACCCGCAGGTCGAGTAACTTGAATAATCAACTCGACTTAACTGTAAAGTACTTGACCTGTAAACGGGTCTCAAATTGTGTGATCCTAGGCAGATATTTTAGTTTACAGACTTGCATTTTTCTTCATTCTCACATGAGTGCACCTTCAAATTTTTGGGCTCAGCATTTCTGCTGAACAAAAAACTAATTTGTTTGATTAAACAGACTAAAAGTTTGCTACATGTAGAATAAGAATCTAAGCCACATATAGGGGACACATGATCCATGACTTGCCACTTAGTTTATTAACTGAATTGCCATCAGGGCAGGAGTGTTTCTCAGTTTATGTAAACACTCACATTTAATAAATATATTACTAAAGCATGATGTGGTAGCATACTGTCATTTACAGACAATACAGTTCCAAGAAATGTCCAAAACCTTCCCACTAACGTGCCACTTTACTGATAAACTATATAATGTATTAACAATAATCTGAAAATTGGGTTTCAAAAAACGCATTTATCCTTTGCACATCACCAAGTAAAGTGTTCTGATTTGTTTTCATCCTATTAAAATATTTTTTCATCACACAGAAGTACAAAAAATGGGCTTTCACAACTACTGATATATTTTGAAATGTCTGTACAGTTGACTTAGTTATTTCAATGTTGTGTTTTAGTAACAACCTGACACTATATCCATTCATTTCACACACTCTGTGCAGCAGGTCAGACAATTCACCAAACAAAATACTGGAACTCTGCAGTCAGAAGGAAAATTAATTGTAAGAAAAAAAACTGACTTTTGACCTCTGTCTCCGCATGCAGAGCAAAGGTGACAAGAACAAGATTTAAGGGTCTTTATTGCTCCTTCATTTTCTGACTGATCAAAACACCTGTTCTTTGTCAACTCACCAGAAAGGGGGAGTAGGTCCTAAAAATAGCTAAATTTTTCCAGACCTGGTCTTAATGTCAAAACATATTAAAGAGTGAACTTCCAATCCTGACTGACAACGTCTGTATACTCCAACTAAACTGCAATTGTTTTCTGTTTTTTTTGGGGTATCCCGGGGTCACTTAAAACTATGAGTGCCGACTGACACTGGAATTTGAACCTGCAGGCTTAGCAAATTAGTTACAAGGCAAATCTTTGTAAATTTTTTGCACATGACGTTTTTTCTTCCATCACAACTCATGAAATATGGGCATGCGCCTGCACACTGACCACGTACTATTTAACTTGCATTTAAAAACCCTGGTAAGTGTCCTACTTAGTGTTGCAACGTTCACCAAACTAACCATTTTAGTAGGTTGGAGGGCAGGAAAGATATATATATGCTCGGCATAGGTACACAGGCGCTGCATACTTGTCATCAAGTGCTCGACCTGCTGTGGCTCCACCCTTTATCCACAATGCAATAGCCCACTGGCTCCAACTTAGAATATTTTCCCTCTCAGTGGGTGAGTAGTGTAAGTGGAGTGCGGTGTTAAAGAGTGCTGGATACATCACAAAGAAAGTTAAAGTATGTGGAAAAATATGTGTAAAAATTCCTTGCTTGCTTCCAGGGAGCAGGATGGACGTATGTGAATCTACAGCACTTGATACGACAAACAGTTACAGGGTAAGTAAAGTTTTAAGTTTGCATGATAGCATTGGTGGTTGTAGGTAAAAATGTTCCACATAGACTATAAACTAGCTCTTCTTAATAGCAGTGGTAAGCGAGCAGGTAATACAGAGATTTGAAAAACTGTTCTTGAAAAGTTCGGTGCGGAGGACGGCTCTGTGCTGTCCTCCAACCAGTTCTTGGCCCTAAGCCATCCTTGCACATGAGGCAGGAAATCTCTCTCTCAAGAGATTTCCTTTATTTTAACCCTCTGGAGCCGAGGAAGAGCTTCCCCAGCTCTCGAGGGTGTTTTCTTTTCCTGTGTAATGGCGATCGGCATGCATGGTACTTCGCTGTTATTATATAGAAACCAAAATTAACTAATCAGCTCATTTAAATTTTACTGCATCAGTGGTCGGCGGGATATCTCGTCACTCCAAGCACTGATTCAGACTGAGGAGGTGCCATTGGAAAAGGGAGAATCCCCTCTGATGGTACCATTCTGCAGTGAATTCTTGCTTGGGGAATACCGCAGGAGGGCGATCAAGTAGAGACTGATCCACTAAACCCCAGGGACTATGTTTTGAGAGAGGGGTGCCCACCATGCAATAGTCTAATGCGCTACCCCCCCCCCCCCCCCCCTTCAGTCCTAGCCATTCGGCCCCTTCAGGGGCAGATTTGTGGGTGGGGGGCAAGAAATCCCACTAGACACCAGGGATAGTTCCACTTTGTTTACCACAATAGGTGGGGGGCCCTCTCAGGCATTGGGCCTAGCCCCCTTCCACCCAACTCACCTCCAGCAGTTTTTCTGAACCCCATAGGGGGGAAAATATGAGGAATTTGGTCTACAATACTCTCCTGTTGGGGGCAGAAAGGCCACTAGATCACCAGGGATTTTATCTATCCCGATGTGCTAATGCTCCTTACCCTCCTCCCAAGGCCAAAAAAGCTGTTACCTCCAAGGGAGGCAGAACGCCCACTAGACACCAGGGATTTTTTTGTGTGGAGAAATGGGAGGTCTGCCGAGGCACTGGGCCTAGCTCCACTCCACCCCACAATGGTCTTTTTGCCCTCCCCCATGGGGCAGATAAGAGGTCTTTAACAACAATCAGCCCCGGTGGGAGGGGCAGAAAGCCCACTAGACACCAGGGAGTTTTTTATTTTTTATTGCTACAAGGTGTTGTGGAGGGCTGTGCATCTGCCCACTCATCAGGCCTAGCCTCCATCTCCAATATGAACCTACAAGCCTTTCTGCCCCGCTGGGAACTAAAGCATCCCCATCTTTTTGGCAAGAAGGGAAATTCTGATGTTGGATGCTTTTTTTTGTTTTAATGCATATAGGTAGCAGAGTTGAGCTAGGTCCCAATATTGTCCCCATTTTATGCTGAATGGCAGCACTTTTCAGGCTTGGGTCAGCTGCCATCTGGGGAAACCTACCAAACCAAATATTTCCGAAACTCCCACTGGTCCCTATAAAAATGCTATCTGACTTATGTAACTGGGCCTAGTGCATGCAATAGGCAAGCATCAAACAAAAGTTAATGGGGGTCTTGAGGAGCGATTCTCATTGACCCTGGTTTGATTTGTGCCTGTCGAGGGCACTAGACCAAGACACACAAGTGAGGTAGTATTTTTATCAGAACATGTGGGAGGACAGTGGGTGGAAGGAATTTTGTGAATTCCTGCTGATTCCGGTAGTTTATGTCACAGAAATGCAAAGAAAAGTTGAAATTTTAAGCAATATTTCAGGTTTGCAGGGCATTGTGAGTAAGAAGACATACACAAGGAACCCCCCCCAAGAGTCTAGTTTTAAAAAAATGTACAGGTTTTCTAGACTTATCTAGGCCAAATTGAGGTAGGTCCCAAAATACACAGCTACCCACTTTGCAAAGGACAGGTCAGTTTTATGTGATAAAATGAGATGTATTCATGTTGAACAGGCCGTTTTCTGTTGCGGGCTCTGAGCCTACCCACTCAAGTCAGGTACTATTTTTAGCAGAAGACTTATGGGAATGCTGGATGGACACAAGTTTGTTGCTTCCTGCAGATTCCAAAACATTTCATCACAGAAATGTGAGGAAAATGTATTTTCTTGGTCAAACTTTGAGGTTTCCAAGGGATTCTGAGTAAAGCAACCTGGTGAGAGCCATGCAAATCACCCCATCCTCGATTCTCCTAGGTGTTTAGTTTTAAAAAATGTACAGGTTTGCTAGGTTTCCCTATGTGCTGGCTGAGCTAGGGCCCACAATCCACAGCCACCCACTTTGCAAACAAATGGGTCAGTTTTGATTGGAAAAATGTGATGTATCCATGTTGGATTTTGGGCCGTTTCCTGTTGCGAGCACTAGGCCTACCCACACAAGTGAGGTACCATTTTTATCAGAAGACTCGTGGGAGAATTGAACAATAAGATATTTATTATTACTCATTCAACACATATAACACCTTGCTGAATTCTAAATGTTGTCTACTTTTCACAAATATATAGCTTTCCTGGATCTCCCATGGGTTTTACACTGGTCTGCACCACAACTGGAAGTAGGTTGAAAGCACACAAAAAATAGGAAAAATGTGCTACCTCTTTGACAAATGCCAAAACAATGGTAAACAACTAGGTTCTTAGATTCAGCTCTGCATGTCCCTGAAAGCTGAGAAGATAGTGATTTTAGCACATCAAACCGTTCGTTGATGCCATGTTTATGGGGGAAAAAAGTCACTTTTATGCAAAACTCTTTTTCCCTATTCTTATTTAGCTATATTTAGGCTATTTTGTCTAACCCCTCCAGGAGAATCCACAAACTCAATATTTTGGGAATCCCCAGAAAGTATGGTGAAAAAAATAAGGACACAAAGCTGGCAAAAACAGCATATGTGGACAAAAGGTTATGGAGGCCTAAGCCAAACTACCACAAATAGCCTAAAAATGCTTAGCACTGAGGAGAAAAGGCCTATCAGCCGAAGGGTTAAGGCTGACCCACCATACTTCCCTTGAGAGGGCCTGTGCATAGGCTACAGGAGAGGCTGCCCACCTGACAAGGAGTCCAAAAAGTTCAACACTGCCGGCAAGCAGGTGGTGCTTGATGCAGCCACACACTACACATACACAAGCCTGTTGATGTTTAAGAACATCAACATACAACACCTGATGAATGTATGTTGTGTTGACCAAGTAGTAGTCTTGCAGTTACACATTAAAGGTATTTCACCAGAAACAACTAGTGTTGCACACTTTCTCCCAGTAGAGCAGTCTCTAGTGGGAGTGAATGCTCAGCCATTGCACAACATGTTTGAATACACAACTAACCATCATCTGGCAATGCCAGATTTAGAAATGGCAGAAACCCTTCAGGGATCTGCCAAAAAGGGGAGAAAACTTTCTAAATGGCTTTGTTCAGTACATAAGCAATATTAAAATCCAGAGTGAGAAGGGCCCTTTGTAACACAGACTCTGAGTTCAGATAAAGTCAGGTGGCTCAATTACTTGTTTCCAGTGGAAATGGGAACCATCTGGGGCGGAAATATGGGGTTGATTAGGAGAATTACCATTCCTTTATCATCCTGAATTAAGGGTTCTTGAGCTTTAAGAGCCTGAAGATCATTTTGAGGAAGGTACTGTGATTAAGAAAGCAACTTTCCAAGGCAAAAACAGTAGTTGAAAAGATTATGGTGGTTCAAAAGGAGAATTCACTGAGTCGAGTCAGAACTACAGTGATGTTCCAGGCAGGTGTCAGTAGCACCTTTCGAGGTATTTCTTCCCCCTAAATGATTTAATGACTGGCATTTTAAAGGCAGAGGAGTGGTGTCTCTTTTGAAGATACACTGCAACTGCTGTTATGTGTAAGCATACAGAAGTGTAGGCAAAACCTGCCTTGTCTAAGTGTAGGAGGTAGAAAACAACGTCCAGCATTGAAACTTTAAGAGGATCTAAAGTAATGCATAAACCTTTTTCAATTAACAGAATGGCATGTGCGAGCAGTAGGCTTTCGCACTTCCCGCAAGATACCAAGCACTCCTGTTGGAGCTTGAGGTAACCAAATTCCCAAGAACTTAGGTGCCGAATTGCAAGATTCAGCTGTTTGGGATCCAGTTGTCTGACCTGACCCTAATGTGGAGTAAGAAGATCTGGTATATCAGCTTCACATAAAGGTTGACTGACCTCCTTCAGACCATTTAATACCAGGCTGTCTGGCCCAGGTTGGGGGTCTCTGGTATGAGGGTCATGGACCTCTGCCTGGTCATCCTCATCATGTATGGAAAGCGGGAGAGAGGCAGAAAAGTGTAGGCAAATATTCCTGAACAGTTCATCTTGAGTGCATTGCACGCTGACCAGATGTATGGATACCTGAAGTAAAAGTGTTAGTAATTTGGGAGTTTGGGGGGTGGCAAATAGGTCTATTGTTTTTGTTATAACCTTTGAAACTAATAACTGTATCTATGTTATGCTGAACATATAAGAGCCATTGTGAACAGGAATAAGAAATACTCCCTTGCAGATCACTTTAATGCTCCAAATAAGATAGAAACCTTGAAATACATTAAACTATTGGGTATTGATGACTTCAGTCAATATATTAGTCAATATCCACTAATGAATTCTAATTGATTAAATCAACTTGAAATAACATTGGCTAAAAAACATTTGTGAAGCAACAATAATGGGTGCCATATCATACAAGAAAAACAGTAATTAAGTCTATCGTAATTTTCATGCCTGTAATAGTAATAAACTAAATACAATTTATTTTTTATAAAATGTGTTTAGAATGTGTAATTTATATTCTTTGATACTGGGTTACATAAATTGGACACATTTTCAAAACATAAGATATTCTCTAAAAGAGTCATAGATTTGACAATACTGTGCTAGGCAGTATCTGAATTGCTATCCTTTTACCAGTATTCTCTACTTGCCATCATTACCTCAGAAGAGTCAAGTGTAAAAAAAGAAGTAACTTCATTCTTGAACTGGAATGAAATAGAATTGCACAATATAATACCAAAAGAACTATGATCAATCCTGGCTTAGCCACTTGATAAAATTGTGTGATCCTTGGAAACTGTTCTATTTTACTTTGTCTTACTTTTCTTCATTTCACATGTAAGAGAACCTTGAACTATCCATGTTACGGTATGCAAAGTACAAAACTTTCTACTGTGTTTGATTTAATAAACTATAATGTTGTCCATGTACAGTAAAAACCGAGGCCACACAGAAGGTTAGACAGTACAACTGACCTGCCTCTTAGTTCGCCATTGGCATTGTTGGCAGGGTGAGAGGAGGTATGAATGTTTCTATGATCATTTTTAAAAACTATCACTTTTAAAAATACTTCTCAATGCACTGATATGCACTTATGTACTAAGGCGATTCACTTTTGCATATGCGCTTTTGCATGTTAATGAAAAACCTTTTGGAATTTTAAAGAGACTTTGGGCCCAATTTAGATCTTGGGGGAGGACAATACTTCATCACAAACGTGACTGATATCCCGTCCTCCGTATTATAATTCCATTATCTCCTATGGAGATCACAATACCGCGGACAGGATATCAGTCACGTTTGTGACGAAGTACCACCTCCACCGAGATCTAAATCAGGCCCTTTGTCACTTTTATATATGTTTTTGCAAGATGCCTTTAAAATGAATGTGTTCCGAAAGTTACGTGCTGCAGGATACCTTTTTTTTTTTTCTTCTTTTCGTTCACTTTGGTTATATTATAAATAAACGCTTGCCCGTTTACTTGACATCTTTCTGAAAGTTAGTGCTCTCGTACGTAAACAGGAGCTGAGGGCTGCTGCTCACCAGGGTGCCGCGTGTAAATGGCAGGAGGGCCGCAAGCCACCCACGAGCTGTACTTTCACTATCACTGCACCAATTGAACTTGGAAAAAAAAAAAAAAGATTTGTGGAACGAAAGAAGACTTACCAAAAAAAAAAAGATCAGAGGGTTCACGAAAACCACATGAAAGAAAGAATTGGGAGAAAAAGAACAAGATGTAAACAGCTTGTAGGGTACACAAAAGAAGATTATTCAGATGGATAAAATCTATCTAGTTGACAGCTTACAGCTATTGAACTCCAAGTATTGAACAAAGGTTTATCATGTACTTCTAGCAGACATTTCAATCTATTAGATATTAAAGTTGACTTGTTTAGATTCACCAAACAACTTGCACTTGAAATTTGTTTTGCAACAAATCCAGAGAAACACAACAACAACAAAATCAAAGAAAAAAAACTAATATTTCCTCTGTAGCAATCGGTGGATACACAGTCTATTTGTTATCTTGAAACTGGAGATGCCACTGGCTGAAAGAATACAGAAAACACTTTTGTACGCTTAGGACGCCTTTATGACAAAGTGGTTTGAAACAAAGTCTAATTTTGTAGTACAATTACCCAGTGACAACTTGATCAATGTGTCCCATTCACGTGTGTTAGAAGATTTGACTAAAATCAAATGTAACAACAAACTGGTAAGCTCACCAATAAAGAAATACTGCAATTACAATTGTTTCATAATGATTTGTCAAACGCCATTTCAAGAAGCAGTAAAAAGGAGGAAAAGTGGTTGTAATGCACTTTCTCAATTCTAATAAGGCAGACTCTGGCTCCCCACACCAAGTTATTATATATTACAATTACTGCATTGTTTTCTTTCTTTTTTTTTTAAAACCTACTTTTTAACTTTCATTTCTGGGGTCTTTGCTGGGTGGTTGGGAATGTCTTTTTAGTGCTTTCGACCGTAACCCTCCGGTCCGCTGCAGCTTTACGGCTGTTTAAGCAGAGAGGGTGCCGGCACAGCAGAGGAAGTTTTGGTTGTTTTTACCCACTTTCTGGCGGTTTAGTGTCGCCCCACCAATTTGGTAGTTTGTGGTATATTTCTTTAGAGCACTCAGTTCCTTCTAGCAGCACCTAAATGGTGCGCATGCCAGTGCGGACACCCAGTGGACACTGGCTCCCCGCACCCAGTAATTGGATTTTACATTTACCGCATTTGGCTTCTATAGAAAACAAAAAAAAACATTTTTTAACTTGCATTTCTAGGGTCTTTGCTGGGTGTGTGGGAATTTCTTTTTAGTTTTTTCAGCGATTACCCTCTTGTCTGCTGCAGCTTTGTTGCTTTTTAAGCGGAGAGGGTGCCGGCATTGCACACAAAGTTTTGTTTTCCCACTTTCTAGATATTTAGTGCAGCATTTTTGAGCACTTAGCTCCTTCTAGCAACACCTATTTAAGGCACATTCCGATGCGAAAAGCGTGGTGCGCCTAAGGCAAGTCAGTCTGCGCCTGTCTGCACCCTGACGGTGCCAGCGGCCAGGACCCCTGATCGGCTTAAGTCAACCCCCTGCAAGTACTCCTCGACTGTACTACGAACTTGGAGTCCTCATCATCTAATGGGAGTCCTCATGTTTTGGACCTCTCAAAGGTGCAGATTAGCTGTGACAAGTGCGGGCTTCGTACCATGACTACTCAGGCTCGGAGCAGGGAAGTATGTCCCACACCGCAGACCCTGCTCTCTACCAAACTTGTTTCAATGAATTGCAGGTCTTTAGTTAAACAAACTATAGATTTATGTATGAATTCTTCATCGGAAATTTAGGAAACATTCCACAAAGCTTTGCTGTAGTGGGACAGGGTAGGTACTCTCAGAGGGGAAGGAACTGCTATTATCTTTAAACAATCTTTGGAATGCTCCTTCTCAAAGTGTTCTATTGAGGGAAGTGAAGCAGCCTTGTTTTTACTTGGTCTTACAAAAAAGTTTGGAGTTTGAGGGATTCTGCTCTTCTGCCCATCTGGGCTGGTGGCTAATTTCTGCACGTCTCTTGTAGTTGATTTGCCTCCCTTGGTTCTCAGATATGCCACCTTTTTGGTTGTAGGGGATTTCAATATTCATTTTGATGATTCAGCATGCACAGTAGCATCATCCTTGCTTGCAGATCTAGAGGGCTTACAGCTCACCAGTTTGTCTACAGACTGAGGCATATTCTAGATCCCATATTTTTCAACCAGGCTCAGTTACTTTCCGGCCCTTCTTTTCCACTCTTCTGGTCAGACCACTTGGCTATACTGTTCTTGGTTCCTTATTCAAAACCGACTGTGTATCATCCTCTTGCCCGGAAATGCACCAGTGGGCCAAAGTAACTAAAGCATTGAATGACAGAAGATCTTGGATGTTCGGTTGTGATGAAAGAGATAATCTACTGAAAAATTGCATCTATGGGTGCCCTAGATTAAATAGCCCCTTTGACCCACAGTCTTTTCAAAGACAGGAACTTTCTGTGGAACGATGGTTCAATGATGAACTTACAGGGTTGAAAAAGAATTGCAAGATCTTTGAACGCCAGCAGGGCAAATGATCCTGATCGCAAAATCAACAATTTGGCTGTTCTAAAGCAGTATCAAAGGCGCATCAAGTATGTTCGATGAGTTTACTACTTTAACCCTTTCCATGTGTCGGACAGCTAGGAGCCGTCCGACAACACTGAGCATGGGCTTGGACGGCTTCCGGCTGTCCTGGCACCCACACACGGAGGAAGTGCTGGTGCTCCACCCGTGGGCTGCCCTTGCGCAAACCCCCACCCGTGATGGCAGTGGAAGCGCTTCCACTGCCACCCCCAACACCCCCTTAGCGATCCAGGACCACACTGGAAACCATTTGCTTCTAGTGTGGGGAGGAAAAAAGGTGAGTCTTTTCCTCCAGGGAGGGTTTTGGGCCAGCCAAAGAGGGATCTGGGTTTTCCTTTCCACCGATGTCTTTTTGGTGTGCACTCCTGCTGCACGATCGCGGATGGGGCCACAATCGTGTAGCAGGAATGCCCACCAGACATCAAAAATTTAGTTGGGGACATGGTAAGGATGACAGGTCTAACAATATATATATATATTGTTAGACTTGTCATCCTTACCATGGTTTTCCCTGTCTTTTTCCCTCTGTCGTCTGTGTTTTTGATGGTGTGCTGGGTTTCATTTTTGATGCTTTTGATACTCTGGGAACTTTACCACTGCTCATCAGTGCTAAGTGGCAAGTGCTCCGTGTGTCAAATGTGATTATATGTTATCCATGTTTGGCATATTTGATTTACTAGTAAGCCCCTAGTATAGTGCACCATGTGTGTCCAGGGCCTGTAAATCAAATGCGACTAGTGGACCTGCAGCCACCCACATGAGTAGCCCTGTAAACATGTCTCAGACCTGCCACTGCAGTGTTTGCGTTTGCAGTTTTTAACTGCCAGTTTGACCTGGCAAGTGCACCCAATTGCCAAACCTTCCCTTTCACTACAAGCAAGTCACCCCTAAGGAAAGCCCAAGGTAGCCCGATGGGCAGGGTGCAGAGTATTTAAAAGGTAGGACATGTATTGGTGTGGTTTACATGTCCTGATAGTGAAATGCTGCTAAATTAGTTTTTCACATTGCAAGGCCTATCTCTCCCATAGGGTAACATGGGGATTGCCCTGAAATCTCTTAAGTGTGATTTCCCATTGGGAGTGGATAGAAATATGGAGTTTGGGGGTCTCTGAACTCACATTTTGGTAAAGTTGGTTTTTAAATTGTAAAGTTTGCAAATCCCACTTTTAGAATTTGAGCATTTTCTTACTTAACCATTTTGTGCCACTGCATGGCTAATGAATACACGTCTGGTCAGACTGACAGTTGGGCTGTTTGTGAATTTACTCTAGACAGTCACACACAGAGAGCTGAGGTGTGCCCTGCATATCCTGATGGGTCTTCCTGGGCTAGAGTGGTGGGAGGAGCTGGAACTTGCACCCGAATAGGGCTGCGTCTATCCTTATACAATGCAGTCTCCAACCCCGTAGAGTGTGTCTGGGACCAGGGCAGGAAAGGCAGGGTCTTGTGCACTACAAAGACTTTCCTTTGAAGTATGCATCCTTTAAAAGCAGAAATGAGTATTAAGTACTGGACACCTTGCCTCCTCTCCCTAGCAGTAAGGAACCAAAACATCCCCTCCCCAGAAGCAGTAAGGAACTGACACCGCACCGGCTCCAGCGACACCTCACCTCCCCGACTCCATGCGACATCCGTTTCCTCATTTCTAAGGTACTGTCCCTGGGGTCCATGCGACTTCATGACCGGCACCGCAATCCCTCCCAACTAGCGTCAGACTGCTGGGAACGACTGTCAAACATGTTGCGACAGCCCCAGTTGGAGCTATTGTGTTTCTAAGCACTTTATTGGGATTTAATCTTTAAAAATTCATATCTTTGCTTGTGTATGTTGGATTTTTGTTCTTTTGGTCTTGTTGTACTTAGATAACTATTGGCTATTTTTCTAAACTGATGTGGTCTCCATTTGTAGTGATTGTTTTCACTGTGTATCTGTGTGTGGCTACAAATACTTAACACATTGCCTCTGAGATAAGCCAGACTGCTCGTGCCAAGCTACCTAGGGGGTGAGCAGGGGTTATCTTAGGTGTGTGGCTCCCTTACCCTGACTAGAGTGAGGGTCCGGACTTTGACAAGGTGCAGACTGACCGCCAACTAGAGACCCCATTTCTAACAAATATGTATTGTTTTTGTGTTTTGGGAGCGTCCCCTTGGCCAAGGGTCGTTCCCATTTTAGGGAAGAAACTTTTGGTCGTTTGTAACCCCTTGGGGGCAGATCGGCCATTCTGATTTAGGCCCACCTACCCCCAAGAGGAGGGGGTGGGGAGCAGAAGCCCACTAGACACAGTGAATTGTGTGTTTAGGGAGGGCCCCTTGGGCTAAAGCTGCTCCCCTTTAGGACGCAATTTGTTTGCCCATTTCTGCCCAATGGGGACAGATCAGCTATTTTGTTAGGCCTACCTGCCCCCAAGTTGTGCGGAAAACCACTAGACACCAAGGAAGGTTTCTGAATGTTGGGTGGTGGGCTATGTGTGGACTGGAACTTAATTTGAATTTGTGATCATAATGTTTTATTTTGCCTTTTATTCTAGTGCAAACCTTTTGATTCCTTTGCTGTGACTTTGCTTGCGGTTCGAGCTCTGGTAGATCTGCAGTTTGCGTAGTTGCATGTGTTTGGTAAGAAAAACGTTTTTGTACTGTCTTCTCCAAATGAGTATCATTGCCATGCATGAATGAGTTTGTAAATGGTGTAATAATAGCAGCATATTTAGCTTATGTTTTATTGTGTGTGAAATTCTCCTTGGATTTGTGCACGATGTGTATTGTCTTATGTGTAATTTTATTTTGCTTTTCCTTTTTAGTGGGATATCGATGGTGCTTGCTGAGTCTGAGTAGAGTAGGTGCTGGTGAGGCTAGCTGTCTCTGGCAAAGGAATTGTATCGTTTTTGAGTATTTAGGTCTTTGTGATTAAGCCACACTTGATTTATTACTTATTTGCCACAGTGTACGTTGTTGTAGACTTATTTGTCAAGTTACTTTTATTATTAAGGATTATGACTAGCCACAGGATTACCGCTCAGCAGGTTGTTGGTATGCTTTTTTAATCTTCTTCTGACCGTGATTATGAGACTGACTCTGCATCTGAGGCAGAGGAGGAAGTGCAAGGCTCTGGCAGTGAATTTTCTGTCCAGGAAGAATCATCTATTGATGAAGCCACTCTCAGTGCAGAGGAAGTGTTTATTTTAGAGGAGGACACTGATGTGCCGATAGTGCAGCAAGGGGCATCTGGATTGCAGACTGGGCCTGAAAGGCTTCCCACTGGAAGAGCTGTACTCTGGGTTGCCTCAAACATGGTGCAGCCGGGTTGCCTGTCTTGTCTGGTGTTGCTGGGTGTAGAGTGAAAACTTTTTGCCTATAAATTTATTTCAATTGTTTATGGACAATGTTTTTTTCGATGAGACTGTTGAACAGACTAATTTGTACGTTGAACAGTATTTGAAGGACAACAGTGCCAGACTTAAGCCCCACACTAGAACAACTTGTTGGACTCCCATAAATCTAGATAAGTTGAAGAAGTTCTTGTGTTGAACTTTTTTGATGGGCTTGATAAAGCAGAATCATGAGTCGTGAACTGTATTTGTTTCTGCTTCAACAGCTGCATTTTTGCTAATAATGCTTCAGTGTTGCCACAAGATCACCCTGATTGTGATTATCTTTTTCTGATTCGGCCCGTCTTTCATCACTTTGTAGATCGATTTTCATAGATCTTTGTTCCTGGAACATAAATAGCTGTGGTTGAGTCTTTGGTCCTGTTCAAGGGCTGTTTGGTTTTTAGGCAGTACATATCTAACAAGAGGTCACATTATGGAATTAAGATGTATATGCTGTCCGATAGAAGCACAGGATATGTCTATCATTTCCAGGTGAAGACTGGTAGAAATTACACTATTACCCCCTCCCCCCACCCCGCCCTGTTTACTGTCCACTTTCGGAGTTAGTGAGAAAATTGTGTGGAAACTTGGTAGACTTTTTTAAAAAAAGGACACCTTTGATACGGTTCTGTCTGTTGATGTGAGTGTTGTAATGTGCTGGGCCTGCGCCTGACGGCCTGAATGGTCTTGTGTGTGAATGTACTGTAAAGTGGTTGGGGCCTTGATGTGGCTTTACAGCTCACGAGCTGAGTGATTGGTTCAGTTTTTTGACCTTTCAATTATTAACAGTGCATTACATTTTTGGGTGAAATCTCTTCTTAATAAAATTGTATTTATTGAACCATCACTCACCCTCATGCCATCAGTATGTGTGTGTGTAACAATAAAGAGTGAGAAGACAGAGCTTGCTCACCTTCCTAAATTACTATTAACCACAAGAAGCAAGCACGCCACCAAGTCTCTTACTTCTGTGATGTCCAAAACACTCAAATTATGAAAATCACAGTTTTTAACCTCTGTCCAAGGTTACCACGATTAAATACATGCCATCTTGGTGGGTAACCACAAGACAATTTTGCACTTCTCTCAGTTGGACTTCAACTCACAAAATAAACCCGCTCCAGTGTAATCAAGCATCAAAGCACATGCTAGGTGTCTCAAGTGGGACTCCAATGATGAAGCATGCCACCAACTAGGTTGGTGGGTGAGGGGTCTTTTTAACAGAACCTAAGGGTGTTACTTCACAATTTGAGTGTTTGGGACATTATAGAAGTAAAAGACTTGGTAGCGTGCTCACTTCTTGTCTAGGGAAAGTCTACCTAGTCTAAATATGTTGAAAAACTAGATACCCAAAGGAGTACAGGGTGGTGTGCCTCTCATGAATCTCAACAAGTTTTCTTACCCACAATGCCCTGCAAACCTCAAAATGTGTCGAGAGCCACACATTCCCTTTCATTTCCGTGCCATATTCTTCCAGAAACAGAAATAAACTACACATTTCCTACCACCCTGCATACCCCTCGGTCTCCTGATAAAAATGATACCTCACTTGTGTGGGTGACAGAAGAGGAGTCAGCCTAAAAATGTATTTTAAACAAAAATGCCCTTTTGGGCCCGCTTTGGTTCTCTCTAAAACTCTACACATTTTGGCCCTTCCCTGTCACAGGCACTTGACAAGTGAGGTGCCATATTTATCAGGAGACCGAGAGGAAGGCTTGTGGCTCCCCTAAGATTCCAGAACTTTCCATCACAGAACTGTGAGGAAAATGTGTTTTGTAAACAAATGTTGAGGTTTGCAATGGATTCTGGGTGACAGAAACAAGTGAGAGCCACACCGTCTTCTCACTGTGGATTTTCCTCGGGGTCTAGTTTTACAGGTTTGCTAGGTTTCCCTAGGTGCCGGCTGAGCTAGGGCCCAAACTTTACAGCTAGACATGTTGCAAAAGAAAAAAAAAAAAGTCAGTTTTCAGATGAAAAATGTGATCTGTCCACGTTGCATTTTGGGCCGTTTCCTTTTGGAGGCACTAGGCCTACCCGCACAAGTGAGGTACCACTTTTATCAGGATACTTGGGGGAATGCTGGGTAGAAGGAAGTTTGTGGCTCCCCTCATATTCCATAACTTTCCACCACAGAATTGTCTTGAAAATGTGTTTTTTAGACACATTTTGAGGTTTGCAAGGGACTCTGGGCGAAAGAACCTGGTGAGAGCCACACAAGTCACCCCATCTTTGATTCCCCTAGGTGTCTAGTTTAAAAAAATGTACAGGTTTGCTAGGTTTCCCTAGGTGCCAGCTGAGCTGGGGGCAAAATCCACAGCTAGGCACATTGCAAAAAAGAAGGGTCAGTTTTCAGAGGAAAAATGTGATGTGATGTCCGTGATGTGGCTGTTTCCTGTCATGGGCACGAGGCCTACTCACACAAGTGAAGTACCATCGTTATCGGAAGACTAGGGGGAACAAAAAATAGTAGAACAAGTGTTATTACCAATTTTCTTTCTCTGCATTTGCGCCTTCCAAGAAAGAAGTAGTTTTGAGAAATACCCTTTAATTCACATGCTAGTATGGGGTACCCACAAATTTAGAGATGTGCAAATAACCACAGTTTCCAAACTCCATACCTTGCACCCAATTTTGGAAAAACATAAGTTTCCTTGATACCTATTTTTCACTCTTTTTTTAACCAGATGAATTGTTGTATACCCAGTACACGTTGAAAAACCATTGCAAGGTGCAGCTCAGTTATTGGCTCTGGGTACCTCGGGTTCTTGGTGAACCTACAAGTCCTACATATCCCCGCAACCAGAAGGGTCCAGCAGAGGTAACAGTATATTGCTTTTGAAAATCTGCCATAGTTTTTAAAAGTTACAGATGAAAACGTAGACGCAAATTGCTATTTTCCTCAACTTTAATTCAATATTTTTTTTTCATTTCAACTATTACTTTCTATAGGAAAGCTTTGGAGGATCTATACGAATTACCTCTTGCTGAATTCAAAATTTTGTTCACTTTTCAGAAATGTATAGCATTTCGGGATCCACCATTGGCTTCACACCCATTTCTACCACTAACTGGAAAGAGGCTGAAAGCACACAAAAAACATAACAAATAAAATAAAAAAATGGGATGTGTCCTATTGGAATGCCAAAACTGTGTTCATTTTTTTTATTTTTTCATTCAAGTCTGCCTGTTCCTGAAAGCTGGGAAGGTGGTGATTTTAGCACCACAAACCCTTCGCTAATGCCATTTGCAGGGCACATACAGACGCTTTCTTCTGCAGCACTTTTTCCCCATTCCCCCCCACCCCTAAAAAAATGTAGCTGTATTCCTAAAGAATTTGCAAGCCTGAATTCATGGCTTGAATCTCCTGAGGAGAGCTCAGGGCTTGGTTGCAGCATTTCAAACAAATTCAATGTGAGGTGATGTCTGCATTGCTTATATCTGTCAAGTTGGGTCCCCCCCTCCATCCAGTTTCGGCCTCCATCTTGGAAGGAGGAGTGGAAGATGTGTTGCCTCTGGTCTATGAGCTGCTTAATAGTTCCATGACAGCCACTGCTGAATATTACTAACCTGGAACACTATAGACCTGTTTCACTGCTACCACTTTTGGCTAAAGTTATTGAGAAGCAAGTCAACCACAGGTATCTCTGTTCATCGAGGCTTAACAGCTTCATAGGACACAGCTGGCGTTTCGACCATCCTATAGTACGGATTCTGCCCTACTAATAGCCTCGGAATCCAATCGCCAAATAATGGGCGCAGAAGCCACGGCTGCTCTGTTGATGCCAGAGCTCAGTGGGGCATACAACACCATATCGCACAACTAACTCATTGAACGTTTGTTGAGATGCAGTGTCAGCCACACAGCCTTACAGTGGTTTGCTTCCTTTTAACAGAGACACATCTTCCAGGTGTGTCAAAAACCACACTACTCTAGTGTTTAATCTGAAGCGTGGAGTACCTCAGGGCTCTACCGAGTCCAACTTTATTTAATATATACATGCTCCCCTGGCTAAGATCATTGCAGGTCATGGGTTTACAGTGATCACTTGGCTGATGATACACAGCTGATCATCACCCCTCTCCTATGATGTTGCTAACACAACTACTTTGCTACTTTGATGCTTACACAACTACTTTGCTAAGGTCATGTCTGCAGGAGGATGCCGGGTGGATGGAGCAAAGCTGTTTAAAGTTGATTGCACGGAAGACAGAGGTCTTGATCCTGGGCAAACAACCCAGCTGATGGTCAATCTCTTGGTAGCCTGAAACTCTTGGCCCTTTGCCTTGCCCAAGGTCCAAGATTAAAAACCCTGGGTGTTTGCTTTGACCAGAAGCAGTCTTTTGGAGTCAAAAATACAGTGTTGGCTGGGAAAAGCTTTTGAATCCTTAAGATCCTGAAAAAGATCCTAGACCCGCTCCCAGAATCTCCAAAAATACATTGTGGTCCAGGCCTTAGTCATCTTGAGGCTGGACTACTGTACTGTGCTGTACCTGGGGGTGTCACAGTCTTGCATGATCTGACTCAGAGTGCAGAATACAGCAGTTCGTCTACTACTCTTTCCCCCAAAGTGTGTCTTCATGAGATATTCACTTGCTAAGTTACACTGGCTTCCTGTGAAGCAGAGGATCTCGTTCAAGGTTCTGTGCTACTGTGATAAAGCTTTGACCAACAGTGGCTTGCGGTACATACAGCCTTTCATTTAACCCTATACCCCTATGAGGAATCTCAGCTCTTCAGGAGCTAGGAGGGTTTGTATCCCAAAAGTTAGAAAAGTGTGCCTTGGTGGCAGTTCTTTTAGTTTTCTAGTTTTGAAACTGTGGAATTCGCTGCCTCTTTCTGTCCGAAAGGACCCTTCGGAACTCCTTTTTAGGAAAATTCTAAAAACTTGGCTGTTCAGATAGAGATGACTGGTTACAGTTTGCGAGTGTGTAGAACGTGGGATTGTGGACTGCAGTGCTGGAAAACTTTGTTGTTCCGAAGTAGCTATGCGCTTTACAAGCTCCATTATTATTAATATTTTTAGGCACTAAAACAACTGAGCATTTTGACTGGTTATCAGAAAGTCATAAGGAAGAACTTAAAACTGCAAAAGAGATGCTGCATTGTTTATTAATAAAATACTTCTCCAGTAATGTTTCAGATTCAGAGAAACTTAGAGATTTTAATGTTGAAACACAAACTATCCCTGTCATTTATTTTCTCCCCAAAATTTATAAGGGTGCAAGATGCTCTCCATGTAGGCCCCTTATTTCAGGCATCGGATTTTTAACAAAGACGCTCAGAATATATTAATATCCATCTAGCACCAATAATAATACAATTGCCATCATGTGTGAAAGATACGAAGGATGTCCTAAACAGGTTATATGGTTATGTATTACATGGGAAAAAGCTTTGTACTTAAAACCCTTGATGTTAAAGGTCTACACCATCCCTGTTAACGAAACAAAAGTAAGAGCACTGAAACATTTTTTTCAGTTAGACCAATCAGTTATTTACATCATGTTGTGGAACTTACTAAGTTTGCTATGAACATTTTTTTTTTCCTGTACTAAAAAGATCTACACCAGAAGTTAACAGGAATGGCAATAGCAGCCATGTGTGCTCCTCCCTACTCCAACCTGAGATGGAGCATGCTTGGACTGAAACCTTCTTAGTAGGTCATAAATCCATGATTCTATGGATTAGGTTTCTTGGCAATAGCCATATGATTTGGGATGGTCCTGTGGAAGATTTAATGATTTATTTTGCCTTCTAGAATTAAAATGACAAATGTTCAATTTAGCATGGAATAAAGCACAAAAATGTATTTTAGGACTTACATCAAGATTAATGTTTTTCCGTGTAAGCGTTCCCCAAAACTCACTTCCCTCCAATAGCATTTTGCATTACAATTCTGGTCACCCCACAAGTCAAAAGAGTAATATACTGTATGGTGAAATGCTGAGATGAAAATGCAACTGCAGTGAATTAAAAATATATGAATTAGAGGTTTGATTCTTCAAGAGAGGTTAATAATATAGCCCTTAACTAAACAGTAAAAATAGATTTAAAGGTACATTGAGAAAAATTCATTTGTAAGAAAAACCTCCATAAAGTGAAAATAAAAAACAGGATCAGATTAATCACAGAACAGAATGAAGAACACTATGTAGTATTACAAATTCCAAACAAAACATTAGAAAATTCTACAATCAGTTAAGGATATTAATATCTGAGAGAATCAACGGATTACTAATAAGAGAACTAAAACACTACAGGGTTTTCTTAGTCCAAAGTACACCATTAGGTTTAATGTCAGTAATATGAATTCACTGCGGCTCCCAAATAACCCCAATGGTTGTTTCACATGCTACTCATGTGCTTGCTGAGAATATGTTCCTAATGGTATTCAAACCCTTAAAAGTTTAAAATCAACACATTAATAGTATCCTCTTTTATAATTTATAAACCTAAGAACTGCACCTAAGACGGAGACTTTGAAACACATCAAGGCATTGAAGGTGTAAAATGAGCTGAAGAGGAGGCGATAGTTGTCTTTATATTTGGCAATATTCACTGATGAATTCCCCTTTGGGAAATCAACTTGAAACTGAGTTGGCTAAAAAACATTTTGGAAGGCACAATTAGGGTTGTCATATCACATTACAAAAACAGTGATTAAGTCTGCTGTATTTTTCATCATGTCATAATGAACTATACATAATGTTTCTACAAAGGGAATATTGATAATATGTATTTAACTTTTTTGATACTGTGATACAAACGTTTTAAAAACATATAATATTTTTGTTTTATATGTTATGACTCCCCTCCAATTGCAATAGCTCCTTTTTGTAAAAGTAAAACTATTGTTGGAGTCCTCCACCATTGGGAGTACTTGTGGGAGGAAATCCTACTCATGGACTTGTTGATGTGCCCTGTTGAGCGAATTCGCTGAGTTGTTCTCCACTTACCTCAAATATTCCACCAGCAGGTGAAGGTTGTGGATTGCCCAGGGCCAAATCTGTTGTGCTAGTGCAGAGAACTGGAGTGAGCAGTGTGCCACCTTTTTCTGGATGTAGAAAATGGCTGGGCTGGCATGTTGTCTCTTTATCAGTACTGTTTTCCCCCAAGAAAGTAAGAGGAATGCTTTGAGGGCTTTCCTGCTGTCTGGAACTCCAGGTAGATTATAGGACACCTCTGGTGCTTAGAGGTCCAGAGGCCTGGGCAGTTATCCCACCCCCATAACAGACTCCTCAATGGTGATGGCCACTTGTGGAAGGGAGTCTAGAAAGGGTCTGACAAACAACAAATTGTTGCTATGCCACCAAACCAGAGTATGCAGGGCCCTGGTCAAAATCAACGGCAGATGCTCCTAAAGCACTTCCACTTGTGGCCACTGCCTTGGGAGGTATTCCTGTAGGGAGAGGATGTGCAATCTACAGTACGGTCCAACTACTAATCGTGAAGACAATGGCCCTCATTACGACCCTGGCGGTTGGTGGAGAAGTGGCGGTCTTACCACCAACAGGCTGGCCGTAAAAAAATTGGAATTATGATCATGGCGGTTACCGCCATGGTCATCTGCCACTTCTGCGTTCCGACCGTCAGGGTGGATACGACCGCTGGGCTGGAGAATTGGATCTCCAGCCCGGCGGCCGTCACAAGACCTCCGGCGGTATCACGACTCGGCTGACCGCCATGGATTTCATCCCTTGCAATGATAGGGGTCTCTCCGTCTGGAAAAGGACGGAGGGCTGCCAGCAGTCATTATTCGCCGAGCGGAAAACTGTCTGCACTGGCGATCTTCAGCACAGCGGTCTTGCAAAAAGACCGCTGAGGTTGTAAGGACCACCACTATGCCCAACAGTTTCATGACCGTTCAAAAAGTAATTGGTGTGTCTGAAAAAAAGAGCAACTGTTCCAATACTGTCACAACCTCTGGTGATTGAGGTATGCTTTGCCTGGCACTGCACTGAGGACTGGCCCGAGAAAGGGCTGAATTTGCTGCAGCTTGAGATGTTTGTGTTTTTTCTTTTTTGCACTGATGATGAAACCTAGATAGAGATAGATAGAGATATAGATATAGATAGAAAGAGGTACAGAGATAGGGATAGACAGAGATTCTGTGCGAGTGTGTGAGTGAGCGAGTGTGTGTCTTATTTTGATCAGCCAGTTTAAGAATGGAAAGACCTGAACGCCTTTTCTGCACAGACCTGATGCTATCACCGCTAACTACTTTGTGAAAACGCTTGGAGCTGCAGGGACTCATAAGCGTAAAACCTTCATGTGGTAGTATCATCCACTTACCAAGAAATGAAGGTACTACTGATGTGCTGGGTGAAAGTGTAGTGTAGCCATTTTTAATATAGGTTCATGCATGTTAGTTTAACATACTAGGCCACTGTGCACTTTGCCCTAGATACATTTTATTCAGCCTCGTACTGTTATTTTACAATAACCAGTTTTACGGTCTTGTTTTAATTTCCTTCTATCACACTGTTTAGCTTAGTTCAGCACTATTTTCTCAAACAATGCATTCTTGATCGCCCTGTGCTTCGGTCAAGGCTACAGTCTGGTACATTGCCGGTAAACGTGGTAGAAGTTTAGTCTCTAGTATTCGTAGAAAATACACATCCTTACGTAGGGACATTTTCTTAGAACATCTGCGTGTTAGTTATATAAACACTTTCTAGTCCTAGTACACGTCAGAGGGAGATTCCGATCAGGAACCTACAACTAGATGCTGACTGCCCTGTTGCAGATGCTGATGCAGATTACAGGCCTTTGCACAGGTATGAGGGTTGATGTCCTTCCGGGGGAACCTGAAAGGCAGACTTAGAGCTTCACATGCTGTGCTCAGAATATAACTTAGAGAGAACATAATCTAGTTGCACTATGATAGCCTTATTCTTGTGCTTCACTCTCATCGTTACTATTTTAATCCTACTGTGTTGTGTAGTTCTGGTTATTGCAGCTCACGCTTTGCTATCTAAAATGCAGTCATTTTATTAAACCAATCTTTAAAACTTAAACTGCCTTTGTCATTTCTATGTGAGACCGTACTGTGTATGAGAGAACCGGTTGTGACCTGAGTGACCACGACTTCCCTGGGAAGTACTAAGATGTCATGCGCTCGGCTGCCCAATTGTCTCTTCCCTTTGGGAGAGATGAGGCACTGCTAGTTAGCTGGAGCAAAACCCGGATTTAGAGTGACAAGGGTCCTTCACCATGGGTCCGACTTAGTCCCCCACACCGCGAACGATCTTGCCGCTCAAAATCCAGTAGTCTCATTAGGATAATGAGAGCCTACGCAACAAAAGTAGGCGTCCTTCACATCCAGCACTGACATGAAGTCGACTTGGTGCAGCAGAGCGGATGACGTCTTGTAGAGGAACCATGTAAAAGTGTTTGGATAGATGAACCTGTTCAAGGCTTGACCGGAGTGACTCATCCTTTTTGAGGATTAAAAAGTACAAGCAATACACTCCCCCGTGTGTTGGCATACATACTAATGGTTCTATTGTGCCATTTTATAAGAGTGCCTTAATTTCTTGCTCCAAAGGGTGAAGCCGGTTGAAACTCAGTACATGGTGGTCGGGTATGATGCTGTGAGGGGTGTGTGAAATTTGAGGAAGTAACCTTCCTGCACAATGGAGGTTATTCATTCATCTGAGGTGATGTTTTCCTACTGAGCTAGGAAGTGCCTCAGACTTACCCAACAATGTCATGTGGTCAAGGAGGAAGAAAGGTAGTCAATGCTTTGTAGCAGAGGAACCACTTGTGCACAACTGCTGCCTTTCGCGCATTCATTTCCTCTATAGGCCCCTCTATGAAAGGACTTGAACAACTAGGGGTTCTGAAACAACTGCTGGCATGGGAGTCTCTTGTTTAAGCCCCCTGGATTGGAACATTAGCTGTTCCCTGAAAGCGGGGTTGGAACTGGGCTACTGCAAGGCACCCACAGACCGGGCTATGTCTGTATCTTTTTTTAAAAAAAATCTTAAGCATCTGGCTGCCCTGCGGGCCAAACAAATGCCCACAGTCAAAGAGTGCATTCAGTATGTGCTGCTGCACCTCACACCCTAAGCCAGAGGTGACTACAGATGAGGGTGTTAGTGTTAATGCCTTTAACAGTAATGCCCACTGCATCAAGGCCACACCGAATACTACCATTGCTAATAGTTTGAGCAACCAACTCCAGTACTCTCTTTTGGTGGGTCTCTTGTAGATGCTTCACCAGCTCCTTCATCACTTGTCAGTGTTAGCGATCATACCTGGTGAGGAGCCCCGCTAAGTTAGTAATACATCAGTGTGTGGCTGCATCAAGCACTACCTGCTTGTCTGCAGCATTGATCTTTTGGACTCCACGGGCAGGGAGCCTCTCCTGTAGCCTATGCACAGTCCCCATACATATGGACTCCAGAACTATCTGACCCCTAATATAAGCTGGATTGTCTGGGACCGCTCATATATTTATTTCTAGTTGTGGGTCACTACCCTGGACTTTAATGGCTTCCTTAAGCTGTAAGTGGCAGGTTTCAAATTCCCCTTAAGCGTGACCATGTGTATATGACTACCATGTGTGGTGTTCTAGACAAGGTGTCCACTAGAAAGCAGTGCTCCTCTACCACACAGAGTTTTACATAGTGGTGCTGTGCAGCCCTTTCAATTACATGCAGCAGTATCATCCGGTGGAGATGACTGACAAAGTTTGTTTCTAAGTCAGTGCCATCCTACAGATAGACTGCATAATCCTCTTGTTGGTTATCCCCGCTTGTGGCTAAAAGGTTTGTCATAGGAGTTCTGGGGGTAATAAGGATTGCCTGGCTCTGAGTCTATATCTTTTGACTCAGGTGGGGGTGAGTGAGGTGGTGGTGAAGTGTATGTGTGTGTGGATGGTAGTGGTGTCAAATGTGTAAAAGGAGTGGCTAAGTCTTTAACCCTTTTGGAACTTAGTGTAGAAGGAGAACTCTGGCTCCTCCTCAAAAATGAGGCGCCTCTTCTTTGGTATGCGGACGAGTGCTGGTGGTCAGGACCAGCCTTAGCACTGGTGGCGTCCTGTGTGACAGTATTTTTGGCACCCTGCACCCCATGACCACCTCCTTGGATTCCCTCACTACCACCCAGCAAATATGCCCCTCATCTCTCCATAGCCCCCCTTTCAGATGCATGAATTTGTTTTAAATTGCTTGTAAAGTCTGGCTTTACTAATCCACTCAGCTATCCACATAACATATAGTTCTGTTCTTTGCAGCAGGCATATTAACACTATATGCTACTTTATGGCGAGTTAAAACTGCCACTGGACAAAACTCCCATCTCTCTCCCTAGCAGGAACATAAATCACAAGAGGTATCCTGACATTTTAATTCCTTCCTGAAAGCTGGACGCACAAGAAACTTTTCATTAGGTGCTTTTAAATCACAAGTTTCGAAGTTATTGCTGAAACACAGCACCCCCAAATCAGCGCCGCCAATCCAGGTCACCACCCGGTGCACCTGCACTGCTCGCACCGCCATAAATCCGGCCCCGCTAGTAGTTTATTATTTTTTTTAAGGAAACTGCATCAGAGTGGATTAAAAATGTTCTTTGGTTTTTCATCCTTGACATCCACCACCTTTTCCCGAAACCCCCTGGCATGTTCATTTCCAGACTGACAGGTGGGTTTGGTGACAGATGTGATGTGGTTTTCGGAAGCAGCATTGCCTCAAAAAAAACGCTTGTTATCTGCGCTAGGGATCTTCATGGACGCTTACGCAACCCACTGAATCTGTGGCATATCAGATGGAAGTACTGCCCACAACAGTTATGCCATGTCTGGCTTGGCTATGGCGTTGCTGACTGACTCCCGTCGAAGCAGCACTCTGCCTCATCTATTGGGCATTCGGGGGCTCGAGACTGAGCTTGAGTAACGCATGCAGAGTCAAATTTGTCTTCGGCCCAAAGATTGGCGTGCTCTGCGCTGCTGGCTCAACAAACTATCTCCTCCACAATGTTGGGGATGTGAGAGGTGCCTACCTCTGGATCTTCCCATATTTCACATGCTGGAATGTTGGAGGGTCTGGCCTCCTCCTCCTGAGTGCCTGCCATGTCTTCAGCAGTGAAAATATCAGACAACTCTGGCAACTCTAACCGCTTCAGCTTATTGTGTGCCCACCGCTTCTTTCACTGAACCCTGACAGTCTTCTTACAACAGATGTCAAGGAAGGCATCACATGATATTTCGACATGCTATAGATATAGGTAACTACAGAGGTTGCAGACCCTGTGGTGACATACCCAGGGGTATTTATTGTTACACCTAGAACTGAAGTGGAATGCAGTGCATTCCATAATTTTGTCCGAGGTGCATTCTTAAGTGTCCCTTTGGTAGACTCCAAAGAAGATGGTGGCTCAAGGTCACGATGCTTTGATGTGCCCAGGGCATTGGCAGCTGGTTCTAAAGACCTGTTATGAGAGCAGAAGCTTTCCTTAACGCAATATGTTTTCACACACAGGACTGCTGGACCCAGAACAGGCTTCAGAAATAAGGAACCCAATTCATTTAAACGCATCAAATTCAAAGTAGCATTCATGAACATCTGAGCCCAATGGCAGAAGAACGAATCTTAAGTGTAGCGAGTAAGCTTTTGCATTGTTTGCATTGTGGACAAAGGATAGAGTCAAAAGAGGTCCTGAAACTAGCTTTTTAGAAGAAAAACAGGTTGCAAAAGTATGATTAATAGATGGCAGTAGCAGGTACAGCATGTGTTTCAATGAACGCATGTGTACTTACAGCTGTATGTGTGTGTGTATATATATGTATATATATATATATATATATATATATATATATATATATATATTGTCACTTACCCAGTGTGCATCTGTTCGTGGCATGTTGTGCTGCAGATTCACATGCTATGCATTGGTTCCGCCATAAAGTTTTGGACTCTGAGTGTTACAAGTTGTTTTTCTTTGAAGAAGTCTTTTTGGAGTCACAGGATCGAGTGACTCCTCCTCTCGGTCATACTCACATGGGCATCGACTCCTTTGTTAGATTGTTTTCCCGCAAAAGGGTGAAGGAAGGAGTGATAGAGTGTAAGAATGTAAATATGCTATAAAAGTAATAAGTAAAATAGATGTCCATGCAAATGTAAATGTATATACATATGTACAAATAATAAACTGCAACAACTACAGGCTTCCGGAGAGGAGGGAGAGTGCATGTGAATCTGCAGCACTACATGCCACGAACAGATGTACACTGGGTAAGTGACATTTTCCATTCAATGGCATGTGCAGCTGCAGATACACATGCTATGCATAGACTAAAAAGCAGTTTGCTCCCCAAAATAATACAGTTGCTAGCCTGTAGGTGTTGACTTTGTTTAAAACAATGTTTTTAGGACAGCTTGACCAACATTGGCCTGTTGCTTTGAATGTACATCCACACAGTAATGTTTTGTAAATGTATGTGGTGTAGACCATGTGGCAGCTTTGCATTTGTCTGCAATTGGTATGTTTCCTAAGAATGCCATAGAAGCACCTTTTTTCCTAGTGGAATGTGTTTTAGGTGGTATTAAAATTTGTCTGTTTGCCTTAATGTAGCATGTTTGAATACATTTACCAATCCATCTAGCTAATCCTTCTTTAGAGATAGGATTACCTTTATGTGGTTTTGAAAAGCAACCAAAAGCTGTTTAGTTTTTCTAAACTCTTTTGTTCTATCCACATAATACATTAGAGCTCTTTTAAGATCAAGAGTGTGGAGGGCTCTTTCTGCAGTTGAATCTGGCTGTGAGAAGACTGGCAATTCTACTGTTTGGTTTATGTGAAAAGGTGATACAACCTTTGGCAAAACATTTAGATTAGTTCTAAGTATAGCTTTATGTTTGTGTACTTGGAAAAAAGGTTCCTCAAGAGTGAATGCTCGTTTTTCACTAACTCTTCATAATGAAGTAATCGCTACTAGGAAAGCAACTTTCTAAGTTAGAAATTGAATCTCACAGGGATGCATTGGTTTGAAAGGCGGACCCGTTAGTCTTGTGAGTACAATATTGAGATTCCGAACAAGAACTGGTGGTGTTCTAGGTGGAATGATACATTTTAGTCCTTCCATGAAGGCTTTGATAACTGGAACTCTAAAGAGAGAGGTATGCTGTATAGTCTGCAAATATGCTGATATGGCAGTGAGATGGATTTTAATAGATGAGAAAGGTACATTTGACTATTGTAAATGGAGTAGGTAGTATACACTATCTTGAATTGATGCTGTAAGTGGGTCAGTATATTTAGATTGACAGTAATAAACAAATCGTTTCCACTTGTTAGCATAGCACTGTCTAGTTGCAGGCTTGCATGTTTGTTTGAGAACTTCCATACATTCTAAGGGAAGTATCCAAATTCTATGACTTCAGAAGCCAAATCGCTAAGTTAAGAGCACTGGGATTGGGATGTCTGATTTGTCCCTTGTTTTGTATTAGCAAATCAGGTCTGTTTGAAAGTTTGTAGTGAGGTACTACTGACCTAGGTCTAGGAGTGTTGTGTACCAATGTTGTTGTGCCGACGTGGGGGCTATGAGAATGATGGTAAGAGAGGTTTGACACAGTTTGTTGACCAGAAATGTAAGTAGTGGGGGGGGGGGGGGGGGGTAAGTGTAAGTAAATATCCCTGCCCAGCTGATCCATAGAGCATTGCCCTTGGATAGAGGGTGTGGGTGTCTGGATGCAAAGTTTTGGCATTTTGAGTTTTCGCTTGTTGTAAATAGGTCTATTTCTGGTGTTCCCCACTTGTGAAAGTACTGTGGAAGTACCTGAGAGGGAATCTCCCATTCGTGTATCCGTTGGTGTGTTCTGCTTAGGACATCAGCTAGCTGATTGTGTATTCCTGGAATGTATTCTGCTAGTAGATGAATGGGATTGTGAATTGCCCATTTCCAGATTGTTTGGGCTAGAAGGGACAGTTGAGATGAATGTAGTCCCCCCCCTTGTTTCTTTAGATAATATATGGTTGTCATATTGTCTGTTTTTATCAAGACAGTTTTGTGTTTGAGAAGTGGTTGGAACGCTTTTAGGGCAAGGAATACAGCTAACAATTCTAAATGGTTTATGTGATAATTTAGCTGTTTTGAGTCCCATTCCCCTTGTATGGTAAGGTTGTTGAGATGAGCTCCCCAACGTGTCACTGATGCATCTGTAGTTAAAGTGATCTGAGGCACAGGGTCTTGAAATGACCGCCCCTTCATTAAATTGATGAGATTCCACCATTGAAGGGACTTGTGCGCTTGGCGGTCTAACACTAGATCTTGCAATTGACTAGACCATTGTTGTGAGAGGCACTGCTGTAGTGTTCTCACGTTTAGTCTTGCATGTGGTACTATTGCTATGCAGGATGCCATCATTCCCAATAGTTTAATGATAAATCTTACAGTATATTGTTCATTTGGCTGCATTTCTGGTATGAGATTTTGGAAAGCTTGTGTCCTTTGTGTATTTGGATAGGCTAAGGTTTTTTGTGTATTGAGAATAGCACCTAGGGAAGGTTGCACCTGTGCTGGTTGAAAATGGGATTTTTGGTAATTGAGAGTGAACCCTAATGATGTAAGGTTTCTATTGTGTATTAAGTGTGTTGTCGACATTGTATAAAATTGCATGATTTTATTAGCCAATCGAAAAGATAAGGAAAAACATGTATGTGTTGTCTTCTTAGGTAAGCTGCTACTACTGCTAGACATTTTGTGAATACCCTTGGAGCTGTTGTTATGCCGAACGTCAGAACTTTGAATTAGTAATGCTTTCCTGCTATCACAAACCTTAAATATTTTCTGTGAGCTGGATGGATGGGTATATTGAATATGCATCTTTGAGATGTGGTAATGTAATCTTGTTTTTGTAGTAGTGGAATGACGTCCTATAGAGTTACCATGTGAAAGTGTTCTGACAGGATATATAGATTTAGTGGTCTGAGATCTAGAATGGGTCTGAGTGCAGTCCTTTTTGGGAAAGAGGAAGTATAGTGAATATACCCCTATTCCTTGTTGAGATTTTGGAACTAATTCTATTGCCTCTTTTAGTAGTAGCGATTGTACGTCTTGTTGTAATAGTACGTTATGTTCTGAGGACAACCTGTGATAACGAGTAACATTTGCAGGGGTAGAAATCAATTGTAGGCAATAGCCATTGCAGATAATTGAGAGTACCCATTGGTCTGTGGTGATATTTTGCCAACGAGAGTGGAATTGCTGCAGTCTGCCTCCCCACAGGAGATGTGTGGGGTTGTGGCCTGTTTATGAAGTCACTGTTTTGATGGGGTAGTGAAATTTTTTGAGGCCTGGAATTTGCCTCTGAAGTGTTGTCCTCTATAAGAGCCTCTAAATCTCCCTTTCTGGTACTGCTGTTGATGACATTGTTTAGGCTGGGAGGTAGAATCCTCCGTAGATTGGGGCTTGAATTCTCCTCTAAATTGCTGCTTACGAAAGGAGCCTCTATAAGGTGTCGTGCATACGGCTCCCATTGCTTTGGCAGTGCCTGAGTCTTTACTAAGTTTTTCTAATGTGGTGTCAACCTCAGGACCAAACAGTATTTTTTTTTTTTATAAAATCGAAGGGCATATTCAGTACTGCCTGCTGTATTTCTGGTTTGAATCCAGAGGAACGTAACCATGTCTGAGTATAGTGACAGCAGTATTCACACTTCTAGCTGCTGCATCTGCATCAACCTTATCTGGTTATTACTTATGGCCTGACCTTCCTCAACAATTTGTTGAGCCCTTTTCTGATGATCTTTTGGCAGGTGTTGTTATAGCTCCTGCTTCTCGTCCCAGTGAGCTCTATCATACTTTGCTAGCAAGGCTTGTGAGTTTGCAATTCGCCATTGGTTAGCTGCTTGTGTAGCTACCCTCTTACCAGCAGCATCAAATATCCAGCTTTCTTTGTCAGGGGGAGGGGCATCCCCACACGATTGACTATTGTACCTTTTTCTGGGGGCACTGACAACTATTGAGTCTGGAGGTACCTGATGGGTAATGTAGGCAGGGTCAGTAGGTGCAGGCTTATATTTCTTATCAATGCGTGGTGTTAAAACCCTAGCTTTAACCTGCTCATTAAATATCTCATCTGCATGTTTGATCATGCCAGGTAGTATTGGGAGGCACTGTTAACGTGAGTGCGTGGAGGATAAGGTATCAAAAAGGAAATCCTCTACCAAAGGCTCACTGTGCATAAGTACCCAGTGGTACGCTACTGCCCTACAGATGACCTGGGTGTATGCAGTAGTGTCTTCTGGTGGGGAAGGTTTGGAAGGATATAAGTCTTGGTCATTAGCAGGTATGGGATCTGGATCATACAGATCCCAAGGATCAACCATATCACCTTGAGAATAAGTTTGTGAGTGAGTTGGTGAAGGCAAAGGTGGTGGGATAGTGGGTGGTGGTGAAAAAGAAAGTTGTGGTGAATGAGGGGGAGAAGTATGCAGAGGTAATGGCTTCTCCTTCTGTTTAAAAGGTTTTGCTGGTGGTAGAACAGTATCTAGATGTTCCTGTAAAGCCAACTTTTTTTTAGTCTGTTGAGGAGGTGCAGTAATGATTCTGCCAGTCTATTTATGCATATAGATCCTTGATTGATTGTCTCTCATCCATGATTTCGAGAATAGGTTGAATTTCAGTGTCCTCAGAAATATATTCTGATGGTTTTGATGATTTGGAGGACTGTTCATCATATGGCTTGGAGCTCTGCTTTGGATGGCTCGAAAGTCCTTGTTCCTCTGTGTAGGAATACTCTTTTGGCTCCTAAGTATGCAGTTTTTTCGGGCCCGAAAATACAGCCGGTTGTTTCGGCTCCGAGGCAGGACGTCGAAGTTTCGACTCCGAAGAGTGTGGACGCCGACTCGGTTCAGAAGTTGAGCTTTTGGTGGTTTTGCTTGACTCCGGTATAGAAGTAGGAATGCCCTTTTTCGGCGCCGAACCTGAAGGTCAGTCGCCAAGTATTTTCTCACGGGTCGAACCACGGCTCTCTGGCAGTGGTGCACCCAAGGCATTCGAGGACTTTTTGGGACGTGCTGGCCAGCAGTGATGATTTGGCTATCTTCCTCCGAGTCTTCTTCGGAGTCGGTGTCCTGAATGGAAACCGCCGTCTGCGCCTGTTTTTCCTCAAGTATGTCGGTATACTCAGTATTTTGACGCCATCTCCAATCTCCTGGCTCTCCGGTCACGTAGCGTCTTCTTGGATCGTAGAGATCGACAGGCTTCAAAATCCTCTTCTCAGTGATCGGGAGAGAGACACAGATTACATACCAGGTGTTGATCTGTGTGCGGAAATTTCTTGTGGCAGCGAGGACAGAATCGGAATGTAGCGCGATCCATCAGGCTTCAACGCACTAGGCCCGGACAGGCTTGAGATGGGCGCTCACGCCCAGAAGAGCGAAAATTGGTTTTCAACAGTACTATCGGCTCGACTATAGATGAAAAGCGCGATCGAAACAATACTGACGGTGAAAGAAAGTTATCTAGAGTTTCCGATTCGAAATCTCGGAGCGAGAGGAAACACATCCAAACCTGACAGCGGAAAGAAAACAATCTAACAAAGGAGTCGATGCCCGTGCGCAGTATGACCGAGAGGAGGAGTCACTCAATCCTGTGACTCCAAAAACACTTCTTCGAAGAAAAAACAACTTGTAACACTCTGAGCCCAACACTAGATGGCGGAAGCAATGCATAGCATCTGTATCTGCATCTACACATGCCATTGAATATATATATATATATACATATATATATATATACACATACATACACATATAAACACACACAAACACACACACACACACACACACACACACACCCCCCAACACCCACACACCAAGACATTTATAGGACACGGTCTCCTCACATGTACCCACAGTCACCTTTTAATCAAGAACAGCGACGGTACACCTCTAATATAAGACCATGTCCGTCTTTTTAATATGTTCTAAACAGAGATAAAAGTTTAGGGCGCACCGTGTCATAAAAAAAAATCCTGACAAATTTTGCACTTTCTTTCCCTGTCTTTTGCAGTTAGTTCTTCTGTAAGTATTTGTGGGTTTTCACTCAATCCTATACTTAAACTTGCTTACCTGTCAGTATGCTCAATTGTTACCCAAAAGCATTATGCGGAATTCAATTCCTTTACATTTGTTTCTGCTGCTGCTGTTTTTTATATTTAGCAGCCTAAGTTGCAGCTGTCAAACAACATCAAAGTAAAAATATACAAATTTGCAATTGCAGCAAGCACCTTAGTCATTTACACAGGCATATAATTCTTCTTTAGAGTTTTTTAAAGCCCCTTGTGATTGTTCTTCAAACCATCCCAATGTCAGGTTTGTTTAGCTGGGAGTGAAAGGAATTTCCATCACAGTTTCGCAAACCTGACGTTAGAGTATTTGCTGGAACAGAAATACATTATTTTCCCAGACAGAACAGCAACATTTGCAAAATCATCATTCTCTGTGACCAGCAGTGGATAGATCATACAAAGTTCACTCATCCTCATGTCAATTACTTTTGTACAATGAACATACGTCCACAGTAATAATTAGAAAGCTATCTTTTCAAGGGATATTTTTCATTCTCATAGAGTAATCTGTGCTTCCCCTTACGTATAATGGTGAAGTTCACACAAAGGGCTGTACAAACTGATCTAGGTATTCTGACTTCGGTCTAATAGGCTTCCTAAAGATGAGAAAACTTGGTGGCAGTTTTGGAATTTAGTATATAACAAACGTTCTTAGACATTTGACTTTCAAAATGTGTTACTCTTCCTATTCCATTAGTCCTTAACTGTACCATTTAGTCAGCATATCACAGCAATGGGGAATTACCTATTTAAATTGTAAATTTGTATATTCTTTCAACATGTACGGTGGCAGGTACTCGTCCTCGCACCGGGTTCCTGAGAGCCGGTGACGAGACCAGCCCATCCAGCACCGTGCCGACTGAGGGGGGGGATGGATGGTGGGGTATAGTGCTAGAGCTCCCCCCATGGGATAGAGGACCGGGATGGAAGAGGAATTGCTTCCCCTTCCGCTCCCGAAATCCCCTCCAGCCCCACCCTCCCCAGTGACGTCTGACGTCAGCACGCAAATCACGTGCTGACCTCAGAGGTCACCTCCGAGTGATCCCAGAAGAGAAATGCATTTCTCTTCCGACCAGGAGGTGCGGCGGGGCGGGAGGGGCATGAAAGGAAAGACCTTTCCCTTCCTGTCTCTCTCAGCATTTCTGCTGCACGATCGTGATGTGATCGGGCAGCAGACTAGACACCAGGGATTTGTTTTTTTATATATATATATATATATATATATATATATATATATATATATATATTACAGTAAGGGGAGCGGCCCCTTGGGCAAGGGTCGCTCCCTAGGGGGGCAATAATTTTTAAGGCCTTTTCTGCTTCCCTCCCCGTGGGGCAGATCAGCCTACTGTTATTAGGCCGGTCTGCCCCCTGGGGGGGCAGAAACCTCTAGACGCCAGGGAGTATGTATTATTATTTTGTTTTGCAGGAGGGGAGTGACCCCTTAGGCAAGGGCTGCTCCCATGGGGCAAATTATCTTTAGGCTATGTCTGCCCCCCTTGGGGATAGATCGGGCTATTTTTATTAGGCCCCAAATTTTTATTTATATTTATATATAAGGGGAGCGGCACAATATTTTTGGTTAAAAGGGGTGGGGCCACGGTGTGAAGAGCAGTGAGGGGGGGTGCTCAGCACTCCCCCCCCCTCAGAGCGCATGTATGTTTGGCTGATCGTCTCGGGCCATCCAAACACACATATACAGATGGTTCTCTCCAGCCCAGCAAGAGAGTTGGCGGGCTGGGGAGAGCCTGCACAGGCTCCCAGTCTGCCTGGGAAGGACCTGGCTGGGCGTTCCCAGCCAATCCTGACTCTGCTTTGAGTAGCATCAGGATTGGCCGCAGGGCAGGCTGAGAGCCTGTGCCTGCAGCGAGGAGACAGAGGAGTGGAGCGGCGCACAGCATTAAGGTAAGTGTTTGTTTTTTAAATTATTTTTTATTTTATTTTAATCCCCTCCCCTTTCCCTGCACACCACTCAACCCCGCCTCTTCTGCTTGCTGCGAGCCGCTGCTGGTACAGGGTTTCCGGTTTACAAAGTTAACAGTGAGACAGCCAATAATTCACAGAAGTTGCACACTTAACATGGGCTATACATTGGGTACAGTGGTATCACACTCCAAAGTTCCATAATGACAGATTTGCAAACAAACAACCACAATACACAACAACAGTTACCGGGAAATAGGAAGGGCAGACATGGGAAATGTGAGTAGCCTCGATAGTGCAGAGCAGGGATGAAATTACAATTTATGGTTATTGGACAGTGTTGGCAGGTCAGGGGGACGCATCACTATGCATCGCTTCCATGCGGGCCACAGGAATAGAAGAGAGAAAAAACAGAGTGGGTATGAGGCAAGTACATGCGTTAGATCATGGAATAGGTGGTCCTCTGCAGGATATGGGGTCTGCATAAGCTGCCACCAGTCTCGGGGAGGAGAGTCGCCTGGAGATGTAAGGCAAATTAATTGTTTGAGAAGTGCGTCCCACTGCAAGGATATAGGGCACATGCAAAGGTGTTGCATTTCTTCGTAATAGAAGTCTGTCCCTTCAGCCGTCCCCCATTTGCATACTGCATTCTGCGAAGCTATCAACAGGGGTGCAGCTAAGACCTTCCATTGTCATGTAAGTATTCTCTTGGCAAGCAGGCGGGCCAGCCCAGTAAAACACATCTACACAGTGCTTTTTCCTACGTTGGAAAATACCTAGGGGCACAGGCCTCCCAATTGGATATGTAAGTTCAGAAACCTCACCCAACGGAGTGTGGACACCATCTTAGAGCTTTATTAGTAGGATTTCCATTTCTCTTACAATCTTATATGCCTCTTTGCACCTTGTTCTGAGTAGTGTAAGAGCTCTTGCTCCTCAGATTTTCTAACTCACTGATCACTGCTTCTTCAAAAACATCAGTTGCATTATATGTTGCTCTTGGTACTAATTACAATGACAGATGTTTTCAAATAAGCAAGAAATATAAATTTAACAAAACATATTGCACTGAAAGAAACTGGAATAAGTGATGTAAACAAACAGATACTAACTGTCAAGTGATGACACAGCAAATTGAAACTCTGTGAAATGGACAATCCATATAATTGGATAAGGCAATTTCATACAGACTGTCAAGTGACCGAGGTATAAAAAGAAATTCATAATATATGCTTGATATTTTTCGTCTTCTCAAATTACAAAATAATATAATTTCTGACAAAGGTATCTAAGAGTTTACATGCTTTGGAGAGTTCTGTGTAGGGCACTAAGAGACCAATAAGCTCTTTCTTCTAGTTATCATCCCCCGTCAAGTAAGCAAACAGCATGAACTAAGAAGAGTTTGGAGCGATATCTACTGTGCTACAATAATGCAACTCAAGATAATTGGACTTCCTATCTATTAGTTTACCAATTATAGAATTGTCTTATATTAGTGTAACTCATACTGTCATAAGGTTGTACCTTTCCCTTGGACGCAAAGATTTCATCCAAGAGCTTTTCCTCCTCCTTATATTGATCATTGTGTTCCAGAAGCTACGGATTATGTTGATCAGGTATAAAATCATAGGAAAGTTTTACACCGTAGTAAGGCCAAAATGAAGGAATAAGCAGCTAAATAAAGATGACATAATTCAGACTTTTACTCCTGGAGAGAGTCTAGCTGTCTTCTCATTTCCTTCCTGTTCATACACTGCCAGTTAAATTTCAAGCAGGGCTGTTGGTCAATTTATTGTAACTCATCAGATGGCTCCTTTGTTGCCTCCTACTTGGAAGAATCAGTCTTTCAGTCATCTCAACTGAAGGCATAAGTGACTGATCCTTATCACCAGCACGGTCTAAACCTTGGCCCTTTGTGGTAAAACGGCAACTAGTATATTTCATTCAAGAAACATGTGCCTCAAGTTTCAATGTTGTCTTCAATTCTTCGATCCATTAAAAAGATTATCCAGCTAGTGATTGTTTACGGGAAGATGCTTCTTCATTTTGTGTCCCCTTGTAAGTCCACAGTTTGTTTCGATGGCTCCTAAATAAGCCCAAAACTCAGAAGGGGAGCTTACTGATACATATGTGCAAGGCGCTTAATGTACAAGTTACTTACCTTCAATAACAAAATATCTGGTAGAGACATATTCTAGTTGCAGATTCCTTCCCTTCGAATTTCCTTCAAGCGTCAGAAGGGATCCGGAGATTTTTCTTCGAGCAATACCCCTGCGCGTCGGTAGATGGCGTTGGTCGACTCCGCAGGCATCGTAGTCACTGTGATGACGTCGGGATTATTACATAGACGCCGCCTTTGTGTAGTGACGTCAGTTTCTTTCAACAACTTTCCACACCAAAGCGCAGAGCCGATAACAACAACACAGAGATTGGTGCGCCAGAGGTAAGGACCTGAAAGGGGAATCCCTAACCCTAGAAATCAGTTCGCTAGCAGGGACGATGGGGGGTGGAGAGGAGGGGGCCGTAAGGAATCTGCAACTAGAATATGTTTCTACCAGATATTTCGTTACTGAAGGTAAATAACTTGTACATCTAATAGAGACTTCAGATTCCTTGCCTTAGAATAGATACCCAAGCAATGCCATCCTCTGAGGTGGACTGCGAACCAAGATCATGCTAGGCAGTCCTGCAGGACTGAACAACCAATGTAGCCGTCACGATGGACTTAACTGTCCAGGTAGTAGTTTAGCAAACGTGTGCAGGGACGTCCACGTAGCTGCCTGGCAGATATCCAGGACAGAACTCCATGTGCTAACGCAGTGGAAGCAGCAGTTGCTCTGGTGGTGTGAGCACGCAAGCCCTCAGGGGGTTGCTTCTTGGCCAAAGCGTAGCACATGTTGATGCAAAGAAGCACCCATCGAGAGATGGTATGTTTTTGCACAGACTTCCCTTTTTTCGCACCCACATACCCAACAAAGTGTTGATCGTCTACCCAGAAATCTTTGGTACGATTAAGATAGAACACCAATGCTCTTTTTGGGTCCAGACGGTGGAGTCTCTCCTCCCCATGAGAAGGATATGGGGGTACGTAGAAAGTAGGCAGGGTGATCGGCTGGCCTACATGAAAAGGCGTAACCATCTTTGGAAGGAAGAAAGCCTTAGAGAACAACACCACTTTGTCAGGGTGCACAGACAAGTATGTAGGTTTAGACGAAAAGGCTTGAAGCTCACGCACCCTGCGAGCAGAGGTGATAGCAACAAGAAAGACAGTTTTGAAGATGAGGAGCTGTAAGGGACAATTGTGCATCGGCTCAAAGGGAGTATACATTAAATGAGAATGGACAAGATTGAGGTCCCACTGAGGCAAGATAAATGGAGTGGGAGGAAATAAATGGGTGAGGCCTTTTAGGAATCTACTCACAATAGGAGATTTAATAAGTGAGGACTGATCAGGTAACCTAAGGTAGGCTGAAATGGCAGATAAATACCCCTTAAGGGTAACAGAAGAACCTGGGATAGAGGGGCAGAGAGGGGAATCAACAGATTTGTCGATGCACCGTGCCACAAATTTATTCCAACAACAGGCGTATTCCGTTTTGGTGGAGAGACGCCTGGCTGCCAAGATAACATTGCAGACTTTGGGCAGAAGATCAAAAGTCGTCAACTGGCGTCGCTCAATCTCCACGCATGAAGGCAGAGGTTGGAAAGGAGGATCGATGGACATGCTCAATAGCTCTGGATACCAGACTCTCCATGCCCAGTCCGGAGCCAAGAAGATTTCTTGGGCCGGGTCGTACCTGATCTTCTCGAGAACTCTGGGCAGAAGTGGTATAGGCGGAAAGGTGTAAAGGAGGCCGGAGTTCCACTAGAGACAAAAAGCGTCTCTGAGAGAGTGCCCCCTTGAAAATTCCAACACGCAAAACAGCTGACATTGGGCATTCTCTGCAGAGGCAGACAGATCTAACCAAGGCTCTCACCACTGCAGAAAGAGACCTTGCGCCACCTCCGGATGGAGATGCCATTTGTGATCGGCTGTGCATCGACGGCTAAGTTTGACTGCTCTGGCGTTAGGAGAACCCGCCAGATGTTGAACAATCAGGGTAATGCCCTGATGTTACAGCCATGTCCAGAGGCTTAGTGCCTCCTGACAAAGGGTCCAGGACCCTAATCCTCCCTGTTTATTGCAGTACCACATGGCGGTAGTATTGTCTATGAGCACCTGTGCTACCTTACCTTTGAGAGAGAGGGAAGAAATGCTTTCAATGCAAGCCTGATCGCCCGGAGCTCCAGAAGATTGATAGGGAGCCCAGAGGCCTCTAATCTCCGCCTCTCCCATGTGGCCGCCCAAACCGAGAAGTGACGCATCTATCACTATAGATAAATCTGGATGGGGAAGGAAGAGGGATCTGCTGAGGACCCAATGCGGATTCGAAAGCCACCACTGCAGGTCTTTCGCAGTCCCCTCTGAGAGCTGGATCGTGTCGGAGAGATTCCCCTGATGCTGCGCCCACTGTAACTTCAGGTCCCAAGGCAGAGCCCGCATACGCCATCTGGCATGTGTTACTAGCAGGATGCAGAAGGCCATGAGGCCCAGCAGCCTCACAGTCAGTCTCACCGAAACCCAAGACAGAGGCCGAAAGATCGGAATCATAGCCGGAGTGTCTTGGACTCACTTTTCGGGAGGATAAGGTCGAAAACGGCACTATGTCCAGAAGAGCTCCGATGAAGGGGTGCGTCAGGGAGGGAGTCAGGTGTGACTTTGGCACGTTTATAGTGAACCCCAGCATGTGCAGGAGGTTCGCCGTAGTCTGAAGGTTGGAGACGACTTTCTGGGGCGAGTCCACCTTCAACAGCCAGTTGTCGAGATAGGGGAAGACTGATACTCCTAGCCAGCGCAAATGAGCTGTAACCACCACCATCACTTTTGGGAACACCCGAGGGCCACTGGTAAGGCCGAAGGGGAGCACAGTAAACTAAAAGTGCTTATGACCTAACAAGAATCATGGGTAACGTCTGTGGACAGGCAGGATCGACATGTGGAAATAAGTGTCCTGCAAGTCCAACGCTACTATCCAGTCTCCTGGGTCCAAGGTAAACAAACCTGAGCCAGGGTGAGCATTTTGAATTTCTCCTGCTTGAGGAAGTAGTTTAGGTCTCGAAGGTCTAGGATAGGAAGTAAGCCCTTGCCCTTTTTCAGCACCAGAAAGTAGCGGCGATAACAACCACGACCTACTTCGGGCACAGGGACCCTCTCCATAGCTTCCTTGGCCAAGAGAGCTGTGACTTCCTGGCGGAGAAGTGCCAAATGATCCTCTGGAAGGAGACTGAAGGATGGCGGCATGGCTGGTGAAGCAGATTCGAAAGCTCTTTCGAACGATCTGCAAAACCCACCTGTCCGTAGTGATGGATTCCCAGAGGGACAGATGATGGTGAATCCTGCCACCAACTGGATGGGAGTGAGGGGACGGACTAGGAGGGTTTGGAGGCTGCAGCGGGGGCAATGGAGGACTGGGCAGACCTCTGGTTCCCTGTCCCACACCCACGTGGGATTCCGCGTCCCGGCCACACAGAGGCTGGACAACATGGATGGCATGGTGGCTGAGCAGAGGACGCGACAGGGAGACCCTTCCATGGCGACGAAAGGGTTGAAAAGTGGACTGCGAGGAGCGAGGGGCAGAGGAGAGAACAAGTGACTGAGCTGTAGCCCGGGAATCCTCGAATCCCTCCAAGGCCGAGTCCACTTAGTCTCCAAAGAGACGGAAGCCATCAAAGGGCATGCCCATGAGCGACTGTTGCACATCCCCAGAAAAACCAGAAGTATGCAACCAGGGGTGGCGTCTCAAGGCCACCGCTGTAGCAACCGATCTGCCTAGAGAGTCGGTCCAACCCACAACGGATTGTAAACTTTGCCGCATCTCTCCCATCGTTCACAACTTGGGAGTCGATAGCACGGGCCTCCTTCGGTATCTGCTGCAGGATTTGTGCAACCCTATCCCACAGGAGTGGGCATAGCGGCCCAAAAGGCATGCAGGGTTCACAGACTGCAGCGCAAGACTGGAGGAAGAAAACAACTTCTTACCACACTGTTCCAGCCTTTTTGATTCCCTATCCAGGGGTGCGAAGGGAATGCTCCTGAAGAACAGGAAGCCTGGATGACAAGACTCAGGTGTGCGGTGTTGGGACAGGAATTTAGGGTTATTCGGAGCGGGCCGATGGCGGTATGTGATAGTCCTATTCACAGGAGCCCCTATGTTGGGTTTGGACCAAGTACCCAAAAGGACATCGGTGAGGGCTTCATTGAATGGCAAAAGGGGTTCGGATGTGGAAGCCCCTGGTTGAAGCACCTCCGTCAGGAGATTGGACCTGACCTCTAAAGTAGGAAGCTCAAGGCCAAGGACCTCAGCTGCCCTACAGAGCACCATACCATAAGTTGCACCCTGCGCCATAGCCAAGGTAGGAGGAGACAGCATGCCAGCATCTGGAGAAGTATCCAGACCACTGGCGTCACCCAATTCCTGAGCCCAGTCCAAAGATTGGTCATTCTGGTATTCATAAGAGTCCAGGGACCCCTCCAATCCTTCCCCGAATTCGTACCCATAGGAAAAAGGGCCCAAATCCGACCTGGGGCAAATAGGCCCCATCAAAGACAAAGGCGGAGTTGGCTGACGCTGCTCCGACTCAGAGTTGTCGGGGATAAGGATCGGGTCAACGTCGATAGTGGGCACTACCGATGTCCGGAGCGTCGACAATCGACCCGCCTCCAGGGAAGGTCTCAATGGTGCGACCGGCGCCGGTGCAGATCTGCAGGGTACCTCGGTGGCCGGAGCCTAAGCCGCTGGCGAGGAACCCGAAGGCCCCTCAACCGAACCCCTTGGGCCCGAAGTCAGGGTCGGTCTGCCCAAAAATTAGGCGCATGGCCTCATAGAATTCTTTAAGTTGCGTGGGGGTCGCTCCGGGAAACTATGGGAAGCGTAGAGCGGACCCAAAGGCAGGCTCCGAGGATAGAGGCCTTGAGCGTCAACACTCCTCCCGCGTCGCGCCAGCCGAGCAACGGGGCAAAGCCGGAGAGCGATGGGACCTCTTCGACTTCTTTTTCTTACCTGCAACCAAAGATTTCAAAGACGATGAGTGGTGATTGCTCCACGAACGGTCTCAAGACCAGGACTTACGCGGAGTCGAGTGCCGGGCCACCATGAGTTTGAGGGACCGCTTCCCCAAGGCCTTGGGGTGCATGGCCCGGCACTCAAAGCACGACTTTGGGTCGTGGTCACGCTCGAGACACCACAAACAAACCTGATGAGGATCCGTCACCGACATTGTGCGGTGACAGTCCTCGCACGGCTTGAAACCGGTCTTTGGGGACATCCTCGACGCACCAAATATCTCACGAAAACTCGACAAAACGGTCAAAGTCAGTCAAAAAGAGACCAGGGTAGCTCTTCACCAGATCAGCGCGTGGCGCGGAAAGAAAAGAACTGATGTCGCTGTGCAAAGGCAGCATCTATGTACTACTCCCGATGTCATCACGGCGACTACGACGCCAACGACGCCCGCTGAGTTGACCGACTCCACCTACCGACGCACAAGGGTATTGCTCAAAGAAAAATCTCCAGATTCAGTCTGACGCCTGGGGGAAATTCTAAGGTAAGGAATCTGCAACTAGAAGTCTCTATCAGATACAGATTGCAAGCATTCAAAATAAGACAGTACACTCCTTGTGCAGTCGGTCACCATGTTACTAGGTGCTGTGCTCTGAGAGAGTTTAAGTCATCACTGTGTAGCCTGCACTACCATGTTCACGCCTGTGGTCATCCGCAGGAATATTCGCAAGCCACGTCGAATAAGAAGAGTAGCAGCAGGCCTGCGAAGTTCAGGTCTGAGCGAAGGAAATTAAACTTGGTCTTTTTCTTGTGCTAAACAAACACCATGAATTTCAAGAAAGAGGAATGCACAAATCTATAAACTGCTCTTCCCAAGATAAAGGTCTCTACAAAGAATTCTATTCAAGGTTCCTAATATAAGATGGAGAGTCTTTTGCTGTGATGTCAGTTCCTGTTTGAATCACAACCATACTTACGAGTGATGGATGCATTGCAACACATTTGTGCCCTAGGTTTCATCCTATTCTTCATCCCCTTGGTACTATTTTGTCTGATTTTTTCTTTTAGTAGTAGGAATTTTTGGTGGAAGTACTTTGAGTCCATCCTTTTTCCAGATGTCTAGGGGACTTTCAGTGCCTTGTTAGTAACTAAGGAAAAGTTGTATACCATTTCTTGTTTGCTCTCCTTATTGGAATTGCGTGACACCTTTTAAGTGTATTATTAAGTGCAGCAGTGTTAGACCAAACATCCTTGGTGTAGTTAACCCCCACTTTTTGTCTTCACCCCTTCTGTTTTCTGAATTGCTTTTTGATGGCCATATGACTGTGCACTTTACCATTGCTAACCAATTCTAAAATTCTTGTACTCTCTTCACAAAAAAAAAAGGTAAAAATGGCCTACACTCAATTGGCACATTTAATTTACTATAAAGCCCCTAGTAAATGGTACTACATGTACCCAAAGACAAGCTTGCTTGCAGCACTTACTGTGCCACCCACTCATGTATCACTTTGAAACCTGTCTCAAGCTTGTAATTGAGCCTCAAGTGTAGTATTAAACTGTCATCTCAACGTGGCCAGGCCAAAAACGTTATCTTTAATATTATAAGGCACCCCTTATGTAGGCTCTAAAAGCCCACAGGGCAGGATGCATGGTTTTGAAAAAGTAGGATATGTGGGTTTAAGTTTTTCCTGTCCTGCTAGTGAAAAACCTCTAAATTTGTTTTTCACTACTGTAAGGCCTATCTCTACAATTGACTAACACTGGGTTACCTTATTACATTTACTAAATTAAAAACATGCTAGCTGTGAATTAGGAGCAGACAGAGATTTCATTTTTAGATTTGTAATTTAAAACCATGTTCAATGTAGAGTCAGATTTTAAGTCACAATTATGAATATGATACTTTCAGAAAGTGGGCATTTTCTTGTCCTATTTGGGGCCTTCTGTCCGTGCCCTCTGTTACATGATTGTGACTGTGACTGTTTTTGGGTGTTTGTGTGTGTTCCTCCCAAAGACACAAAGGAGACAAAATGAGGGCAGGAGGGAGGATGGGCCATCCTGCCTGGATGGCTGGGGGCGGAGCTGTGCTCTGTCCCACTTCTACTTCAAATGGCTTGCCTTGGGGCCTTGACAGCGAAGGGAAGTACTTTCCATAACCAGGTGTGGGGTAGGACAAGGTGTTCCCTCTCCCAAAGGAAGGCAGCAGATATAAATATAGGTCTCTCAGAACAACACTTCAGTACACTCCTGGACCTGCTGATGATTCAGAAGGACTGCCCTGCTGCTTAAAGACCAGCTTTTTGAACCAAGGGCCACCAAAGTGACTCCAGCGACTTGTTGGTTGGCCTCCTGTGTGAGCAACACGGACATAACAAGCTCCTGATGCCTTGAACCACGCTGCTGGCATGAATTCTAACCCCTCCAAGTTTTGCTCCCTCTAGGATCTTAACCATTGGAAGTGGTGTTGGTGGTACTGCTCCATCCTAACCCTAAAAGCTGGGACTTAAAAATTGTTTCAAGAAAAACTTCCTGGAGAAATTACAGAAGATCGGAACATACCTGTCAGCCAATCCGCCCAAGTTGCATTGTCAGTCTGCCTGACTTCACAGTAGCTCCCGTTTTGTTCCCCATAGCAGCAAACTATTTTAGCGGGCCCCTCAGCAACAATATCGGGTCTCGTACAGTCCTTCAGCTACAGCATGCAGCTGCGACCCGCTTGAGAAATCCGACTTCCAAAAAGCTATTGAAGGTAGAAATGTTCATAGAGCTAACCAACAATCTCCTCGGCCTCAAAAATCAGCTTTTCCCACCATCGTTGACGGCTTCACTAAGACTTCATCCAGCAACTCCCCGGCCCATTGACTCCTCTTTGGACACAGCCTGCTGTCTTGCCCCACTGAACTCTACCTTCTCCAAGATGTTTTGACTGAAATTTTTATAAGCCTGAAAGTAAGCTGAGTGAGACCCAATCCACCTCTTGTATCTGACCTGTATGCCATTGCAGTCAGTCTAAACTTTTGACTCTGTCTTGCATGACCAGATGCCCGCAGTTGGCGTTTTGATCTTTTAGGTGTTAGATTTAATTTAAAAAAAACTCATGACTCCGGTTCTATTAACTGGATAAAATTCGTTTTGGTGCCATTTTATTATATTTTTCTCAATTGGTTTTGGATTTCTCTAGTGTTGTCTTTTCACTTTATTACTATTTGTGTGCTGCATAAATGCTACCAACCCTATCCACAAACCAATAACCCAATTTCTTATGGGAATTGGGAGAAGCCATCCTTTCCTCAGGAAGAAAGAAAATCAACAGATCTTCTCAGGCTCAATTTCTTAACACACTTTTGGCACAGTTTTCTCACGATAATTTCTCCAGGTGCATGGGTTGTTGGACATTTCACCTGAAAAAGTGTTCTTGGGGCATTTCTTTAGCACAATGTTCGTGGGGGGCTTAAAAATCCATGTATTTCTTCATGTAAGACCTTTCCCTTGCACAACGCTATTGTGGCATCTTCTTATAGAGCATACAATACTGTAAAATCCAAATCCCAAAAGTAAACACACACTTTCCAAAGCCAACCCGTTTGAGCTGCATCACTGTCTTTCTTAAGGCATAAAGCCACTGTTAAATGTCTTTTTTAGATCTAGCTATAGGTCGCGTTAGCTCTCTGGAAGAAATCATGTAACCAATACTTTAAACAAGCATTGGTAAAGCCAATAGGTCGGTCTTCATTGTGCCAAAGCATAGAAACAAAGGCATTTACAAATGTTTACACACTTTGCATGCACAAGTGTTGTTTAACACATTAAAATCTGCAATACTGGCTTTTACTGTCCTTTTCAGATAGAAAATAGTCCTTCATGCATTTCAATGGAAGCATTTCCTAGCAAGGACACTGATACACCAAGCAGCCCGAGGCAAGAGTGTGGGGGGGAGCCAAAGCCCACTCTGTGTATATTTTGGTAACAGTATGTCTTGCAACCAGCTACAAATTACGTCTTGAAGACCTACAAATCACATCTAAGAAGCAGTAGAGGAGAGTGGGCTTCGGATCAGCAAGTTCAGCCACGGAATGTGTATTTTTGCCTGGTTTTTTAATAAGCTTGTCCATCAATGCCACGGACTTCCGTGGATGGCAACTCGGTCGAATAGTCCTTTAGTTTAACTACAGGAGCAACAAAACGTCTATCTTGCAATTGGTGTGTATTGTTTGGTGCATTCAATTTACTGACATTACATTTTAATTTCTGGTTTATGGCTTTTTGTTTAGAAAGTGTGTCCTAGTTGTCTTTATGATGAGCGAAGTTTATACGCTAATAATCCTTGTATATTCATTTGTTCTGCCATGACAACGTCATCTACACAGGTTATTTGCTCACAAAGTAAAGAATTGTGCACGTACAGGGGTTTCTTAGTTACAGATGCACCAAAATAGTGGTTTCTTGTGGAATGTATTTACCCAAGCAAAATTTTGCTGTTAAGCCCTTCGAAGTACACTACTTACAGCACAATCTTAATCTCTTGACTAACTTTTATAACATTCTTCTAATGGGGTACATATTACTCCTGCAAATGCAGTCCGTTCAACAAAAGAGACGATACTCCAAGATTCCATATTGCTGTAGCCAGATAGTACGTTCTTTCTAGGGCAGCCGGGAGCAACACACACAGTTTCCCAACTATTACCACTTTTTTCACCTATCTAGTCTTTGACAATGCTTGTTTATAATTTAGCCCCCAGGTGTCAAGTTTCTTTCTTTAGTCCCTACTCCCCAACAAGGATGGTGGGGGAGGAAAGAATGAGAGCTGTAGGAAAGCAGGTGGGAAAAGAAGCTGATTTTTCAAAACGTTCTTTTTGCTTAATATGTACAAACCATTACATTAAAAACTGAGAAACATGGGCAAATCTGTAATTCTTGTGGGACAAACTAAATCACAGTCTAGGCATTGAAGAGATGCGGACCTCAGAATGAAAGACTCGTGCACAGGTGCACACCTTACCATTACTCTGCCCAACACGCAAGACATGTACACACGATTTACTATGCATAGAAACTCAAGCGGGCGGAGGGAGGGGGGGGGGGAGGGGGGGGGGGTTACGTTGAACTGCCGCATAAACTGACCTGTATCGATGCCGGTAAAAAAAAGTACTACATATACTTGCTGCCTTTGAGTTTAAAAATGCAAAGAATGTTATAAAAAATAACTGCCAGGCAATTCACAAATTCAGTTCCGCAGACGGATGTGACATCTGGAAATCAGGCCTCTACATCAGCTAGAAGTGGGCACTCTAAGTGACCCCAGGGTACTGGCCACCTGCAGTCACAGGAATATAATGTAAATTAGGGCCAATATTTTTGACTGTCTGAACACCCACAGATATAGTTTACAGGGCATTCAGAACTAGAAAATGTGTTGGGATTCATGCAAGCCACACAACCAGCACAACTGCTAGCCCATATGTCAACACCACACCAAAAATAATCCAAATTTCCGCTCCCTTGAGATGGGGATGAAAACCACTGAGTGACCAAAAGTCTTTTCATATAAAGGAAAATCACTCGCTTCTAGCGGGCTTTCTGCCCCCAACCATGATTTGAGTTGGGGTATTGGCCCAAAAAATGGTGTCTAATGGGCTTGCTGACCCCCTGTAGGAGCAGGCTGCGGCTAATCGTACCAACACTTGCCCCAGAGTGCCAGAAAGCCTGAATGTCACTTTTTTTTAAGCGAGGGAGTACTTGGGCATGCCTGGGGGCTGCTCCTCCTCCACCCGAGTGGCTTGGTCTCTGCTTGGGCATCTACCGCATTCAGCGGTTCACAGAGATGGAGAGAAACTACTGGGCAGTCTTTCTCTTTCCAGTGGAGCCTCTCTCCTCGTGATTGGTGCTTGAAGGGCTGAGATATGTCCCCACCTGAGCATCAACCACAGTGAATGTAAAAGGACCTGTCACTTTAATTTTGTACAACCATGACTTCAGTGTACTCAGTGCACTGCCACTTAGAAAAAAAGGTGTGGGTTCACCAAATACAATCTTCCTTGAGGACTTTAATTAGATTGAGAAAACTAAAATAAAAACCCGAGTCACACAACTGACTGCTTTTATACACCACAATGACGTGATCTAACATTATCTGCCTTTCTCATAAATAGGAAAAGTTCCTGACCCAGTGGCTAGAGGAGAGTTAGTTAACCCCCAATAGAATGATCGGGCCAATGCTTGATACTATTCTTCCTCATCACCTCAAAAATACCGCACATTATATAGCAGTATTATATAGCTGTTTTGTCCATTTAGTGCACTTGGATGTAAAACGGATCCCAAAAGCATTGCAAAATACAAAGGCTTCTTGAGGAAGACAACTAGACAAATTCACTCAGTTCTACCGAAAATGCCGCTCATCAATTACCAATTGTGCATTGCTTAGAAGCTCCATAACACTATTTTATTAACTATTCTTACTAACTCCCAGAGTAAAATATTGTGTGTTACAAGAAGTAGGAACATATAGGGTTGTTTTTTGCTTAATAAATTTGCTCAGATGTGCCCTTCCTCAACAAAAAAAAAAAAAGGCTATATGTCCGTCTAACCTGAATGGGCGGGTGGACATTTCGCCAACATCCCTTACTCTGTTCGGTATTGCCAGCACAAACTCTGTCACTGAATTGATTTATCTTGTGCTCTCGCATTTTATTTCCACATTCAGTTCACAACTTTCTGCCGCCAGGATGGTCAGTCTTCTTGTAACATAACTAACACTTTATTTACACTTTACTTCCACTTTCAGATTGGCACAGCCTGATGTCAAGATGGTCGCCCCAATGCTTCAGTCAGTATGTACCAATGCGGGCTCCACCAGTTGGCAAGAAAAAAAGTCCATCTCAGAGAAAGAGTACTGGATGTTACCCATGAAGGAAAACTACAAAAGTAACTGGTCCTTGTTCACGTCGACTGCTATAGACTGAGAAATAAGCCCAGTACACTGGAATGAAATAGATTTATTTCCTCGTGCCAACAAGCCAGGTCCCCTTAACGTATGATATACTTGTATCTGCCACCACCCTTGTTATCTTCTACTGCAACTGAGACAGGCAAAAAAAATCAAACATGTTTTTCTTTTAAAGTCTTTATTGAAGTGTATTGCTGCTGGATACATCAGCACATATTACTCCACATTCTTCCTATTTTATCACAACCTTTTAGCTGTGCAATTGAATAAAAGGAGGCCTATCACAGTTGCTAGTACTACACCATTACACACCAAGGTAAACGTATGTAAACTTATGATCTTGGTCGGTCTGTGATAAGATTATCATAGGATTTATTGGTAACTCCATGCTTACCACTAGCAATAGGCTGGCATAAACTGGCACACTTATGTTGCAGCTGAAACTCAAAGGAAATCGTAAACAAGTGAAGAAACTTTCGTAATGCACTTACCTTAGCTCATCTAAGGTTTTAATATGTCTTACGAAACTATTCACATAAAGTTGCAAATTAGCATCCAGCAGTTTCTGTATTTGTGAATACCGGGTTTATAATTTTTATCTGAGTTTTCACACACTGAATTCAGTACTGCAGGTTACAAGCAAACCATTCTCTGCTTCACTGGCATATTTTTTTCTGTCTGCAGTTACCTACATTTTGTGCTCCTAATTATTTAAATAACTGTACTACTGGGGTAGCTTTTCATCATATTAACAACAAGGTTTCAGGTGATACTTCAATTACATGCATACATTTGCGTGCCCCCGAGTACAAATTCATTCTTAACTAAATATTCAGTCATACGCCTAAAAATATAAATTGCTCCCGAACGGATACGTGTAACTATGATTTTAAGATCTATTCGTATTTCTTACTCAATAGTCGAGTGCTGCAATGTTTTTAGACATCTCCAAGGCGCTACGTTTTTGCCTTTTTAGTGTGTGTGAATTCAAGAGACACCCTTGTTGTGCTTTTGATATTTGCAGTGGCATATATGTTTTGTTACTGTGAATATATGAACAATACCAGGCCATACTTGGGCATTACGTCTTTGGCACCTTATCTTTGTGTAAGGCTTCTCGTTTGTAGATAGACCTAGAACCTGTCAGTTAACGCAAAAGAAGGTACTGAATAACGCAAATGATTCCTTTGAAAACGTGCCTGGCAACCAAAAACATTTCTAGCTACTGCTCTGATATTCTTGGGATGCCACAAACAAAAGGTTACACCAAATGCTGATGTGTGGTTGCACTGGAAAATGGAGTTTTAGAATTTAAAAAGAGAATCAACGATGTGCAGGTCTTATTTAGGCATGTAAACAAGTGGGACGCTGATGTATCTCTCATTAAAAACGGAGCAGATGCTCTTGAAAATATAAACAGACAATTACTTAAACTTTTTTGAAGGCGAGGGCATACAGGGAGTGCAGAATTATTAGGCAAGTTGTATTTTTGAGGATTAATTTTATTATTGAACAACAACCATGTTCTCAATGAACCCAAAAAACTCATTAATATCAAAGCTGAATATTTTTGGAAGTAGTTTTTAGTTTGTTTTTAGTTTTAGCTATGTTAGGGGGATATCTGTGTGTGCAGGTGACTATTACCGTGCATAATTATTAGGCAACTTAACAAAAAAAAATATATACCCATTTCAATTATTTATTATTACCAGTGAAACCAATATAACATCTCAACATTCACAAATATACATTTCTGACATTCAAAAACAAAAGAAAAACAAATCAGTGACCAATATAGCCACCTTTCTTTGCAAGGACACTCAAAAGCCTGCCATCCATGGATTCTGTCAGTGTTTTGATCTGTTCACCATCAACATTGCGTGCAGCAGCAACCACAGCCTCCCAGACACTGTTCAGAGAGGTGTACTGTTTTCCCTCCTTGTAAATCTCACATTTGATGATGGACCACAGGTTCTCAATGGGGTTCAGATCAGGTGAACAAGGAGGCCATGTCATTAGATTTCCTTCATTTATACCCTTTCTTGCCAGCCACGCTGTGGAGTACTTGGACGCGTGTGATGGAGCATTGTCCTGCATGAAAATCATGTTTTTCTTGAAGGATGCAGACTTCTTCCTGTACCACTGCTTGAAGAAGGTGTCTTCCAGGAACTGGCAGTAGGACTGGGAGTTGAGCTTGACTCCATCCTCAACCCGAAAAGGCCCCACAAGCTCATCTTTGATGATACCAGCCCAAACCAGTACTCCACCTCCACCTTGCTGGCGTCTGAGTCGGACTGGAGCTCTCTGCCCTTTACCAATCCAGCCACGGGCCCATCCATCTGGCCCATCAAGACTCACTCTCATTTCATCAGTCCATAAAACCTTATAAAAATCAGTCTTGAGATATTTCTTGGCCCAGTCTTGACGTTTCAGCTTGTGTGTCTTGTTCAGTGGTGGTCGTCTTTCAGCCTTTCTTACCTTGGCCATGTCTCTGAGTATTGCACACCTTGTGCTTTTGGGCACTCCAGTGATGTTGCAGCTCTGAAATATGGCCAAACTGGTGGCAAGTGGCATCGTGGAAGCTGCACGCTTGACTTTTCTCAGTTCATGGGCAGTTATTTTGCGCCTTGGTTTTTCCACACGCTTCTTGCGACCCTGTTGACTATTTTGAATGAAACGCTTGATTGTTCGATGATCACGCTTCAGAAGCTTTGCAATTTTAAGAGTGCTGCATCCCTCTGCAAGATATCTCACTATTTTTGACTTTTCTGAGCCTGTCAAGTCCTTCTTTTGACCCATTTTGCCAAAGGAAAGGAAGTTGCCTAATAATTATGCACACCTGATATAGGGTGTTGATGTCATTAGACCACACCCCTTCTCATTACAGAGATGCACATCACCTAATATGCTTAATTGGTAGTAGGCTTTCGAGCCTATACAGCTTGGAGTAAGACAACATGCATAAAGAGGATGATGTGGTCAAAATACTCATTTGCCTAATAATTCTGCACTCCCTGTATTAAAATGACAAAAAGAGACATCCAAAGGTTTGTTGGTCACACAGGACTTTCGGTACTAAACATTCAGAGAGCGCATATTTTAACAAATAAATCTAGAGGCATAATAATGCTGTTTTTGAAACACAATGAAACTTTACTAGTCCGGCGAATCTACAAAGAAAAAGACGCTGATTTGGTCTGGCTTCGTATTTAGGTCTCTCAAAATGCATCTATCAGCAGAGCCGAAAAAGCCTTCTAACGCAGATGCTCATGCATTACATCCTCGTACAGTTCTGCTTTTCAAAATAACTCATTAAGTAGGTGCTCAGGCCTCTCCCGTCCGATGTATCGTAGACCAGTCATCTGACTGGTAGAGGCCCTTACGGACCCGGCAGCAGCACTTTGAGGCTCCCGTCTCCTTTCAATCCACACGGTCATGCCTGTGCCGCATCTCGTTCTTTCTCTCATCCCTTTGACTGCCACTCGTTGCCATTCTTTTGCCCTTTGTCTTTACTTTGCCTTTCTTGCTCTCGGTCACAGTTGGTTCCTTGTACTCTATCTCACCATTGCACGCCTTCCTGCTTTTTTGTGCTTTTTGTTCTTCCCTCACTCTTTCGTGCCCGTTTGCTCCTATTGTGACATCTCCACTCTTTCTGACCCATCTGTTGCCTTTTTGCTCTTTCTCGCTGTTTCTCATCCTTCTGCTGCCTTTTGTCACCCTTTTATGTCTTTTTGCACGTTTTCACTCTTCTGTTGCCTTGTCTGCCTCCCCTCGTTTTCCACTTCCCACCCTCTGCACCACCTCCTTCCTGATGAGGGGTGAAACCCCGAAACCGGTCCCAGGATGCTTGTTTCCGGTCCAGTAAGGACCTGGCTTGGCAGTTCGGTCTGGGCTGTTCCCATGAGGAACAGGGTCAAGACTGATTTGCATATGACTGGGTCCAAACTGGGGTGGCATGGTGAGCAAAAGAACGATGGATTAAAACCAGATCTATGACTGGGGGTGAGTGTTTTACAATGTTCAGCATTCCGTCCATCACTTGTTGTTTTTGCTTTGTCGCCCTAAGTGGGAAGGGTATGCCCAGACGTGGGTCCCGTGCTTCCCATGCCACTGGATTCAAGCTAGCCTGGCTGATGAGGGGTGAAACCCCGAAACCGGTCCCAGGATGCTTGTTTCCGGTCCAGTAAGGACCTGGCTTGGCAGTTCGGTCTGGACTGTTCCCATGAGGAACAGGGTCAAGACTGATTTGCATATGGCTGGGTCCAAACTGGGGTGGCATGGTGAGCAAAAGAACGATGGATTAAACCCAGATCTATGACTGGGGGTGAGTGTTTGATAATGTTCAGCATTCCGTCCATCACTTGTTGTTTTTACCACCTCCTTCCTCCTCTTGCTCCTTACCGGTTCCTTCACACGCTTGCTCCTTACCATGCTCCCAACTATCCCTGCCCTCCGCGCTCCTCCTCCACTTCGTGTCTATTTTCCTTAAGAAGGTGCCCAGGATCCTGCCCCTAACTTAACGTTAGACAAATTTATCTAACCGGTCCTGGCTCTCACATACCCAGCAGCAACTGGAGGTGCTCGCCTCCTCTACCATTCTCTATCGTGCCTATGCCAACTCTGGCTCTTTGTCTCTCACCCTTTTGCTTCTCACTTTTTACAATTGCTTTGCCTTTATTTTGCCTTTTTAGGTCGAGCGTAAGCATGCAACACCTTGTATAATTTTAAGTATACTCCTCCTGTGGGATTCCAGCTATTTCATTTGTTAGTGTCAGTGTCATTTAAAAATCCTTGCTTGCTAGTGGTCAGTCATGTCTCTTTTTCCCTCCTTCTTCTGCGTGGGAGCAGGGACCAACTACTGTATAATTACGCTTTGTCCTGTTTATCTGGTCTGTAAGGGACTTTTTTTTAAAACTTTTTCTGCTCGTGTCCAGGGAAGCTTCCCTTTTCATTAGCAGAGCATTCTTGCTCTGAACGTATCTGAAAACAAAGCTATAAATCAGGCTGTTATCTTGGTCACATTTGGTCTTTGTGAGCTCTCTGCACCCTCACTCAGCTGCCTGGTTCCCGCCCTTCCTTGGCTTGAATTTTCTTTACCGAGTGTGCCGGCCTGTGGTCCCCAGTGCTGAGAGCAAGGGTGGAGAATCACTTGTAATTGCTTATAGCCTAGGCCCCCAGCTCTACCAGGGCTTCGCAATCCTTAGAGACAGTGCCCACTTTTACTCCATACTGGGATCCCACTCGCAGCTCCATCAGTGCACCTCAGTTTACTTACTCCAAGCCCTCACACACTCCAAGCACTCAGCTGTGCCAATGCCAGAAATCCACACACACTGGCTGCCAGAGCTCTTCAGTCAGTAAACTCTACTGCTCCAGTACTGGGACCTCAGATGCAGATCCATCAGTGCACCTCAGTTCACACACTCCAAGCATTCATCCGTGCCAGAACCCAACACTCGCGGTCTGTCAATCAATCAATCAGTGTATTTGTAGAGCGCACTACCACCCGAGAGGGTCTCAAGGCGCTGGGAGGGGGAGGGAGGGTGCTGCTACTGCTCAAATAGCCAGGTTTTGGGCCGCTTCCTGAAAGTCAGCAGGTCTTCGGTCTGTCGTAGGGGCAAGGGAAGGGTGTTCCAGGTCTTGGCGGCGAGGTGGGAGAAGGATCTGCCTCCGTTAGTGGCTCTTCGGATGCGGGGACGGTAGCGAGGGCGAGGTCGGCTGAGCGGAGTTGGCGGGACTGGGTGTAGAAGGTGAGTCGTCTGTTGAGGTAGGCTGGACCGGTGTTGTGGACCGCCTTGTGTGCGTGGGTGAGGAGCTTGAAGGTTATCCTTTTGTTGACGGGGAACCAGTGTACTTCTCTCAGAAGGGAGTGATGTGGATATCGAGGATCAGGTGTGCGGAGGAGTTTTGTATACGTTGCAGACGTTTGAGGAGTTTGGCCGGGGCTCCTGCATAGAGGGTGTTTCCGTAGTCAAGTTTGCTGCTGACAAGGGCTTGGGTGACTGTTCTTCTTGTATCTGTAGATCTTGCGGAGCATGCGGAGGGTGTTGAAGCTGGATGAGGAGACGGCGCTGACTCGCTTGGTCATGGAGAGTGTTGAGTCGAGGATGATGCCCAGGTTGCGTGCGTGGTTGGTGGGTGTCGGGGCTGCCCCCAGAGCGGTCGGCCACCTCGAATCGTCCCACGCTGAGGGGTTGGCGCCGAAGAAGAGGACCTCCATCTTATCTGAGTTCAACTTCAGTTTGCTGTTCCTCATCCATTCGGCGACGGCCTTCATTCCTTCGTGGAGGTTGGATTTGGTGGTGAGGGGGTCCTTGGTGAGGGAGAGAATCAGTTGGGTGTCGTCGGCGTAGGAGATGATGTTGAGGTTTTGCAGCCGGGCGACACGGGCGAGCGGGGCCATGTGGACGTTGAAAAGCGTAGGGCTGAGGGACGAACCTTGGGGAACACCGCAGATGATCTTGAAGGCTTTGGAGCGGAAAGGGGGGAGGCGGAAGCTCTGGGTTCTGCCGGAGAGGAATGAGGTGGTCCACTTCAGAGCTTTGTCCCGGATCCCTGCGTTGTGGAGGCGTGTGGGTAGGATGCGGTGGCAGGCGGTGTCGAAGGCGGCCGAAAGGTCCAGGAGGATGAGGGCTGCGGTTTCGCCGTTGTCAAGCAGGGCCCTGATGTCGTCAGTGGCGGCGATGAGGGTGGTTTCAGTACTGTGGTTGCTGCGGAACCCTGACTGGGATGGGTCCAGGATGTTGTTTTCTTCGAGGTAGTGGGTCAGTTGTCTGTTGACGATCTTCTCTATGATCTTGGCCAGGAATGGGAGCAGGGAGATGGGGTGGAAGTTCTTGAGGTCTCTTTGGTCCGCCATGGGTTTCTTGAGTAGGGGTTTGATCTGAGCATGCTTCCAGCTCTTGGGGTAGATCGCAGTCTTGAAGGAGAGGTTGATGACTTTGCGGAGGTGGGGTGCGATGGTGGCGCTTGTTTTGTTAAAGATGTGGTGCGGGCTTGGGTCTGATGGAGATCCAGAGTGGATGGTGCCCATGGTTTTGATTGTGTCGTCTTCGTTCACATCAGCCCAGACGAGCAGGGGTCGTAGTTGAAAGTGGGTGGAGAGTCTGAGGAGATTGGCGGGTGGTCTGGCTGTTGAAGCTGTCATGGATGTCTGTGATCTTGTGGTGGAAGAAGGCGGCGAGGGAGTTGCACAGGTCTTGTGAAGGTGGGATGTCGTTTGTGCTGGAGCTGGGGTTGGAGAGTTCATTCACGATGTTGACGAGCTCCCTGCTGTTGTGTGCCTTGTTGTCCAGGCGGTCTTTGAAGGAGGTTTTCTTGGCAGAGCTGATGAGATGATGGTGATTGCGGATGGCGTTCTTGAGGGCGGTGGGGGATTTGTTGGGTGCAGTGGTGCGTGGTGGGTTTCTGGAAGGTGAAGTGGATGCAGCGGTGGTCGGTCCATGGGAGTTCGGTGGTGTGGCTGAAGGTGACGTGGGGGCAAGTGGAGAAAACGGGGTCCAGTGTGTGGCCAGTGGATTGTGCTGGGGTAGTGACGAGTTGTCTGAGTCCGAGGGTGGCGAGGTTGTCGATTAGGGTGGTGTTGTTGGGGTCGTTGTTATTCTCCAGGTGAAAGTTCAGGTCACCGAGGAGGACGTAGTCGGCAGAGGCTAGGGCGTGTCTCCTGACAAGGTCGGCGATGGAGTCGCAGAACTGAGGCTGTGGTCCGGGGGTCTGTAGATGAGGGTTCCTCTGAGGATGGTGTTGGGGTTGGTGTGGATCTGGAAGTGCAGGTGTTCGGCGGTGTTGAGGGTGTCGTCGGTACAGGTCGTGACCCTAATGGTGTTCTTGTGGATGATGGCAATTCCGACTCCGTTGTTGCGATCCCTGCGGGTGATCTTGTAGCCATCCGGAATGGCTATGGTGATGTCTGGGGCTGAGGAGGCGTTTATCCAGGTCTCCGTCAGGAGGGCGACGTCCGGGGTGGAGGTGTCGAGCAGGTCCCAGAGTTCGACGGCGTGTTTGCGTGTGGAGCGGGTGTTTAGTAGGATGCATCGGAGGTAGATGCGGTAAGGCTCGCAGGAGGTTTGGCGATTTGGAAGCTGGTGAGGCTGCAGTTCCAGCAGGTGAAGGGTCCATAGGCGTGCTTAGGCCAGGAAGCAGGTGTGTGCTCGTCCGGTGTTGAGTGCGCGGAGGGTGCTGGCGGTGTGATGGCGTTGCTGGCCATGCTGGTCTTGGGGACCAGGGGTCCTGGCGCTGGGTGCGGTCTGGGCGCAGACGGGCTTGCCTTAGGTGCGCCTTTGGCGCGCCTGCTGTGCGCATCTGCCATATAAGGGGAGGTGGGAGGGTCAGCAGGAAGGAGGGAGGGGACAACGAATGGGAGAGCAGTGGGGCGGGGACGCAGAGGCGGGAAGAAGGGAAATTGAAGTGGAAGGAGGGGTTAGGGGCGCAGGGACGCAGCAGCTGGAAGAAGTGAAACTGAAGGGGGGCGAGGCCGCAGGGACGCAGCGTAGGGAAGAAGTGAGATTGAAGTGGAGGGAGGGGGGCGGGGCCGCAGGGACGCAGCGGCTGGAAGAAGTGAAATTGAAGGGGGGTGGGGCCGCAGGGACGCAGCAGCGGGAAGAAGGTAAAGTGAAGTGGAAGGAGGGGGCAGGGACGCAGAGGTGGGGCCAAAAAAAAAAAAAAGGGGGGACCTTAAGCAGCGGCAGCACCGGCACGCAGTGCCCTTCAGAGCACTTCAGTTCTTGCAGTCATTACACTCTGCTGCTCCAGTACTGGGACCTCAGACACAGCTCCATTAGTGCACCTCTGTTCACACCCTCCAAGCTCCTCAGCTGTGCCAGAACACCTCAGTTCTTACAGTCAGTAGATACTGCTGTTCCAGTAATGGGACCTCAGGCCCAGTTCCATCAGTGCACCTCAGTTCAAGCCGCCCAGCTGTGCCAGTGCCAGAACCCACACACGCGGTCTGCCAGAGCACCTCAGTTCTTACAGTCAGTACATACTGCTGTTCAAGTACAAGGACCTTGGGCGCAGCTCCATCAGTGCATCTCAGTTTACACACTCCAAGCCCCTCACCTGTGTCAGTGCCAGAACCCCAAACACACAGTCTCCCAGAGCACCCCGGTTCTTACAGTAGGACACAGCTGTTCCAGTACTGGGACCTTAGGCACAGCTCCATCAGTGCACCTCAGTTCAGACATTTCAAACCCCTCAGCAATGCCAGAACACCACACATGCTGTCTGCCACAGCACCTCAGTTCTTACAGTTAGCACACTTTGCTGTTTCAGTACGGGGCCCTCGGGCGCAGCTCCCTCAGTGCACCTCCTATCACACACTCCAAGGCCCTTAGCCGTGCCAGTGCCAGAATCCCACACACGCTGTCTGCAAAAGCATCTCAGTTCTTACAGTCAGTACACACCATCAGTCCACCTCAGTTCACACACTCCAAGCCCCTCAAGCAATGCCAGAGCCCCACACACGCTATCTTCAAAAGCACTTCAGTTCTTACACACTGCTGTGTCAGTACTGGGACCTTGGGCACAGCTCCATCAGTGCATGTCAGTTCTACCCCAGCGAGGTCACTTCCTTTCCTATACTGGGACCCCGCTCACATACAGTTCTGTTACAGCAGCTCACTTATAATATTCAGTCTCACTGGCAAGCCAATACTGGACCCAAAAGAGCAAAACACAGGTCTGCCAGTGCACCTCAAGTCTAACATCCAAACTCACTGTTGATGTGAACCACCAAAGCTCTGCCAAAATCCATCAATTGTAACATTCAGTGCACACAATACTAGGTTACACACCCAGCTCTAGTAACATACCTCACTTCTAAACCTGTGTGCCCGTTACTATTGCAGTATTGCAGCCCACATACAACTATGTCAGTGCACCTCAAGCCTAACCTGCAGCACCCCATTATTCCAATACCAGTAAATACACGGCACTCCGTTTCTCATTCCTGTCCTGCTGCCTTTCTGTTATTCCAGCACTGGACTGTGAAACAGCTCTGCCAACCCTGATCTTAAGCACTGCAATATTGCTGTATTGGGGTTCACATACAACTCTGCTAATGCACCTCCTGCCGTTCTGCAGTGCCCCTGCTGTTCCACACTCTGACTTCTGTTTGAGGATGTGGGGAAGACAATTAAATCTATTCTTAGCTGCAATCTTTATTTTGGAGGGTCCGTCTCACCTATCTCACTCCGTTCTTTCCTTTAACTCTGTTCACTCTGTGTTTTCTTTCTCCCCCACTTTTCTCTTTCCAGCTCTTAAAATTCACATGTTTTCATTTTTGCTCTTTCTTTCAGCTGTTTATTTCTACTCCTTTCCATTTTTTTTTTATTTTTTTTTTACATTTCCCTCTTCCTCTTGCTACCTCCTCTTTCAAACTGGCAGAAAACATGGTTATTTTTTCCTTGTTTTGTTCCTCTCTCTTTTCTTCATCAGGCATTCATTCTTTCACTATATTTTTTCTCTTATCTTCATTCTTTCTTTGACTTTTTTATTAGCTCTTTCCTTTGAAAAGGTATGTGTGTTTTTTTTTTTTTAGATCTTTCTTTCTTCCTTTTTCTGGTGTTTTTCTTATCTTTATCTGTCAAGTCACATTTTACTGTAAATCCCTCTTTTTTCCATCTGTATGTGGAAGCCACAAGTTACTTGTCGGACCCGAAGTGTCAAAGTGGTTTTCCCATTCTGTGTCTGTGGGAAATATGTCAGGACATACATGCCCTGGTTCTTTAGCTGCTTGTTTTGCTCACCATCTCCCTCTTTTCTGTTATTTTTTCCACTTTCTTTTTGCCCTTCTTTCATTATTTTTCTTGTTTATCTTTCGTTTGCTGGCTTCCTTCCCGTTTGTCTCATGTTTGCTCTAATGCTTCTCTTAGTTGTGTTTTCATTTTCTCGTCCTTTTTTCCCCTTCTTTCTTTTATTTGTTTGCGACCCCTTCCCTTTCTTCCTTTTGCCTGTTGTATTCCTTTCGCTTCTCTTTTTCTGCCCCACCCGCATTCTCTCCTGAGGCCTAGTTATCAATGGAGCGACAGGTGCAGTGACACTGGGGCCCAGAAACCTACAAACCTCACTCAACTCTAATTACTGCTGTATTTTCCTACTAAAATTCCAGTCAATCATTTTCTTTTCTTACTCCAGGGCCTACGCCACTTGTCCTGTCCATCTTTACTCCCGACTCCCTCTTTCCTTTCACCCTCCAATCCATCCCAAATGATATTTTTGTTATGGTGTTTTAAGTATTACACTTGAATGCCAAAAGTTTATTTATGATAAAGGTGTATATGATAATTGTATATGTTTTAAGATAGAATGAGAGGGTAAATGGAAGTGCTTTAGGTAAATGCTGGGCCACTGGAATTATAATGCAGGAAAAGACAAAATTATAAGGCAGGGTTGACCAATTTATGTGGCAAGAAAACTCCAGTTATGAATTCACAATGCCAATAGCTCTAACTGAAGAACATGTAAGACCTATTGCATTGCAAATGCTTGTTTGCTCTCTGTCAGCATTTGTGCCTTTAGTTCTTTCTCACTCGTATATGTCTTCTTGCTCCTTCTGTGCTTTTTGCTAGTCTCACTCTTTTGTGCCTTTTCGCTCCTTTTATTAACGCACTGCATTTTCTCACCCTTCTGTTGCCCTTTTGCTCTCCAAACCTTCTATTGCCTTTCTTTCACTCTTTTGTGACTTTTTCACCATTCTGTTGCTTTGTCTGCCTCCTCCTGTGCACAGCTTTTTGCCTTTCACACCTCCCCCCTCCCCCACTTCTTACCTGTTCCTTCCTGCGCTGCCATTCCTTGCTGTGTGTCTGACTAGCCCAGACACTGCCCCCTGTACACCTCCCCCTCCCAGGGCCTACTTAACACCAGGCAAAGGGAGAACTCTACTGAAATGCTGGCCTGTCTGTTCCTGTACAAGCCTGTACCACACCAGGCACCACTAGCTATGGTCCTTCCGCCTCCTACACTACCTCGCAGAGCTCCTCCAGTCTTTCAACCCAGGCCCCGCATCCAAGCACTGCTGGCCATGACGCACCATGTCAATCAAAGGGAGCGCTTGTTTGCCCCCACTGCTGCTTCACCTGAAAAAGATCACCCACCCTGCCTACACCACAAACACAGCCCACAAACAGCGTACCTCCCACACCCACTTACATACACGCAGCCCAAGACAAACTATCATGCATGCTCCTCAACAACCTCTCATTCAGCAAAATGCCATGGACATCTGGAATCGTCTCTTCCCAACTGAAACATGGCTGACCTTCAGTCAGCACCCAACATCGCCACAGCTTTCCCAGCAGGATACAAGCTTGAAAATCAGGACCGCAACAACAAAACAGGATGAGGAATCTCAGTAATATTTAAAGATTAATTCAACTGCAAAACAACCACAGAGACTGCAACCCCCTACATGGAGCACCTATGTTTAAAGCTACCTGCAACATACACACCCTGAGCAGAACCCTTCGCTACTGACTGCCAGAACCTAGAGCCAACTCCACCAACATTGTTGACTTCATTGCCCTCACACCATCTACTCCAACAATTACATTCAACTAGGAAACTTCAACTTTAACTTTGAAGGCAATCACAACATCAACACCACCACCACTGGACTCCTCAAGCACCTAGGGAACCTGAGAAGGACAGCACATTACCGGAGCCACATACTCCTCCACACACACCCTCGACCCTGTCTTCACCACCCTCAATGGCATTGAAATCACCTCAATCACACCGCTCACCTGGACCGCCCACATCATTATCCATTTCCAAATCAGCATCCCCTACTTAACTAGACCCGCCACCACAGGCATGGGCCGATGCAGCTGGAGCAGCATCTGGGAATCCAACTAGGGATACAGCCTGCTCCTGAATCAACCAACCTCTACTGCCTACTTAAACAGATCCATCAAGGATCTAAACAAATGAATCTCAACCTGCACAGACACTCTGCCATCTCGTAAACACAACACACAAGAGGAAAACAAGAAGCAGGTAGGTTGGTACACTGAGGAACTCCACACAACAAAAATACTACAACAAACTCAAAAGAACGAGAACTAGCTACCTAGAAAACCACAAAAAGATATAAAAGACCGATCTGAGATGCTACTACCAAGATGAAAGCCCTGGCAGAGCACCTAGACAAGAGCGTCAAAGAAATCTATGCGATCATTAAAGACTTCACTTCACCAGCTGCCACCATAAACAGCATTACTCCTGCCAAGAACTATGTGCCAACCTCTCGGAATGCTCCATCAACAAAATCTGCAACAACTTCGACCCCTAACCGTACCCCTGCACCCTCACTCCTAGCCTACCAATGAACAAATAAGGAAAAGCCGTAACTGCCTGACAAACATTCACTGTAGAAGAGACAGCCAAACTTGTGAGGACTATCCACTTCAGGGCACCAACAAGCCCTGCCTCCACCACATCTAAAATAGGAGCATCACCCACCCCCCGCCCCTTCAGCTATGTCCCCACCTGCATCCTGGACACCTCCAAGACCTTCCCAGACACCTGGAAACATGATGTGCAATGCATTGCTAAAGAAACCATTGGCTGCTCCACTCCCACCCCCAACTACCGCCTGATCTCTCTTCTACCCTACCCAGCTAAAGACACAGAAAAAGATATAAACAAGCAGCTCTCTCACTACCTCAACACACACCACCTCAGACACTACGCATTCAGTTTCCAGTCTAACCACAAGACCACGACTGCCTTCATCATAGCAAATGATGACATCAGGCTGATCCTCGACCAAGGAGATTCAGCTCCCCCGATTCTGCTTCACCTCTCTGCAGCTTTCGACAAGTCGCGTACTCCACTCTGATCGGAGACTTCACATAACAGGCATCCAAGGATCCACCCTCAACTGGATCTGTACCTTCCTCACAATAAGAGCACAACATCAACCTACTACCCTGCCTGTCGTAGGCCACGAACCTGATACGTGTAGTTCCCCAGAGGATCATCTCTCAGTCTAACGCTATTCAACAAACACCTGACCCTGCTAGCAGACCTCATCAGATCATGTAACATCAACATACTCTTCTATGTAGAAGAGACAACTAAAAGACTCCCTGTGAGACCAGACCCTCACTGCAAATAACTTCTCCACCTGCATGACCGCAGTAACCACATGGATGAAATCCAACTGCTTCAAACTAACCACTGACAGAATTGAAGAGCTGAGCTTTGGAAGGAAAGCCTCTGCTTGGGACTCAACCTAGTGGCTAACTGACCTCTGCCCTTCACCCTCCTCCACTGTCCACACTAGAAATCTTGGAATCATCCTGGACAAGCTTGACATGGCCCTCAAGTAAACAGAGATCTCCACTTACTTCCACATCCTTATGATGCTGCAACAGATCTTCAAGTGGCTACCAGAGAACACCGGAAGAGTAGCAATACAGGACCTGGTCACCCCCAGAATCAACTACAGAAAGACTTAAACTTGAATCATTAATAAGCTCCTGAACAGAGTAGAAACCATTCGAAATGCTGCAGCAAGACTAATCCTTAGCCTAGCGTGTAGCACTCATCACCCCACTTCTGAGAGGACTGCACTGGCTCCCAATACACAAATGCACCCAGTTCAAATTGCTCACATACAAAGCACTAAACAACAATGGCATTGCCTACCTTAAGAGCTGCATACACTTCCACACAGCTTCCAGGCACTTTCACTTAGCTGAACTCCCTTTGGCGCACACACACTCTGCATCTGCAAAGCCAAAGCTAACTTTGCTGTATCTTCCCCAGAGCATGGACTAACCTCCCTCATTACATCCGAGCCACCTCATTGCTTCTCGAGCTCCTCAAGAACCTGAAGACCTGGCTCTTTGAATAACGTAAACTAGGAGACAGCAGCCTGATGGGTGATTTTCATGCTATACAAATACACTTAACATGACAAACATGGTTTATTCATATCATCTTAAGGCCTATTAAATATGGGAAACACTTTGGAAAGTCTATAGGACTGGCATACTGCACAAGCTGCAGCCCTATCAAAGTTTTTGTCAAGTGCTGTATCATAAATCTGCTACTCACACTGCTAGTAGGCTGTCTTAAGGATGTCAACAGGGCTTTACACCTGTTCCTTCGGTGTTTATCCGGTTCCAAACTATTTTTCTTGAACAGCTCTATTAATCTCTTATTATTTCTCAATAGATTCCTTTCTCTAGCGGACACTTTGTCACAAGAAAACATCTTTACATTTTATTTCTAAGCTCCTTTAGCTTCATGTCTTTATGTAACACTTTATATTTAATGATGCGAGATACTAATGTCGCGTTCTAAGGGCTAATATGTTTAACTTGAATGTGAAGGGATCAGATAATTCTATAGAAAGTATTTACTCACATGCCAGATTTTGAAGCGTCGGTGCGATAACTCTGACCCACAAAACTTTGATCATTTTATTTGTATTTTTTATCTATCGACCACAAGAAGGGGGCTGCTTATCTCTGCCATAAAAAAATCATTTGTGGGGTGCTGTCATAAAAGGATGAGGCACAAGGTATCTTCTGGATGCCAATATTAGTAGTAATTACCTCGCTGTACTTAATATTTATGGCTCTTTTTAAAATAACACCTCCTTTGGGAAAACAAAATGTAAAACTAAACTTGGCTAGTTTAAATAACGATAACTATATCATAGCTGGTGAACTTAATCAGGTAAGGGACCCGTTTTAGATAGAAAATCGAAATGAAAATTATCTCTGCTAAAATTCAAAAAGCCCTTAATTATTTATTACGTCAACCAAACATTCTTATCCAATGCAGCTTTTTACAAAGAATGAGTCCCTTTACCAACTGAAGTGTTACCTTTAATACATTAATCAATATTTCCATATCAATGTGGCTTATTTTCCTCATTTCTCCACTATTATTTCCAACGCAATCTTAATTGAGAGTATTCCGTGTTGTCAAGTGCCACCGTAGTTATTATATGGCTCATTCCGCGCCCTTGCCCAACCACAACAAACAAGCAGAGAAATACAAACTCCTCAACAGACTAAAAAGATTGAAGAGACAGTCACAGATACTACTATTAATGCAACCCTAAACGCACCAGAATAAAAATTAAGAACTTAAAACAGATCCGAATACAGCAAGCATTGGTAATGCCAAGAGGTCTTGCCCTTTGCCTGCTAATGAACAGATCCAATAATATTGCCTATACAGCCTCCGAATTGCCATAAAATGCTTTTCACCACACAGAAATACTTTTCAAAAATAAATAAAAAGCAAAGATGTGAATGTGTGCATGCCTGATGATGCTATGGCCACACAGTGTTATGAAGTATACCTTGTTAAGTACACATTCGGCAGGTATCTGTCATCACTTTGTTTATATTTATAGTTCCAAGATAGCAGATGCTTATCTTCAAGCAGTAAAAAAAAAAAAAAAAAAAAAAAAGGTCATTTCAACACGGTGAAACATGCATTTAGGAAAACGAGCACCAGGGTAGCAAACTGAAGCTTTTGGGCCACTCAAAAAATGTTTAAAAATAAATAAAACTTGTTTTAAAAAGATTGTGCATGGCAGGGGTGCAACACTGGAGCTTTAGGCAGGAAAACTAAAAAAAAAAAAAAAAAAACTTTAAACAAATGCCAAAAAAAGCAGAGAGGATGGGGAAAGCAACAGGAAGGGAGTGGGCAGGAGCAATAAGGAGCATGTGGGGACTGCTTCAGGTCGGACGTGGGATAGGGCAGAAGCAGCACAAGAGAGAAGATGCATGAAAACATGCGCTCCCTTGGAGTGCTGAAAGAAAAAGAAAAAAGTAGGCCCCCTAACGTGAACAGTGGAACGATATAAGTCCCCCAACTGAAAGAATGGTACAGAATCTATAATCCACGGGAGGGATAAACACAAGAAGAGGAAGGAAACCCATTGAATAAGAAGCGAATGAGACTGACAAGAAAGCCATCTAGTGGTAAACAATGGGCTGGCACAAAATCCACTGGATGTATTGGTATGGTCTACAATAGGTCTTCGACAGACAGCTATAAGCTACATAACGAATCAAACAAAGATAATGCTAATCAAACTTAAACATACAAAGCAATAGAATTGAATATTTAACCGTTCAGTGCTCTTCAGAACCTGCAGGAATGTATTCTTCTGGTCTTCTGAGTTTATTGCTCACGAATTGAGCACTCCCAATCATACTGTACAAAAATGCATTTGGTAAAAAATATCATGGCCGAAGCAGCTGATAAGTAACCCCCTACTACCTTACTGCTGGATTAGTCTGACTGCACATTGTTCACAGCTTCATATAAAAAGCAGATCTTTCAATGTAATCCGCTTTTTTATTACAATTCATTATTAAAAATCATCCGAGCATCCAACTGGCTACAGAGATCCAATGAGAACTGCTTGTGTATTACTGGGCTTAATTTGCAAGTCTTTGGTCGTTCATATTTCCCCCTGCGCCCTCCCCTCAAACTTATTCCTGTTCCTTTCGTAATCGCTGAAAGTAGAAATACATTTATAAGACGTCATATGTTGTAAAATGGCCATCGTAGCGTAACGTAGGACCCAGGAGGGGAGAGTCTCACTTATTCTCGATGCAAAATACAGTTTCAGCATGTAAAGATTTGCAACTAAAAAAACCCTGATGTAAAGCAGTGCAGAAGTACTTGCCCGTGTGTCAAACAAAAACCTTCACACCCAATGGGAGATTTAGGGTTTTAAAACATTTGGGTCTCTCGGGAAACATTCCGGATACTTAGCCATGTGGCAAGCACGTGCAGCGCGTACTGCTGTCCCATTTAATGGCCAACCAGCTGTCCCTTGAACCACACGTAAAACATTAAGGAGAACAGTTTTGTAATATTCTCTCCATTACTACAAGATATTCAATGCAAAATCCTTAAGCAAGAATTTCTCCCACTGTTCCTCGACACTAAAGCAACACGTCTAGAAACCTCCACACTCTACAGTATGCGCAGCTCTAGTAACAAACAAATGTCCTTCCCTCACGACCTGAATTGATCGTAGTCACGTTAAATCCCTTCGGCAAGAACCCATAGAAGAGGACAATTAAAATGTCACATGTATGTTTCTCCAAATGCTAGAGCTAGAAAAGGGTCAGAGAAAGGCAGCTGCTATTCAGTATTAGTGGCACTGCAAAACTCAGCCCGTAAAGTACCACATATCAGGGACTACACTATCGCACTTTAACATTAGTCACACATTTACATCTATTCAAATTTAATGTGCAACAAGGCGCTGCAGAATAATTAACAAAAGCGCTTTGGGCACTTACTGAGCTGCCGCCTGCTCCATGCAATTTATGGGACAGTGATACATAGTTACCGCAGTTGCACGCGATGGGGGAAGAAAAACGAATCTGCTGTGGCCAGGACAGGTATCAGTCTCTGGGACAAGTGGACACAACCTATCTCATCCGGAGGCGAAGCCACAATGCTCTGTAACAAACAGCAGCAAATGCACGCCGGGTCCAGCAGCACCGTCCATTGTTTTCCAGATAGTAAGATCATGCTACACCTGATGGTCCAGGCGGCAGCTCCAGACTCGAGCAGGATGCTTGTAATTGGACTTTTTGCCTTGTGGGAAAGTGGATGCTGAATACAGGAGGACTGATTTGGTTTGTGTAATCAACGATCAAAGCCTTATCAGTTGATGGTGAACAGTTACAATGAATGCGGAAGGTCCGACATATTAAGGGCCTTGTTATGACCGTGACAGAGAGGTTTCTTCCATCACAAATGTGACGGATATCCCGTCTGTCATATTACGATCTCCATTGAATATAATGAGATCATAATACAATACATACAATAAAGATAGTATCAGACTTTTTATTGTAGAAAGCCTACGGGAGAGCCAAGAGCCCTTGAAAGGTATTAAACTTTGTTAATGCCTTTAGATAGGTATTTAGCTATATGAAATATCATAGATTACCATAGCAGTTTGGTCTTGGTTATCCTTTTGAAACAACCCTGGGAGCAGAAATGTTGTATTGTAATAATCCTTGATATGTTCTTTTAGGAGGAGTTGTACACATTTTATCAAACCACAATTTTATTTAAAAAAAAAAAAAAAAAAAGAAAAGAAAAACTTATTTTGCATCTTGTGAGAATGCAGTAAGCCACGGTTGGCTACTGTGACAAGCCAATGACAAAGCCTATAGGCATGATTGTTTCCATGGAATGCCAGGTCTCATCTGTGTATGACAAAGCTATTAGCATAACTTGTGAAAAAATTATAAGGCTAATAGTAATAGGCCTTTGAGGATGGACTGTTGTAATGCTTTGCTAAATCCTGTAGTCAGGCATTTTATTTTATGTAATCTCATCATTTAACGTAGCAGGCAAGTGTTTTTGCCTGCACACCCCCTGAGTCTGACAAACACAGGGTACAGAGGGAGATTTGCATTGTTAGAAACCTTTTAGGTCTGAAGAAGGTATTGCTTTTCCAAACGTAAAGTTTATGCGTATTGTAATATTATGACTGTCTGCCTGATGAGTGCCTTGTGAGAACTCTTCTGCTCAATAAAGGAGTGAGTTGATATGGAGAGAGACCAATTTTAAAGGCTATAGGATCAATTGGTGCATTGGGAAAACTTATGCCAGATGCCATATGTCCAATATATGTATTATCTATATTAACAACTACGGCTGTAGGCATAACTTACTTATTATTAAAAATATGTTAAAGCCTATTTATTTTTGGTGTTAACAACACTAGGTGTGGGCAACCTGTTTCAGAGCTGGGTTGGACTGTTATACTCTGAACCCCTGCCATGGTCAAAACTGGCACGTGATCGTGGCCTTTGGGTGGTGCAGCAGGGGACAAGGCAGGGGTGCTACCTTTACCCATGCTCTTTGCCATCACAATGGAACCACTATCATTCACAGAAGGGCCTGAATAGAAGGTCAGAACAGTTGGCCAGAACATGTCATTTCCATGTACACCAATGATGTGTGTGTTATAATACTTGGGTTAGCCTTCCGCTTTCTTCTATAGCTATAGTGGCAATAGCTAAAATGTTGCTGCTTCCCAGCAACATAATAATATATTATATTGTAGCTCTAACAGTCCACGTCAAGATATCACTTTTTCACAAGTTTCAGGGTGTGCTCTGCAGCTTGATGTGGCGATCGGGCAGACTGCTGTGGCGCAGAGACTCCTTATAGATTGGGCCTGAAGGCTTCCAATTACAATGTTTACTATTGGGCTGGTCAGTTACAGTGGGCAAGGAGGTGGACATGTGATAGCGGGTTCAGAAGAAAAGGAGAACATATAAGTGGCACTATCACTGGGGGTTGTTTGGGTTTGGCCTTTGGGTGGAGAGAGGCCCCTATCTTTGGACCAATTGTTGTTGAGTATGGCAGGTCAAAGCTGTATTCACTGGAGAGATCACTGTGGTGTATGCCTGCCCGCATTACAATCATTTGCATTGGCACACAGCTGTGAGTTTAGACGGGGGTGTTTATTGAGAGGGTAGGGAATGGCATGATAAGGACATTCGCCAAGCTCCAGGAAACTTGACATATGCAAGTTGGGCATTTCTTAACACATGAAGGAATTTGTGGGAGCTACTGGGGAGCCAGGGTCTCTGATTGGAAAGTATCACAGGTCCTACATGTACTGCTTGCACACAGGTGCTTGCACATGGGATAGCGATGAAGGTCATTAGCAGACTGTATAATATACTTCTAGTAGCCTACAAGTAGACTAGTCAAAACTTGAAAACAGAATGGGACACACTGGTTGTACCCCCCTCACAGATTATCAATGGCTGCGTTGCATAAAATAAACAAAGAGGTTAATGCGAAATTCATGCTTTAAGTACACCCATTTTAATTACTTGAAGCAGACATACCTATCCCTGTAGAGGACTAGTAGGATGTATGTTGGGGCATCCTCCGAGTGCCTGTGCTGTGCCTCAGATGCAGCAGAATTACCACGTTATGCCTCTGTCTCCTTTTCGTGCCCTACTGAACAGCTGTCATGACGGTGGCATTGGAAATTATGAATAAGCAGATATCTTTGTCCCCTTTGGTTTGCCTCTTGGGGCAACTGGCTAGATCAAAACAAAGTATGTTTGTCGTTTTGATGTTGACACTGGTGAAGGGATGATTAGGTATGGCTTGGAAGGCGGCCACTGCTGCAAGCCTGAGGCTATGGCTTTGCAATGGTAAACCATGGGCGAAAGCCTAATCAGACACTCTCAAAAGACTTACAAAGAAATGATCAAAGGACATGTGATGAGTGGGATAGGTTAATGATTAAACCTGAGGCGAAATATGAGTTTCCCCGAGGTGCATGCGCATACATGATATCAAGGGCTCCTAGGCCATAGGGAGTGCATGGATAGGGTTGGGTAGAGCTTATGTCAGTAACTGGACTCCCACAAGGCAAACCTCTGCCCATCCCTCACTTAAACATCAATGGATACCTAGCAGTAATGCATTTGCTTTAGTTCATGTTTGGTTGATACAGATAAGTCTGAAATGCAAATACATGCCTTCAAGGATGCCATGTTGCAGATTTTAAAGATGCTACTGGCTCCCTCTGGAGTATATTTACAGCAGCAGGGGCCTTTAGTTGCGCTTCCACCTTTAGGCCATTCCTTAGCACCTACTGTCCCTGTGGGAGCCATCATCAGATGCTTGCGGACACCAGTCCTGACATCCACTTAGGCCTGAAGGTCCATGTCAGTCCCTTCCGCACTGGTGACGATGGCATTCTCTGACCCCACATTGGCCTGGGCCAGACCTGTGTTGCACTACTATCACTAAGACGCAGCCATCCACGACTGAACCTGGACTTCCAGCCTCTTCTACATTGTCTGTATTACCATAGCCTTAGAAGCTCTGTTCAGCTCCAATTCGGATGCAGTCCAAGGTTTCAGCAAATCAGGCTACCCCTACAACACTCCTGTGAGAAGCTCCAGTGCCTCAGATTTTCTCACAGTACAAGTGCTGAAGAAGTAGAGGTATCTAGTCTGTAATGGCCAGCTTCTCAGGGGCGGAGGGAGGGTCGCATGTGAATCTATGAAATATTCCAATACTGGAGAACTACAGTTACAGGTAAGTAACTAATTTCTTACTCCAGTAGTAGAACTTTCATAGATTCACATGCCTGAATCAGAGTAGCAAGCAGTAATGAAGCACATTGTATGATGAACACTTTATATCAACTGAAAGATGCAATTCAATAAATTACAGAAAACCTTACATGATTATGGAAACCAAAGAATCATTATTCAATACTAAACAACAAATGGTGTATAGTGAAAGAAAGAAAACTTCATTATCATACAATGTGGTAATAATTACACTGGGTAGGAGGGAGAAAAAAGGAGAATAGTACAGCTCACCATTACTGGAAAAGATGCCTCAGCACCGCTTGCCCCACTGCTACATCTCCTTGAGACGACTCCTCCAGGCAATAGTGCTTCGAGAAAGTGTGTGCACACCTCCAGGTGGCCGCCCTGCAAATGTCCTGTATGGGCACACCAGCGAAGAGCGCAGCGGTTGCTTTAACAGCCCTACTGGAGTGTGCACGCGATGTTCTTGGCAGGGGCTTTCCTGCAGCTTTGTGGCAAAAATCAATAGAACTAGATATCCATCTAGAAATTCCTTGTTTAGAAATCGGCTGCCCTTTTCTAGGGGCACTGAATGACAAACATTGGTCTGTATTCCTAAAACTTCTTGTCCTGTCCAGATAGAACTTAAGACAGCTTTTTACCACCAAGGAATGCAGGGATCTTTCCACTGGCGTTGACGGATTCGGAAAATACGACTTTAGAATAACTGGCTGGTTGATATGAAAACTTAAAATAAAGAGAAGGGATCGGAGGATTTTGTGGTCCAGTGTACACCCTCCAGTCAAACTGATAATATAATATGATACACTGTTCCAAAACTGGTGAAAGGGAAAAGGGGAGAAGTCCTGATAATCAGGAGCATAAGTCCTCACACACCACATTTGGTGTCATGCTTCATCATAGGACAGCTCCTCGTCAGGCCGGCACTGCAATGCCTGACGGGCACCCCCCGAAGGGGGGCTCTTTGCCGGAGATCTTTTAGTTGATGATGAAGCCGCGGAACCACATGTGGGTCCGAGAAAGAGGAAAGAAAAAAGACAAGAAGAGGATAAAATTGGCTCAAAACCCTCACTAAATAATTTATTGTTCGCTGTTGGGAATTGGTCAAGATTAAAAAAGTAGCAAGGGAGTGAAACAAGAGGTAATGCTCAGACACTCGTACAAAAATCAAGATAAAGGAAGACGGTAATTATCCGAAGTCCCTCAGTATAAGGTCAATATACGGTCGACATGTTTCGCGTCTCTCATGGTCCAACAGGATCCCTTGACGCTTCTTCAGGACCTATTAATTCATTGGACTTCTCCAATTGAAAACAAAGGAAAATTCATCAGCTCCTGCAACCTAACGCGTGCAATGAGACACCTACCCCCGCGGCTGCGTTCCCAGTTGATATGAAAGTCAGAAGGAACTTTGGGTATAAATTTTGGATTTGTTTGCAAAATTACTACCTCATCTTTAAACTGCAAGAAAGGGCTTTGGATCGTGAAAGCTTGAATCTCTCTAACTCTTCTCGCCAAGGTCAGGGCAAGAAGAAGTGCAAACTTCCATGACAAGAACTTCAAGTCTGCACTGTGAATGGGTTCAAATGGATGCTTCTTCAATTGAGACAAAACTATATTAAGCTGCCAGGATGGCGGTGGGACTGGCGGAAAAGAATGAAAAAGCCCTTTAAGGAACTGCTTGATAATTCTCGTTGACCACAAACATGGTGAATTTCCTGATCGCCTATAACATGAAATAGCAGCTAAGTGGACCCTAATTGAAGAGTTTGTTAAACCTTGTCTGGCTAATAGAAGGAGGTAAGGTAGCACTTGCTCCGGCGATGAGGAAAAAGGATGAGCTTGTGTTTGCACCACAAGCAAAATCTTCTCCATTTAAGCCGATATGATTTAATCAGCTGTCGCTCTGGCCAGAATGACCCTACAGTTGGAAGGAATGTTCACATGTTCGAATTCATGGTGTTCAGGAGCCAGGCAGTCAAATGAAGCGATACTGGACCCGGGTAGAGAACCTGACCATTGTCCATTGTTAACAGGCGAGGTATCACTGGCAGAGGTATGCTGCGCCACTCTGACATGAGAAGTAATTCCGTAAACCAATGCTGCCAAGGCCATAATGGGGCTATCAGAAGTATCCTGCAGTTCTTGATCTTGGCCAGGACTCTAGGAATGAGGAGAATGGGAGGAAAAGCGTAAGCATAAATTCCTGACCATGCTATTGAAAATGCATTCCCCCAAGAACCCGGGTGGTGATCCCCACTTGCATAATACAGACATTTTGTATTCTGATGAGTGGCAAACACATCGAGGTTTGGTTTCCCCACTGAGAGAAGATGCGATCCAGCACAGTTTGATTTAGCTCCCATTCGTGATTATTTCTGTCTGCTGGCAGAATCCGCAATAACGTTCAGAGTGCCCGGAACCTGTTCTGCTCGAAGATGCACGCCATGTAGAATGGACCAGTTCCAGATATGTTGAGATTCTCGAGATAACAGCGGGGATCTGGTTCCCCCCTGCTTGTTCAGATAGTGCATGGTTGTGGTGTTGTCTGCAGGTATGAGCACCGACAAATTCTTCATCTTTGGCAGAAAGGCTTGAAGCGCTAAGTGAACATCTTTCAGTTCAAGATAGTTGATATGATAAATCTTTTGATGAGTGTCCCATCTGCCTTTGACTGATAGATCCTGAAGGAAGGCTCCCCAACCTTCCAGGGATGCATCCGTTGTGATCACCCATGGGGCCATAGGTGGAAGAAAAGACAGACCTACTGATAGATGGGACGCTTGGGTCCACCAAGACAGATATAATTTCATTGGTTTCGTAACCTTGATTATGTTGTCGAAAAATCCCTTGGACTGTGTCCACTGAATGTCCAAATGCTCTTTAAGTGGACGCATTCTGAGACGACAAAATGGTACCAGTGGGATCCAGCAAGACATCATTCCCAGTAGGGACTTGAAGAGGCAAACTGAAACAGACCTCTTTTTTTTTTTTTTAACAAGACTGGCTAAAGAAATCTTTTTTCTCTGTCATTCCTTTGTAGGAGCCACTTTGGAACTGGATGTGTCTAGAACTGCACCTAGGAAAGTCCTTACTTTCAGGGGTTGGAAAGCTGACTTGCTGTGATTGATAGTTAGGCCCAGCTTGGCAAATAGGCCCATGCAAGCTTCTGTCGCTTTCCGAGTCTGCGAGCTGGACCTTGCCTTGATGAGCCAGTCGTCCAGATATGGAAAGACCTGAAATTTGTGCCTTCTGAGGAAAGCCACTACTGGAGCCAGGCACTTGGTGAAAATTCTGGGGGCCGATTTGAGGCCAAAAGGAAGTACCTTGAACTAGAATTGTTGCCCGGCTACTACGAATCAGAGAATGTTCTTTAAGATTGATGTATAGGGATATGGAAGTATGTGCCCTGAAGATCTAAGATTGACATATAATCTCCTGGATTGAGAAGGGGAAGGATATTCTGCAACATAATCATATGGAATGACTCCCTTTTGAGGTAAGTATTCAGGTGTCTGAGATCCAGGATTGGACGCCAATTTTTCCACTTCTTCTGGAAGCATAAAACCCCTTGTTTCTGTCCCGAGCCGGGAACCTTTCTATACCTCCTTTCTTGAGCATCGACTGGATTTCCTTTTTGAGAAGCTTGAGGTTCTTCAGTGAGCATGGAGGAGGGGGTCTTGGAATTTGCATGAACTCCAGTGCATGGCCAAACTGAATAAGGTTCAACACCCAACGGTCAGAGGTGATAATATGCCAACTGTGCAGGTATCCGGAAATCCTTCCCCCTGTTATGAGACTTGTAGAAGAATAAGTAGCCGGAGTAAGGGAGAAGTCAATGCATGCAACCTGTTTCTCTGGTTTATCACCCTGCTCTTGTTCTATTCCCGGTTCTAGCATATGCTGCCTGCGGAGGTTGCCTCTGCTGATATTGGGCTCGAAAGGATTGAATATTTGATCCAGAAGCAGGGTATTTATACTGCTGGAACGCCCCTCTGTAGGATGGATATCCCCTTCCTCTGGCACCCTGAAAGGGCTGCTTCCTGAACTGCTGGGTTCCAAGGGACTTTGCTGTGTCCGTATTTGTCTTAATAGCCTGCAGAGCCTCAACATGCTTCCTGAAAAGAGTTTCCCCATCGAAAGGCAAGTCAAGAATTTTGCCCTATACCTCCGGTCTAAAAGATGTTGCGCGAAGCCAGCCCTGTCTCCTTAAAACAGCAGCGCCTGCCAGCTGACGAAAAGCTGTAGTAGCAATAGCCAGTGCACAGTCGATGACTTCTGCTGAAGCCTTTTCCCCCTCCTGTACTATTTTCAGTGCTTCTGCTTTTGATTCCTCCGGAAGTTGGTCTATGTAAGGAGCTATGTCAGCCCATAGCTGCCTGTCATATCTTCCTATTACAGCTAATGAGTTTGACATTCTTACTGTAAGGGAGGACATCAAGGAGAAACGCTTCCCAATATTATCAAGCCTTCTATCTTCCTTATCAGGTGGAGCAGAGACTGGAGCTGAAGGATTTCAAAACCTGCGCTGCGCTGTGCTGCTTGAGCAATAACAGAATCCGGCTTGGGGTGTCCAGTAGGCATGCTGGGCTGTCATCTTGCACCTTATATTTCTTATCCAAGCAGGGCAAGACCGCAGTAACGGTGGAGGGATTCTTTGTAACCTTGATTCCCTCGCTCCATATGTAGTCTGCATCGATTTTATGCTTTTTTTGAAAGGGCTCCTTAAAGTCATAGAGAAAGAAGTCCATCTGCTTCATCAACATAGGTAGTGCAAACCTTTTCACTGCCTGTTCCGACAAACTGTGAAACCAACCAATGTCCTCTGGTGGAGAGTCTGCAAGGACTGGAGACGGTGAAGATGGTGAAGGGATCTGATAGTCATCCCATTCCGTGGTATGATCTGTCAATTCCCCCTCCTCCCTGTCATCGTCGGACGTCAACGGGTCCTGTGGTGGGCCAGAAAGAGGTTAGTGTGTGGAGGCACATCCAACGGTAATACCCGTGGTCTAACGGCGTAGATGGAGGAAGTACCGGTGAAGGCATAATTGTCTGTTGGTCTTCAGATTCAACTGGAGGGAATCTTTTCCTATAGTCCGCTAACATTAGTTGGAGGTCTGAAATAAGAGATCCTGGCATAGGAATCATTTATTCCTGATATGAATACTGATCATCAGGAGAATAAAAGGACTGAGGATCATGCTGGTTATAGTCTCCCAGATCCTGACACTTTATATGTAGCTCAGAAGGACTATGGGCCCCTCTGAATGTCCCTTCCTGATCCATTTCATCGCCCTCTAAAAGATGAGCAGGAATCAAAGGTGAAACCTTACAGGGTGATGTGCGCAACAGTGTCAGGGATTTTAACTTTATTGGTTTCTCTGAAACATCCACTATCGACTGCGTCGTAGACGGGCCCATCGATAATATTGTCAATGCTGTCGTCGACGGTGATGATGATTGAATGGGTGTCGTCGACGGAGCAGTCGACAACGACAAGGATGTCATTGTTGACGATGTTCTCGACACTGGAATCATCGACAGAAGTGAGGCAACCAACAATTTCAGAGTCGACGACCTGACAGAGGAGGCCGTCGACGACATTGTTGAAGACATGTAGACATTGGAGACGAAGCACACTGTATAAGTCGTCGTCGTAGTAGGTGTCGTCGACAATGTCGTGCAGATGGTTCTCGTCGATGTAGTTGTCGGCGAGGTCGTTGACAGCTTGACAGATGGCGTTTTAAAGGACTGCTTAGTCGTTGGAAGTGGCAGAGGAGGCTCCGAAGACGCTTTCCGACTACGTTCTGAGGAGAAAGATCACTCACCTCTCTCCCTGTGTGATGTTACAACCCTTTTGTGAAGAGAACATGAAGAGCTATGTGTTTTGTAAGACCCATGTTTGGTCTTTTAAGCCGCCTTTTTAGGTTGTTCCTCCATCTGACATTCTGAGGTGATCTGTCCCTTTTTTGAACCTGCTTGGAGGAAACAGAAGAGTCCTCACTGTCCGAACCAGAAACAGGATTCTGCCTCGTTTTCATCCCCTGGAGCCACATAAGAAGCCTACCCTCTCTGTCTGTAAGGGTCTTGTTAGAAAAGGTTCTGCATAACTTACAGTCCTTGGCAGAGTGTTGTGGATAAAGGCAGTAAATGCAGTCTTTGTGGGGGCCCTCAGAGTGAAGCCTCTTTTTCCCCACCAGTCTTGCAGGCTCTGAAGAGACTCTTCTCCTTGTCAGACATGCTGAAAATTCACAAAAACGTAATGTAAAGCATTCTGGAGAAGAAACCTGGAAGCCTTTGACTAGAAATAGCAAATCCTGAGGAGAAAAAAAAAAATACTAGAATAAATTCCAGAAAAGGTGTGATTGAGCAGAGCTCAGTGGAGACTCCCTAGCACGACATGCAGTAAAAAATCTGAGGCACTGGAGCTTCTCACAGGAGTGTTCTAGGGGATGGGGTAGCCTGATTGGCTGCAACCTGGTTTGGGTCATTTTCCTCAAAAAAACATAAATAGACTACTAATGTAATAGGCGTGTACTGACTTTAGTTATCATAACACTGCTACTGTAATAAACCGGGGACTCCCACCTCAACAACGGGGAATGATTCAAGCATGTGAATCTATGAAAGTTCCAATAGTGGAGTAAATGCGTGTACTCTGGTGGTGACAGAGTTTTGTGGTTTTTAAGATTCATAGCATCACCAGACCTTCATATCTGCGTCACAAGAGTGGAAGCCTACTGGCACACCGGTGTAAGGTTCTGTGGCTTCAGATAAACCAGGATCCTTGGGTCAAGATCCTGAGCACACGGATAGATGTATGTTGAATTTGGTAATGGTTGTACATCAAATGATTGTCTGAATGAATCAGAGTGGCACAGGCCTGAAAGCTCCACTTTGGAGGACCCTGAACTTCTTATGTGCACAAGATGGAGGTGAGATTATTTCCCCAGAAAGTGGAAGTATATTGGTGACATTCACAACACTGTATGAAGGGAACCTAAACACTGAGGTGGGGAATAAGGAGATAGGCTTCCTCTTATTATTTCTATTAGGACCTTCAGTCATTGAGGGATGCGGATTAGTGTTCCTGGAGACTGACATTTGGAGTATGGCAGGAGTTAAGGGTGTGACTGATGTTCCTGTTGTCAAGGTGTGAAGGGTCTTTTCGAACAGAGTCTGCCTTTGTCTCTCTGATTACTATCAAGAGTATCATTGATAGCCATGTGAAACATACCCACACCTCATTGTGTTTCTGTTGTGGATTCTCCAGCCTGTGACTACCCTACTGAGAAAAGTCTGAGGCAGTCTGGAAGGCAGTTTGAGATGAACAGAGAAAAGATCCAAACTTGTTCTGGAAGAACAGACCATGAATACACATTCCTACATAAAAGTGGGAGCTGTTCATCCAATTTTTGTTCAAGTTCCAAGTTCTCTTTCACCAAGGGGGCTGTGCTCCACAAAGTACCCAAAGGACTACTGCATGACCAGAACTGGTGTCTGCCTGACAACCAGATTTCCAGAGAGTGACATCACATATAATCTGATGTAAGAATGCATGTACTGGTTGCAACCCTGCTATTCAGTAAATGGCAAGGTTTGCAATCAGTAAATGTGTTTTTCAAATATACTAAACCCACTTAGTAATTTGGTAACAACTTTGGGTTTAGAAAGCCATACCAAATTGGTATTTGGAAGGGACGTGTATTGCACTTCCCTCTCAAATACAGATCCCTCATGGTATGTGTTATTGTTGTCAGGCTGAAGTACGTACTCAAATCACGAATACTTTGCTAACTACTGAAAGGTAGTGATAACCCATTTGCAAAGGGTAAGAGAGGACCCCTTCTCCTTTGTGAAATGTCCTAAAAACATTTTTAGGAGTAGCCAGTGGCCTACTCTTTAGGTTGTGAAACCTTTTTTAATTTTTTTTTTTTTAAATGCAGAACAATGGATTTTTAAGAAAATGAACATACAATGGAATATATATATATTACTTAAGAACAATCACCCATGCTCGTCTGTTGACCCCAGTAGCCACCACCCCATGTGATGGCAACAAGTCGTAGTAGGGAGCAATTTTTGACCTACTTCATCAATATGCATGAGGTAGGTCAGATTCTGACAAACTATGATTCGGATTTTAACAGCAGGCTATTAGTGCATAGGTCAGTTCTTAAAAATCTTTACTGGTCACAAAAATAATGAACTCAAATTGCAACTAGTATTTTAAAATCAGTTAATAGTACATCTGACCCCCTTGAGTCTATCTGAAGGAAAAACTGCTTCCCCCATCCTTGAGTGACTGGTGAGTCCTGCTTGGGAGAAGGGGGAAGAGTGAGCGAGCCTGGCATCCCTGCAGGATGAGCTGACTACTTGTAGGGACAAGAGCAACTGGCCCTGCTGCCGCAAGCCCATCCACCAGAAACTCATGAAGAGTGACACTACTGTAATACAGACTCAGTCACCGACGCCCAAGCAGAGGATTTGAAGTACCTTAGCCTTCCCGAGCCAATCCTATTGCAGTTGAGACCCATACTTATGTGTGCACGAGAAGTCTGCACTGCTGAAGAAGGTACCACCCTGGCTTGTGGCGGTTGCATGTAGGCCTTAAGTGACTTACCAACGTAGATTGTGGCATTTGCCCATGTGTCTCTCAGCGGTCTCAAGCACAGAAAAAGAAACCTGTAGGGTGTAGCACTCCCCCAAGTCTGATGAACAGGCTAGGATTGTGGCTGGCCCCTGGCACTTGTCTATTCTGTGCCTGGAAGTGAAAGCTAATACTGCTTGTGAAAGAACCTGCTATTGCTAGTCACTCATGCTCACCACAAAGCACAGGAAGAATAAAGTAACCCTTCTGCACCAGCTGATGTAGAAAATTTGGTCTTGATGCCATGAGTAGAATTTGGAACGAAGAACTCGGTAATCTCATTTTGTAGGAATATTTGCAATAATTATTACCCAAATATGTTTTTGTATAATATGTCATGCTAGAAGATGAGGCTGTATGCTTCTACCAACTGGAGTGCTTTTGGGTGAAAGAAAATTTGGGAAGTTATTAGCAAGATGGTGGAAAGGCATTCCCTACGACAGCTTAAGGTTGCTTGCCTGCTCCTGTACCAAGGCTTGACTATTTTTTTGGTGGAAATGTGTCTTGGAATGGTGGTGTGTTTACTGACTTTGGTGGCTTTTACAGCAAGAACTATGAACAAGCGTTTACTACTGTTCCCTTTAGCTCTTCAATTGCACGCTTGTGAACTCTTTTCTCTCTGCCAAGTTAACTGTTTTAAGCATAGGCGAAGATGCTAACAGTGTGAGAGCCAAAAGTTTTGTTGTGTACTAGGACATGTCACGATGGGCAATGAAGTTCTTCACACCACCAGGGCATGACCACAACCATGAATTGATAAATCTGCTTTTTTCTTCTCCATGCTTAATGAGAGAATTGGATGCAATGATTACCACCTCCAGAAGGCTGGAGAACAAAAAATAACCTCATCCGGAGCACAAAATGTAGTTTTCTGTATCCTTTCTGTGGCCTTAACTACGTATGAGTAATCAAGGTCTCTTCTAGGCTACAACAGAACTGAAATCACGGAATGACTCAAAAATAACTTCGGTTTCTTTCTCGGGAAAGAAGATACTGATGTTAAGCTTCTGCACAATTCTCTTGGTTGACTACCCTTGGGCAATGCTCTTTCTGATGGATACTCTAACTGCAGATTCCGCACCTTGTGAATTTCCCCAGGTGTCAGATTGGATCTGTACTTCTCAAAAGAAGTGCTCCTGCATGTTAGAAGGTGGCACCGTGCAACTCAACGTCAATGGCAATCAACTCCAGGAGTGATAAATAAGGCTGCATATGAGCAACTCCCATATACGATGATGTCAGTATTTTTTCATGAACTCTTCGTCGCCATCAGATGTGGAGCCAATCGGCGAATTGAACGAAACAGTGTGAAGATTCCAAGATCAAGATCTTCCAATAACTAAGAAACCATATCATAAAACATGTAAGTTGGAATAGGTGAGTGGTAAGGAATCTGCTGTTAAATAGGGTAACCACCAGAAAGAGCATCACCGAATGTAAGTAACTTGTTCTTCGGATAGATACTTCTAACCGTAGGCTCCTCACACTGATGGGAAGATTCCAAAGCAATACCTCTCAAGGTAGTGGGACAGTGGAATGGCTCACATCAAAATGTCCTGCGGGATCAAAATGCCCATTTAAACAGACTGGACTATTGAGGCAATAGTACTATGTTAACGGCTTCACAAGTCCCTACGTAGCTGCCTGACAGATATTCAGGACATCAACTCCATGTGTCAATACAGCAGAAGTAGCCTTGGCCCCTAGTAGGAGTGAGCCCTTAGGCCTTCTGGAGGTTGCTTCTTAGCCTTAATCTTAATGCAGAGGACTATCCATTGACAGTTCATTTCTGCACTGCCTTGCCCCTTCTTTGCTCCAGAGATCCCATGAAGAGCAGATCGTCCACTCAAAGTTGTTTGGTAAAATAGATGTAAAACTGAGTGCTCTCTTTGTCCAAACAAAGGAGGCAGAGCGAAGTAGTTTGAAAGATTGACGGCTTATACAAAAAAAACAAGATGTTACCAACTTCAGTAAGAAAGTAGATTGAGTCCTTTACTCTAGTTTGTCTGGAAAAAAGGTGGTAGAAGAGGCTGGACCAAAAGGGCCTGAAGTTCACTCAAATGCCATGTGAATTCTATCACAAACAGAAATACCATTTTAAAGAGAGTAGGCACATTAGACAACAGTGCAGTGGTTTAAAAGAGATACATATATAAGAAATGTGTGAACTAGATTTAATCCGACTTGTGGCATCACAAAGGGCTTAGGTGGAGGGATGCTGTAAACCTTTTAGGAAACTCATCACAACCGGTGATTTCAACACAGACAGTTGGTATAGCAAACGTAAAAAGGCTAAAAGAGCTGACAACAATCTTTAACTGTGCGCAGTGAAAGACCTTGCTGGGCCAAAAACAAAGCAAACATATGAAAATTTTGCCTACACCGATCCTGGTGGTACTGCACTAAGCCAAAAACATGTATCTGTACCCTGGATACAAGATTTTGTTGAAGGATGCCTGCCTGCCAAAATGGCATCAACAACTTCTGGAGAAAGATCAAGGGGATCAACTGTCAACGCTCATTCTCCACAAATGTAGGTGCAGGTAGTACAGGCTTGGGTCCAGGACCCGCCCTGCTGCTGTGACAGGTGGTCTTGAGGACATGCAGCCTGATCAGAGGAGGGGTTCTCAAGCCCGAAGGTTCAAGGGACCACAGTCTCCTCGCACAATTCAAGTCACTAGAATGACTTTGGCCTGGTTGTTCCTGATCTTTTTTAGAGCTCTGGGTAAGATAAATAGTGTAAGGAAGGCATACAGGAATTCCGTTTTCCACTCTAGATTCAATGAGTTTCCAAGAGAGAGGCTTCTTAGAAACTGTGCTAAAGTGATGACATTGAGCGCTCTTGGCCGTGGCAAAGAGATTGACCATGGTTCTCCTTAACGATGAAAGATATCCACCATCTGGATTTATCTGCCATGTGTGATCTGCTGGGCACTGCCTGCTCAGTTTGACCACCCTGGCACTTAAAGACCCTGTCAGATATTGATCATTCAGACAGAGCATACAGCCTCTCTTGGCCCAGGATTCCACCCTGCCATGCTTGTTGCAGAACTACATGGTAGTGGCGATGTCCGTGAGAACCTGCACCAGGTGTCACTTGGTCCAACTCAAACTGATGTGGAATTGGATCTCTTCCAGAAACCAGAGTCATCTGATCTCCAACTTTCCCAGATGACTCCCAATCCAAGATGAGATGCATCCGTCACCACCAACTGTGGAAGTGGCAGGGACAGATGCCTACAGCTGGCGCAACTGCGGTCAAGCAGCCACCACCGCAGGTTTGTTGCAGTCTAATCTAACAATTGGATGGAATCAGACAGTCTTCACTTGTTGCCAGGCCCACTGCGCATTCAGGTTCCTCTGCAAATCTTGCATGTGCCATCTGGCATGGTTGGCAAGCAGGATGCAGTAGGGTAGCAGGCCAAGAATCCCCAGAGCCATGTTCACTGGGATCAAGGAGAGGCTGAAACATCAAAATCATAGTTTCAATGTCCTGGACTCGAGTACCAGATGAACGGCTTGAAAGAGCACTATATTCGGTCTTTGATAAAGGGGATCTCAGAGAACGAGTCAGGTGTGACTTCAGCAGAATGATTGAGAAGTTCAATAACGTTAAGAGGTTCACTGTTGTCTGGAAGCTATCTGCGATAACAGTGGCAAGTCGTCAACGTAGGGGAAGGCTGGTACCACCGGCGTCAAAGATAGGCAGCGACCATGGCCATAACCTTTGTGAACACCCAAGAGGGCAATGGTGAGGCCAAAAGGGAGCACAGCAAACTCAAAGTGCTTGTGGCCGAACTTAAACCACAGTCAGCATCTGTGGGCCAGCAGGATGGAGAAATTAAATGAAGCGTCCTGCAGGTCCAACACTACCATCCAGTCTCTGGGATCCAGGACAGAGGAAACTTAGGCCAGGGTGAGTACTTTGGTTCTGTACTTGTGCAGAGAGGAGTTGAGAGGGCGAAGATCTAGGATAGAACAGAGGTGTCAATCCTTCTTTGGCATACGGACGTAGCAGCAATAATAACCAGTCCCTACATACGAGGCTGGCACCCTCTCTGTGGTTCCTTTGGCCAAAACAGCCTGCACCTGATAGTATAAAACGGCTTTAGGGCCCATTGATGTAGGTGGCAGTGGGCCGGAAAGGAATGGCAGGGCATAGCCCCATTTGATAATCTGCTGTACCCTTTAGTCATTATGTAATATTTTGCCATCCATGCAGGACGTGGCTAATTGTGCCTTTCACTGGATGGCTGTGAGCCGGTAAGGGAATACTAAAGGAGTTTGGTGGTTCTGGCCGCAGGGGAGGAAGATTGAGATAAGCACTGCCACTGGTGGCCAGGTCGAAGTCTATTGGGCCCACCATCCCAACCTCAAAAGAGCTAGGAAGCCTGCTGTGAGGGAGGTGGAGCCCAACATTGGTGATACACCAAGCCCCTGGCACATCACTAAAAAGGACAACATTTTTGACGAGGGGATTACCTGACTTAAGCTGAAAGGCCCAAGAAGCATCACATAACTCGACTCTCCTTAAACTCTTTACCGAAAACACCTTCTCACCAAATGGGTGGAAGCAGTTGAAAGGCATGTCCATCAAGGATGCCTGGACGTCTCCGGCGAAATCAGTGGACCTCATCCAGGTGTCAAAGCCCATTGCTGATTGCCTGGGTAAACAGTAGTACCCAGGCAATCAGTGGTGTCTAGGCCTGAGCGAATGGCATTTGGCAGAATCCTGATGATCTTAAATGGTTTGGGCTTCGGAAGCCTGCAAGTCTTCTGGGATCCAACATAAGATCTCACTCCTCATGTTCTATAGTGCATATGTGCATTAACCTAGTAAATAACTGACCTGAAGGCAAGGCGGACTGAGGAGAACTTGCGCTTGCGAGATATATTCACCCATTTTGACTCCCTGTCAGAGGCAGTGGTTGGAAAGGCATTAGGGGCCACTCTACTGGTACACACGTGTACCTCCAGACTTTCAGGGCTTGGATGCTATACTAAGCTTTCCAAGTCTACTGGTGCAGGTTTATGGTGGCAAGCAACCTGACAGTTGACTGGAGGGCCAGAACATGGTTTTAGCCAAGTTCCCAGCAGTGTGTCAGTAAGAGCTTCTTTGAAGGGCCTAGACAGACTGTAGGACCTCTGTTAAGGAACTAATCTTTAGCTCCATAGTGGGGATGTGAAGGTCAAGTACCTCAGTAGCCCTCCTCATCACTGTAGCAGAACAAGTGCTTTCCTCTGTCCTGGCCAAGAAGGGGAACCAAGCCAGAAACGGGTGAGGTTTCCAGCCCACTGGCTTCCTGCAGGCTCATACACCAGTTATCATCAGATGAGGCAAACCTTTTCCCATTCCCACCACTGTATTCTCCATAAGGTTGGCTTTGGTCTGAATCCAAGCCCAAAAGATGGTGTAATCTGTGCACCAATGGGCAGCAGTTTAATCGTATTGGAGTCAGATGGATTCAGTAAAGACTGCAGCACATCCAGATCTGTACGTGGCTGAGATGAAGCTGGTTCAGAGCGGACACCATGATGGATTGAGGGTCGTCCTCTGGCAGTGCCAGCATTGACTCAAGGAACAGCAGTGATTTCAGCACCTCTCCTGGCGCTAGTACAGAAAATAAATCAGGTTCAAGAGGTCCAAATGGCACTGAGAGCAGCTGGTGGTAATCGGATTGGGAGAGCTTGGCATACTTGGGGGCCCAAAGACGCACTAGTGAGAGCATGAAGCATTCCAAAGATGTGCAACATGACCACTCGAAAGTCCTCGACCAGCTGTGTTTTCAACTATGGAGCTGGAAACTCATGGTGCCTAGAGACCAGGGATGGATTCAGGTCCCCAGTGGAAAGAGAGCAAGATCTGATGGCATGTAGAAAACATTGTGCTTTCTCAGCAGAATAAGTGGCAGGAAGGGGATGAAATACTTATGTTTTTTCTTCGATTTACCCTGATATTTTGATCACAAGGAAGATTTAACTTGGAAAGGACTTTGGGAGGGGTCCTCACTTTTGACTGAGTTGAAGCAGGACCAGCATGCAGCCTTCCCTTGTTTCGCCACACAGAGATTCACCTTGAGTGCTTGGGTGGCTTTAGGGCTTAAAAAAAAAAAAAAAAAAATCAGTTGGCAGCATGCAGGAGGACTTGCTTTTGAGTTTTCTGGATCCAGTCTGGCACCTGAGGAAATTCACAAGTTGAGGAATCTGTGGTTAGAAGTGTTCATCAGAATTCAGCATCTAAGGGGAGAATCCCTAAACTGATGTTTTATCTTGGGCTGGTATGTAACGAAGTACATTTAGCCTGCATGGTATAGTAGGTTGTAGTCCAGTACCCACCCCTTGCTCTTTCCTTTTCATTATGAATTTCCAGTTTCTAATCGGATTGAGCCTTGCTAGTTCACGTTTATTAGTGGAGGCACCATTATGTGTCGTACAAGTATTAGAGGTCGATCCCAGATTTTGAAGTTTCAGCATTTTATCATTGTGTTGGAACTGGAACGTATCCTCCAGCTTGAAGGCATTTATATCCTCTACCACATCACTGGTCTTGAACACAATAATCCGCTTTAGAAGAATGGTAACTTGATGTTGAGATCCTCAGTAGCAAAGCTCTGGACATTGGTAACACTTCAAACAGAGAGTTGATGTTGAGCAAAACACCAAAGAAAGCCTACACATAGAATGTCTTGCTTAAATGGCAACCCCTCAGAAGGCTATTTCCCAAATGGTGCAGGACGTTCCAAAATTTGAAAGGTAGCGGATTCACCTGCCCTAAATCAGTTGTGGGGGACCCCAAGGTAAAGGCTTTTGGATGTTTCTAAGAAGGCAGTCTTGCACTTAAATGAGCTAACCCACTGTCCTTTCGTTTCACATATGGCATCTTCTGACCTACGCTCCCCAACCAAGGGTTCTTCTGTGCACTGTTGTATGGTGGTTGCAAAAGCTTATGACCTACATGCCAGTTTGTAAAGGTCAAACAAAAAGTTGACACCAGGTATATTTGTGGTTTACTTGTTGCTGGTCATAATGATACTATAAAGCAGACAATCAAAAATATCCACAATAATGTTTCTCGTAAAAATGCTCGGGGGGATTGATTTCGTAACATTTAATAGGTGCCGCATGAAAGCTGTACATGTCAGACACGAGACAGGGACACTTAGAAACTATTTCCTTTCAGACACATATGCACACCATATTAAACGCTGCATCATTCACGATTGAAATATAAATGACTGCCCCTGTCCTACACAAGGGCGGGCACGCCTGTAATGATACCCCACGTTTAGGGTATTTATTTTATGTGACTTCAAAAAATAGAATATCTGGGTGATTGATGCCTACATTTATACCTCTAAACTGAACTTTACAGCCAGCCCTAACCTCGTTAACTACTGTCTTCAGCCTTGAAGTTTTCTTTTGAACGATTTATATAATAATCGCTGCTCTGAAATTTGAACATATACTAATATCCCTAACCTCTACTTGAGATTGATGATTCAGAAAAGAGAATCGAACAATGGTAAACATTCATCAAGATCAACAAATCAAGTTGAACTACCCAAAGGTTTGACAAGTACAGGCAAACAACTGCTAAAATTTACCAAGACCTCCTAACTAATGAAACGTCCAGTTGCTGAACGTAAGCATTATGTCGGTTAACAGGTAACAGAGAAACAAGACAAACGAACAGACAAGAACACAATGCATATAAATAATTTACTTACTTCCCCCTGGAGGAGCTGGCTCGCCAGACGTTGATTCAGTGTCTGCAAAATAAATTAACAGATTATAAAAAAATAATAAAAACAAGCATTTACAAATATAATGAATTTTACCTTTGGTGTGTGGGGTGTTATTTCACCACAATCCTTTATAGTTCCCAGAAAATACGTTTTGTTAACCGTAGCTGCACAGGGGCTTTTTTTCATGTGTAACATCTTTCAGCCAGTCGTGTTTTTTTTAGCAAGTTGGACGTGGCATGCTGGTTTGCCTGAGCACATGCCCACAATGTTAAATAGGCACTGGCAAAGCAAATCGTTTTTACTTTCATTTTGAGAGCTGACTAAAGCCCTAAAACCAACGGTCACAATGAAAAGGGGTAAGCGTACCAGTCACAGATTTTGAGATATAAACTTCGAAACATTTTACTGTTGGAAACAATACGGTCGACTAACTTAAGCAACATTTTTGATTAGCTTATATGAACTGCCACTGTGATGATTAATAGTACTTCTGTGCACTCCTTAGGCGGTGGAATGATACACCAAATAGACGACAGCATGCGGTGAGAGAAATACTCCTCTGGGTAAAGTCAAAGCCCCCACTATGTGAGTTTTATTGAACTAGCATCAAAAGGCGAAGAAGGCAGTTGCATTGTGATGCAAGACGGCAAAAACCCTCAACTATATGTTCCATTATGGGACTTGCTACAGGCATTTAAGGCCGGAACTAGTTAAAGGGGTTACATGGCATTGGGCCAGATGCCAGCTATACTACAATTCGACATGTTGCGTGCGTGGAAGTGACCGTTAAAGGGGTAAGCATACAAGTCACACATTTTGAGATATAAACTTCGAAACACTTTTCTGTTGAAAACAATATGGTCGACTAACTTAAGCAACATTTATGATTAGTTTATATTAACTGCCACTGTCTTGCCTATCCCTGTTGTTGGTTTATATGGTACTACTTTGTTTTCTTCCTTCTTTCAGGTGGCAACTTTGGATGTTTGGCCTAGTGGTGCACCATATTCTGCTTCAATGGCTCCGGTCAGTGGCAACTACGAGGCTCTTTTTCCTGATTCCGCTCCAATTCGCCAGGACTCCTCTGGTGGTTGCATCCTCCTTCTCTGGCCCATGGTTTTCCTCTTCTATCTCTGACTCCTTTGGTCCTTACCACAGATTCCCGCAACCTGGGCTGGGGGCGGTCTTGGGGGACCTCTCTGCTCAGGGCCTCTGGTCCTTGGAGGAGGCTTCAATGTTTTCCTATTGGAGGGAGCTTTCAGGGGTCGGGAATGCCCTCCAGGTCTTTGCTTCCCCTCTCTGTAATCACTTGGTGGTGGTCAGAATGGAAAACCAAGTGGCAATGTCATACATTGACACTGGGTCCTCCTCCCTCAATTTCATTGCCCACTGCATTGTGTCCAGGGCAGAGTTCCATCTCCTCGGGTTGCAGGCCATTAACATTCAAGAGGTGCTGAATCGTCAGGTGGATCTCCTGAGTCGGGCGTTCCATTCCTCCCTGGAGTTCATTCTGGCTCCTTCGGGGTTTTCCCAGATTTGCAGTCTGTGGGGTGCTCCAACTGTGGATCTCTTTGCTACCCCCCTTGAATGTCAAGCTTCCCCTCTTCTTCATCCCATTCCTCCCTCGGGGTGTGCTGGGGACTGATGCCATGACCAGTCCTTGGCCTCGGGGTCTTCTTTATGCCTTTCCCCCGATTTCCCTGATCCAGCGGTTCCAGTCCTGCCTGCTTCGGGAGGTAGCAGAGGTGGTTGTGGTCCTTCCTTTTTGGCCCCAGAGACCTTGGTTCCCTCGTGTCCGTCTCCTGGTGATGGAGCCAGAGTGGTGCCTTCCTCTGACGCCTTCCTCTCTGTCCATCCTTCTTCCTCTGCAGACTCTGGCACGTGTGCATCTCACGGTCTGGAGGTAGAGAGGGAGGGCTTCCCGAAAGAGGGTATTTCCTTGCAGGTTTCTCGTTCGCTCCAGTCTTTGACGAGGATCCACTCACAAGGCTTATGCATATCATTGGGAGTTCCTTTGAAGCTTGGTGCAGGGCCCGGTCTTTATCTCTGCCCCTTCCTATGCAGTTTTTCAGATTCTTCAGGAGGATTTTGATAAAGGTCTCTCCATGGCTACTCAAACTCCAGTGGTGACCTATTAAAACTTTTCGGGCTCCATGGAATATTTATCTTCTTTTTCTGGCAAGGCTTTTAAGTTATTCCGGGGTTTCCGCCTTCTTCATCCTCCCCTTCAGAACCTTTCTCCCCTGCCTCCCCCCCCCCAAAACCACCCCACCCCCAGAGACCTTCCTGTGGTGGTGATGGTTTACCATGAGCCCCTGCAGTCGGTGTCCCGTAAGTTCCTGACTTTGAAGTGTTTCTTTTCTGGTTGCCATTACCACTGCCAGGCATTTGGGTGAACTTAATAACTTGGTCTGTCGACCTCCTTAAGTACGCACTTTTGGGGACGGGTCATCCTTTCCCTGGATCCTAAGTTCCTCCCTAAGGTGAATTCTTCCCTCCATTGGGAGCAGGAAATTGTTCTCCCTGTCCTGCCTCCGGAAGCCTTGGTCTCTGACCCTTCCTTGTTTCTTTTGGATGTTGTCTGTACATTGAAGACCTATTTGGTTAGGTTGTCGGAGTTTAGTCTCTCTGACCACCTTTTTCTCAGCTTTGGGCCTGTGCAGAAGGGCGGGCGGTCTTCTTCTTCCACCTTGTCTCATTGGATTAAGTCTTATCTTTTTGGCTTACCAGGCCCTGGGCAGGGAGGTTCTGGGTGGGGTTAGGGCACATTCCACACAAGGTATGGCTGCTTCCTGGGCTGAATGGTCAGGGTTTCCCTCTAGATATTTGTAAGGCTGCCACCTGTTCCTCTCTTTCCACTTTCATTACCCATTACAGGTTGCTTAGGGTTCCAAATTGTCCTTTGGCTCCGAGCTCCTGGTCGCCGCTGCTTCCTCCTAAGAAGGCTCCTTTGGTATGGACGGAATATGTCACTGGCTTGTGGTCTGCAGTGTTCCAGGATCTCTATCTTTTGTGCCTCATTAAACTTTCCACTGCACTGACTGGGTTCCTTCTGATTCTTTGTGTGGCTGCTGAAAGTGGTTTTGTTTGGGCACTCCTCCATTTGTACGGAATGGGACGAGGAAGTACAATGAGGAGGTAATGCTTGAATTACTTACCGGGAATCTTCATTACTCCGATTCTTCCTTACTCGTACAATTCCGTATGTCCCTCCCTCCCTGTTCTTTCATCAGCCAGTGTTGTGCTGCTTGGCGATACACAGATAGTGCTGGGGGAGAGGAGGGGCTATATGCTCCTTGACCTTCTTCCCTTTCATAGAAAGGGAAGAAGTAGCTTTCTAGACGTGATGTGAGGAGTGAATAGGACACTTCACTGCATTTGTTTGGAATGGGATGAGGAAGGAAGAATCAGAGTAATAAAGATTACCGGTAAGTAATCCGAGCAATATATAACAATGTTCTTGTGCATCAGAACGTTGTGATGCACAAGGTTCTGATTGCACAATACAGTCAATGGTGCACCCAGCATAATACGGCAGAATTCTCAATGTTCTTTTGCTTGTCATGTTGTGAATGTTCTAAAGGAGTCGTTGTGGAGCTGCCAGTAGAGTCAGGTGCTTGTTATGTACTTGGGTACTGGAACTAAAACTTACATTACTTTTGCAAGCCTACTAATCATTTCCTTGAAGACAGAGTTTAGAATTGGGAAAGAGGAAGAGGCCTACATGGCATAAGATCACACATGTTGAAGGAGTTTTGCTATCCGAAAGTCCTTGTCGATGAGGAATAAAGAAACCGAGAAATTTGGCATGGAGTAAGTGGCTGTTGGCAGCATTGTGAGGAGCATTTTCAGCTGCACCTGGATAGCCTGGGTAACGATGCAACTTAGCATGACGATCATGTTAAATTTGAATCCAAAAGAACTGGAAACATGGTGTTGAACAATTATTAGTGACCATTTTAACACTTTACTTTTTACTGATTATTCCTCCATCTGTTATTGCAAAGTCAATATTATTTATTTAAGCCAATAGTATGATGGGGAGATTTGTGTAATTATGTGACATGAGTGAGGAGACATTCAACTCATGTAGATACAGTTGGCTGTAATTCTTGTTTGGCTTTCAACATGTTGTGTACAAATAAGTGGTGAAGAAAGGACAGTGGAGTAGTCCATCTTTGGTGAATCATCTATGAGGTAGACTGACTGAAAATAATATTTTTCAAGCTATATTGCAACCACTGATGAAGGAAACGTCAAGTCTCCGGAACAGAAAATAATCCTTTTGCATTAATTTGGAGCTCAAAAGAATACAATATTTAATCAAATGACAAAGAAAGGGGCAGTTGGAGGTACTAATGTTTTCCACTACGCTTTGCTGGATTTTGGTAATCACGGTCTCCAAAGATTTGCATAGGTATGACTAGATACACTTTTTATTATTATTATTTTTTTTTTTACAGAAGAAGCAAGGCAAACAATTGAGGACTAGGGGCCTGATTTAGAGTTTAGTGGAAGGGTTACTCTGTCACAAACGTGACTGATATCCTGTCAGCCATATTACATGTCCCATTCAATATAATGAACTTTTAATACGCGGACAGGATATTCATACCATTTGTGACAGAGTAACCCATCCACCTTAGTCTGAATCAGCTCATTTATTACTGCACTGAAAAAAACTTGCAATAGATTGTAGATTTGGGTCCTAAAATGATACATTGATAAAATACAAAGCTGTTATGGATGTCCAGATCAGTTGATAAGTTGTTATGTATGCCTGTAGCCTAAGTACCTCTACAGGAGGCAGTGGCTACATGTCAACAGGAATTCAGAATTGAAAGACATTTTAGCAGAGGTGCATAAGGCAGAAATGTCTGTAAGGTGTTCGAGTGAATTCGAGCTTGACTATAAAAGTAGTGAATGCGAGGTGATGAGTAAAATTAAAGTGTCAATAAGAGAGAAGAGGCTAAAGCCTATAAAAACATAGTGGTCTCATGAAGAAAAAGTTTAAATATAATATGAGATGTAACGATTGCAACAATAAGGAACAATAAACTTTTAGTAACTTGTTCTGCAATAAAACAAATACACTGCATTTTTGTAAAAGAGGGCATTATGCAAAAGTGAGTTGTAGGAAAATGGACAAGACAATTGTGTTGGTAATGAAAAGAAAGAAACTAATGAGAATGAAACCAGTTCAAGTGATAATGTTAGAAGCTTGGACAACATTTTTATTTTGAACGTTAGTGAAGATTGTAAGAAAAGGTACAAATCGGAATGAAGCATGACAATTAGAGATGTAGCTATACAAATCTTAATTTATACTTGGTCTCCTTCTACCATAGAAAATGAATAACTTTGGAAGGACAAATTTGTCAACAAAATTGGAGATATGGTATTTATGCCAGACATATGGCCTGAGGGAAATATTGGGAAGACAATAAAAATGACGAAAATACCTTTCACATTAGCAACTGTTTTAGAATAGTCAGTCTTATCCAAGTAATTTTGAACCCATCAACCTTTCAACATTTTGACAGTGATGTGACCACAACCTCACAACGGCTGCAAGCAACAAGGGACTGGGAGCTGTCCTATCACAGGCTAACAAAAGAGGAAGGGAGGAGAATCTAGCGTATGCATCATGTTCATTGTTGCCAACAGAGAACAAATACTCCGTTGCTGAAAGGGAAACAGTGACTTGTGTTTGGGCTTTGGAACATTTCAGGGCTTTTGTGGGGAAAAACATTTACTGCGCGATGTGATAACAGCACCCAGGAAAAATGTAGAACTACTTGAGGCACCATAAATGCCTCTGTTAGGACTGCAGGACTGTGAGTCAGAGTGCAAGACTTTGCTTACAGGATAGTCTACGTACCTGTAAAGCCAAATGTAATTCTGGGTTATATTTCAAGAACTCTCACACAACTGGAGGAATGAAAGGATGAAGTGTGGAATTAATTTCAAGTGGGATTTGAGCTTTACAATGGGTTTCCTGTTGTTGGTAAAGATGAATGTTTTCACAGATATGATAGACGGGGTTTTGCAAAAGGTGATGTATGTGAGGAAATGTTTGGATTCTAGAGTAAGATGGTTAGAAAAATACATTTAGGGAAGTGGGGCAAGAGTTGACAGTGGAAAATAGGATGGTATTTAGAGGTGTCAAAGTGGTGCCAGAAGAAGCATTTAAGACTCCTTATAAAATAGGGAAATAAAGGTCACTTTAGAATTCTTAGGCCCATACAACTAGTTTTGGGAAAGCTGTGGAGAGATGCGTGAACTGATTTTACAGCTGATTAATTCCTTCAAGACAAATAAACCTCTGCAGTGTGAAGTGGCAGTCCCAATGGTCTTTGGGCGTGTTTAGCCATGAATATTATGAGTCCTACGGGTATCACCCAGCAGTACATTGTTTTATTTTATACTTTTTCCCATCGGTCAGTTACGAAAATTGTAGCTAGGGCAGATACCTATCCTGTAATAAGTTCTTTGGACCAAGCAGTTTTAGTTGAATGCTAACTTCCTTGAAGACTTACTTACATTTTCTAATCATTCAGCTTTACTGCGCTCTTCTTCTCTGCCTTGCAGCATGAAAGAGGCGATGTGTGGGCATGTGCCAGCAAAAAGAGTTCAGAGATACTAACTCTTTGGGGCATGATTATGGTGTGGAAAACTGTAGCCTGAAGTGCCTGGATCAGAGCCATAATCGTTATGACTGCATCATCTGCAAACCTTCCATAATCTGGCACCTAGCTCTGCATGTCGTGCTCCTTGATGCTTTGCATGGCATAAGATTCTGGCCATGTCGTTTTACGCAGCAAAGGAGGGTACGGAAGCATAGTCTAAGGCATACAAAGGAGTCGGGGGGGAGGGAGACTAAAAAATACTTATTTGTGCCACTTTTAGGCCTCACCTGCAACAACATATGTGCTGTATGCCCTCTCACTCGCACGAGATATTGTACACAACAAAGGGCTTACATCCCACCCACTGCTTAACAATTGTTGGCTTCATTATCACTCTTATTTGCTGCCTGCTAATTGGCCACCGTGTGCTGGCTTCATTTTCTCTTCTTTTAGCTGAAGCAGGAACCAAGTACTGACTAGTTCAGCTTGACTGTTGTCCCTCCACTTATCACTCTGTGATTGAGGTACTCCTTTTAATTTGTATTCTTTCCAGTCATCCTTGTTGGACCTCTTGCCATTTGTAGCTATGTTTTACTATGCTATAGGCACTTTAAAGAAGCCCTTTTCTCCTTTGAAATTGATGTTTATTGCGGCAACAGATGTTATCTGCTTTCAAATGTATTTTCACTAACACATGGGCACAATTGTTTTCTTTTTATGATAGGGTTTTTTGCTAAATATTTTTTTTTCTTTTTCACTTATGGGAGAGTAACTGATTTGCTTAGAATCACAGGGGAGTTGTGCCATGACCTGAAATGCATTAGCAATGCCAGTAGATTTTACCTTTGAGACTACTGGCTATGCCACTGCCTTTTGTTCATGCTATACAGCATGGGCATTGCAGACCATATGGCAATGATTTGTAGCCATGCAGTATAGAAGCGTGGCCTCACAGTAGCATGGCTAAAAATTAATAATTAAAAAAGGGCTATGATTCATGCACTGAAAGAAAAGAAAGCACATTAGCCCAAGCTGCATTATAGCATTATTTTTTTTAAATGCAGGTGCACTGCTGTATAGCATAGCTACAGGACATTCCAAAGTCAATAGCTCTCATAGGTGTGAAATACTGGCTTTGCCAATGCTTGTTAAGTAAGCCACTTGGTTCATGTAAGTTACAGGAAAACAATTCCTGCATTTCATACCAGAGTCCTGTCTACCCGCGGGATATCGATCATTTGGAGCACAGAGTCTCACTGCTCTGCCAATGTACTTCAATGCTAAACTGCACATTCGACTTAAGTCCCAAATTTGCAAGCAGAAATAAACAATACCAACCACTTCTCACTGGCTCATCCCACCGATTTCAGCAAATATGGGTAATTCAATTGCGGCTCTAACATTTACAATTGTTACAGCCTGAAAGTCGTCACTTGGTTCTCATCTCACGCCAGGAATGACTCGAAGCGGGCTTGTATTGTGCGAAACGGATGATGACTGGATAGGCTACAGAACACAGCGGGCACCAGCCGGGCCGTAGCACAGGAAAGACGTGTGGCTGTGCCAACAGTACCTACAAGGGAAAAGAGTAGGACCAAAGTTCAGGCTGAGAACAGGTCTCTCGCTGTGCTGTCAGGCTGGTTGCACAGGCATGAAGTCCGAGGTACTGCTGCAATCTAAGCATCCTGCTTTCACAGCAAGACTAGGGACTAGGCACCCTCTCTTATGTGTACTTTTTCTAATTGGCAGACCAATACAGTGTTCTGTAAACCAATGGCCAAACCAACAGGCCTCGCAAATGCAAGAGCTACTGGTTTGCCAATGTGTTTTAGCCATGTTGTACAGCAGAGTGGCTGCTGTTCAGCATGGCTAAAAACAGTGCGACTGGTGACATTTGACAGTGCCGGGGTGTAAAAGTTGGGTATGACTTATCTAGCGAGCAACGCAAGGAAGCTTAATGGACAAACATCGGGTCCAGGTTGGGTCCTTCTCCTGAGAAAGAAATGAAATAAGATTTGCAAAAAGGTGCATTTTAAGGCAAATGGATTTAGTGATAAATCAAGGGTTATTAAGCAGTGGAAACGTTTAACTTTGAAATATCAAACACATTAAAAATGCCCCATATCTTAATGCATTAATATGTTCACCAGTTACTGTAATGTTCAATGCATGTTAAATCACAATCTAAGTACGGGAGAGAAGCAAAATCAACTCACCTCACAGTGAAGGGGTATGAAATAAGAGTAACCTTATTCCATACAATACAAGCAGAATTGGCAGTAGAATACTAGATACTGTATGAGAATGCTGCAGGTTGTAGTTACTTCAGCTAAATATTAAACTCAACAGCACTGTGTCACATCGACCACAGCAGTGTAATCGTGCACCAGCCTTTTCAGATTACATACAATGGCGTTGTGTCACATTTCCAGATTACACCAATTGCGCCGGTGCTGGGGCAAATGTACACTGGCATTATCCTGCCTGACAAGTTGACCGATGCAAAAGCAACATTTGCACTAGTGGGCCTGTCCTAATGTAAGTGGGTATGGGTATTTGGTAGAGCTTGCACTAGTGAAATATATGTATTCTTGCCCAATTCCGACAAAACAGACACTTCACAAGAAAGCATTTTATGCCCCAAAGCACAACACAGCCAGTTCAGCAGCAGGCCTCTTTGATCCCATCTTCCCATATACCCCAAATTCACCTCACTGTACTTCCTTCTATCAGAAGCCCAAGTAAAAAGTACGTCTCCGAAACTAATGTGACCTTGGGTCTACCACGCATCCCTCTGATAGTTGACGGGTTGTAGATGAATCAGCAGTAGCACAGCAACATTCTAGGATAACTCAGTGAGTTATAAGCTTAACCCTCTGATAGCATGTCACTAGTCAACTCTTGTGAAGCCAGGGCCAGCTCAGTCGTTCATGCTGCTGAGGCTGCTGAGGACAATACTGCAAACGTGGTTGATAACTGCATGCTTAAGCTGTACAATTACAACATTGTAAAAATTAGGTAGCTGGTTGTTAGAATTAAGATGAATATAAGACTGATGTTTGTTGGAAGAAGTTTATTAATCTCATGACACCTACAAGTCCACAAATTATCCATAATGACAGTTCTCCTGTCAACATTCTAAGTCAGATGCCCGGACATTCCATTGAGAGGGTGGATGCAGGGGGGAAGGGAACAAACCATGACTATGGGTTATTAACTTGGGGAAGGAGCAAGTCAATTATTACTTATTAACTTTTATTCATTAATTCATTAATACATTTGCCATTAACTATATAAATTACAACACATGTTCCTTATTTATTAAAGACAATAATACATCAAATTTTGAAAGTGATGTCATAACAATTGCAGGACACAGACCATATTATTTAAGGGACTTTTAAGGTAAACTCAAATTTTCAGTGTGAATGCACTAATCAGGTTGATGTAAGGTGCAATTTCTTGGTGATGAAGTCTTTGAGCCAGTAAGGATTATTTTTCATTCTATCTGGCTTTTCACTTTTCATGGAATTCACCTTAACATCAGACGATGACTGGCCACAGGGAATTTTGTTTGTTGTAGTGTACAATCTTGCTATCTTATCCGTACTCCATGTCTTGCCATCATTTAGCACAACAACATTTCTACACACCTTAATAATGGTTTTCCGGGTGGAAAATTTACTATTGGTATTTCTTCGGGAGGTAGGAAGGTTAACTACCACTAGATCTCCAATCTCCCATTTCCTTTGAGAAGTGTTATGTCTCATGTTGTAATGGTCCCTGTACCCAGCCTAATGTTGTCTTCTATTTTTACCAATTTCTTCTCTGTGTACCCACACTGGTAGACCGCCTCCCGTACAGCTTAGCGACAGTTTTGTCTCGGGTATCCTCCCTTTCAAAGAAGTGAACAGCGAAACACCTGTGGTACTATTGGGAGTGGTGTGGTATGATCACAACATATTGCGTAAAGATTTTTCTAAGGGATCCCCTGAAACAGCAGCTAACTGAAGGCATTCTTGATCATTCTATTAACCACTCAACCAATCCAATGGCTCTAGGACAATGTAATGCATTCTTGAGATGTTTTATAGACAATCTTTTAAGGAAAGCAGCCAGTTCCTCTGAGGTGAATTGTACCCCATTGTCTGTAATGAGACAACGAGGGATACCCTCTGTGTAGAATGTGTCTAATACGAACTCTATCAAGACTTTCGTAGTTATATAGTTGTATCACCTTTGTCACAATCCACTTTGTATGGTAGTCCACTAATACAAACATATACTTTCCACTCCAAGTTGAAAACATAATGGGTCCTATTTTATCTAGTACTAACTTGTCCCAGGGCTTGCATGGTATTTCTACAGGGGAAATTAGAGCTCCCTTGGTTACTTTTGTTTTATCACGTTGTGCACAATGTATGCAATCTTTAACTTTCAACTCAATTAATCTGTCCATGCCTGGAAACCAATAGTGAGCACGTGCTTTGTTTTTTGTCAGATTTCTACCTGGGTGTCCTTTGTGTACTAGTTCAACAATTCTGTCCCATATGTTTTGAGGTGGTATTAACTTTTCCCTTCTTCTGACCAGGTTACCTTCTATGTTGAGTTCTTGTCTCACCCACCAAACATCTTGGATTATGTCTGTTAATTGGGATTTTCTGGTTGGCCACCCTTGTATAATTTTGTTTATAGTAGGGATAATGCTTCATCCCATTTTGTCCCTGCCTCCCATTCGTCCTTTTATATTCCTGGAGCAATGATTTCATGTACAGATTCTGCTTTTAAGTGTACTTCATATTTATGTTTATCAAGAGGTAGCCGGGAGCGGAAACCTGCTGCCTTGTTTTTTTCAGCTGGGACATATTCTACTTTGGTATTAAACCCTTATAGTCCCAGAAGCCATTTATCGCTGCCTGGTGTGGAACTGCCCATGCCTTTAGTTGTAAGATGATATGTTAACCGTTTGTGATACATTTTTAAAATGAAGGGAAGACCCCATAAGAAATACTTGAAATGCAGTATTGCCCAATAATAGGCAAGAGCTTCTCTTTCTACAGTTCAGTAGTTTGATTCTGCTCCTTTGAGATTACGTGATGCAAAAGCGATTACTCATTCTTCATTGTCTACTATTTGGGTAAGAATTGCTCCTAGCTCTATTGTGCTTGCATCAGTGGTAAGTATTGTTTTCCACTTCACGTTAAAGTTCCCTAATGTGGGTGCCTTAATTATAGCTTGTTTTATGATTCCAAATATTTCTTGCTTGGACTCACTCCATTCAAAGTGAGCCCCTTTCTTTGTAAGCTCTCTTACGGATACAAATATGTCTGCAAAGTTCCTTACAAAGAGCGACATGTATTCAACTAACCCTAGTATTGATTTAAATTCTTCCTTGTTGGATGGAGGTGGTGCATTCCTTACTGCTTCAATTAGCTCTAATTTAGGTTTTAGTCCAGCTCTTGATATTGTGTGCCCTAAAAAGTCCATTGACCCCATGCCTATCTGGCATTTTACCAATTTTAAAGTTAATCCTGCATCAAGTAGAGCTGTAAACACTGACCTCAGGGATTTATTATGTTCAGTTTCAGATTCACCATAAACCAGAATGTCATCTCGGTAACTGCAGACATTTTGTATATTTTCCAAGGTATGTTGTATGATCCTTTGAAAAACTGCAGCAGTGGACGCTGGCCCAAACAGTATTCTGCAGTATCTGTAATCTCCAAATGGGGTTATGAAAGAAGTGCATGATTTGGAGTCCCTGTGTAGTTTTACTTGGTGGTAAGCAGACAATAGGTCCATTACACTGAAGTAGGAGGCGTTACTAACCATACTTAGCATCATGCATTCTTGGCAGGGGAAATTTATCTACCCATATGCTTGCGTTAAGAGATCTTAAGTCCACACCTAATCCTATACCTTTTCCATTCCCTTTGTTGGCAACTACAATGGTTGCTAACCATTCAGAACTTTCAATTTGTTTGAGTACTCCTAGTTCCTCTAGCCTTTTAAGTTCTTCTTTTAAAGGTTCTTCCCGAGGTGAGGTCAACCCTTGCCTTGTACACTGTAGGACAAGCATTGTTTTTCAGTTTTATTGTGTTGGTATTTCTTAAGGAGTCCCAGTTTGTTCTCAAACAACTCTGGGAATTATTTACAGACTTCCTTTCCAATGGATGATCTTTTACATAACAGGACTTGCTCCGGGTTAGTGGGGTCTAATTTCTTTCCTAACTCTTTTTGAAGTCTCCATCCAAGTAGGTTTGACCCTCGTTGTTTACATACACTTTACTTACTGTAGAGCGACCCTTAAACTGTCTGTATACAGTTATCATCCCCAATAACAGGATTTGATCTTTGTTGTACTCACTAGGGTTTATGTCTGCTTCTTGTAGTTGAAAGCCTTTTATACCTAATTTATTGTCAAATACCTTTTCAATGCATTTATATGGAGAGAATGAACCCGCAAAGACAGTAACCACTTCGCCATTCAAAGTCACATTGCATGTAGGATATACATTTTTGTTAATTGTGCAGTCTGTTTCTACTTGAAATATGGATTTCTTCTTAGTTTATTCCTCAACTCCACCCATCTTCTGTATTTGCCTAACCTTGTTGTTTCTGCATACTCTGGCGTAGTGCCCCCTCTTGTTGCATTTCCTACATGTACCTTGGCGGGCTGGGCAGTTGGGGCTATTTGCCAAATGATTATTGTTTCCACATCTATAACATTTAAATTTGTTATTAATTTGTGTGGTTTTCTGTTTATATTTTGTGTCTGTGTGTTTTTCTTTAATTTATAGTGCCTTGGGATTATTTTCTATGCTATCCTGTAGTACATGCACTTCCTCATTGTGATTTGGTAGCTTTATTTCCTTTATGCATTCGGCTGTATTTTCAATTCCTTTAGCTATGTCTATAGCTTCTTTTAGATCTGGATTCAGGGTGAATAATTTCTCTTGTATTTTGTTACTTGTACACCTGACTAATTGGTCCTGAATCAATGAATCATTCAAGTGTATTAGCAAGCCCCCTCAGTACAGTGATATAACTAGCTACTTTTTCACATTGTTCTTGGACACTACAAAAGAATTTGTGTCTTTTTAGTACCACATTTATTTTACCAATAAAATGCTCCTCCAGTTTTTTGAAGGTTGTTTGGTAGATGTCTAATGATTCCGCATCTAAATCTTAATTATTTATTTTAGGTTCTCCCAAAGTCTCATATTTTTCTTCCTTGCACTCCTAGGTTATGTAATAATATACGCTGTTTCCTAAAAGGTGAAAACTTCTCTCCCCCAATAGCCAGCAAATAGGATTCAAATAATGTTGCCAACTCTTTCCAGGGTGGTGGAGGTTCACCTATATCATTCAAGAAGGGAGGTGGTTGACTCATGCTTGCTGCTGCCATGTTTTATATTGACTGTTTTAATATATACAATATTTTCCAAACGTTGACAATATTTTTTTTCTCTAGAATAATAACTTTGGGGTGGACTATAATTTGTCAATTTTAAGTAAAACAATCACTGGGTCAATTGGTGTTTAAATGTTTATAATTCAATGCTTGCTATAATCAACTTCTATGTTAATACTAAAATCGTACCTTTGCCTTAAAGTATTGCAGAGGAAGCAGTTTAAGGGATGAGGTTACTATAGGTGGAGTTATTTCCTTGTGATGTCTGTCAGTTCGATGGCTCCGGTTTATTCGTGAATATTTAGGTATGAATTGTGTTATTTATGTTTACGCTGGGCCTGTCAGCGACGTGGTGGTTGATTAAATGAATTCCTTTCACAGCTGTGCTTGTCAGTGTGACAGGCTTCCAAGGCCTCCGAAATTCAAAGGCTCGATCATGCAAGCTAGTTCAGCTTACACTGTTTGAAAGTGGCACTTTCGCTACTTATTGAGTGGTTCATTCTCTGAAAGCTGTGCCAGTCAGCAAGACAGGCTCAGAAGAAATTCACATACGATTGATCAAATTTGTTCTTCGGCGTAATCGACCAAACTAACCATTTCTTTCTCTTAAGCTATCTGTGTGACTGACTTCCGATATGAGTTCAGCCACAAGGAGAGGTGCGATTCCGGCCTCCACTCTGTTGTGCTGTGCCTGTCAGCGACACAACAGGCTGCAAAGTGGAGCACTCCTGGTGAAAACTGTGCTCCTACAACTCATTGGCAATACCAACATAGTTAAAGACAGAAAGGTTTGACATAGAAACTTCTTATTGTACATGTTGCGTTTTTTTTGTTTTATTTCAGGGTAGGGTCAATAGCACGTACTTTGATTGTACGGAGGGAATTTAGCTCTTCTTTGTAGTTGGTGATTATTCTGAATTAAGATATCATTAGTGCTGAATTTTTTTGTCAACATTTTAACAAATACCGGGTCCTCCTTCAACCAGCCGGTCAGCTATACCTTTTCTTTGTACCAGTTCTTCTTGAATTCGTGAGTGGCTCACAATCACAGGGGTAGAGGTGTTGTGCTGCCCCCTGCACAGCAATATCCCATCTCTCGTCGCCAGTGTCAGAATTAAGATGAATATAACGCTGATGTTTGTTGGAAGGAGTTTATTCATCTCATGACACCTCCAAGTCAACACACTATCCATAATGACAGTTCCCCTGTCAACATTCTCAGATGCCCGGACATTCCAGTGGGAGGGTGGATGCGGGGTGGCGGGGGTGGTTGCGGGTTGGGGAGAGAGTGTCTGGGGGGAGGGAACGAACCATGACTATGTGTTATTAACTTGGGGAAGGGGTAAGTCAATTATTAACTTTTACTCCTTATTCATAAATACATTTTACATGAACTATATAAATTACAACACATGTGGTATACAAAAAACAAAATCATCAGATGTGCTTCTTTTTTCCTTCACCATGAGCGTCCTACAATGACGTCATAGAACTATGGAGCTGTGTGCTTTGCGTTTTAGTTCCATTCAAAACCTCAACTATTTACTTGGTATTATTAAATTAATGCCTATCTTAGGATAGGGTTGGGGAAGCCTATGACCTGGTGCATGAGCCCTGCTTTCTTTTATTTGGATTTCAGCAATTTTCCCAGTGAAATTACACCAATGGAAGCAGACGTTACAAACTGTTGCGTTAAAGTGCTTAGAGGTGTACACCTGCCCACTATGTATTGGTGAACCTCAACCCTAATTATTAGACAGATCATAACATTCGTATGTGAGGTAAGCCACGAAAAAAAAAAATGTATGCTCCAAAGAAAAGTGTATTTGCTTTAAGTTATTCCTGACAGAACAGTAGCATGACTCCCCTTGTGCCGTCAACTTCGTGTGAAAGCTTCTGGCTGGGGTATTCGTTTGCTTAAGGCAGGGAGCTATTTACAAACACAGTAAGGAATGTTTGCCATTCTTATATATAAGATTTCTAGAAGTCTCTAGACAACTCCCACGCTCCCATTCCCTGTTTGCCCACCCTAACCAGTGCTAAAGACACATATCGGAAAGACGAGGATGAGAAAGACAAGAAAGTGTCACAAATAGAGAAAGCAAAAAGCTGCAAGAGCAGGGTTCTGAGTGAGAAGGGCCAGGTCGGGGGAGCGAGGGGGAAGCTTCTTTTGTTGCACTACTGATAGGTCTAATAGAAGGGTAAACCATAGTTGTTAGGTCCATGTGGGTACCACTAGAATGTGAGTGACAGAAGCTTGCCTGAGTTTCCGAACCACATACAGAAGAAGAGGGACAGGTGGAAAAGCGTAGGCAAATAACCCTGACTAGATCAAAGCATTGCCTTGGACTGAGGGAGTGGGAACCGGAGGCAAAGTTTGGCCATTTTACATTTCCTTTTGTTGCGAATAGGTCTATGTCTGTAAATCCCCACTTTTGGAAGTAGAGTACAACAACTAGGGGTGGAGTTACCACTTGTGGACGTGTTGCCGCATCCTGCTGAGGAGGTCAGCAAAATTGTTGTGTGTTCCTGGGAGGTGTTCCGCTAACAGGTAGATGTTGTGGCGAACGGCCGAATGCCAAATCATCTATGCAACGTGAGATAACTGTAGTGAATGTGTTCCCTCCGGGTCTGCACATAATATATAGTTGTCATGTTGTCTGTGCGTATGAGAACTACCTTGTTGATGAGATGAATTACAAACACTGAGTGCTAGGTGAACACCTAGCAGCTCTAGATAACTGATGTGTAGAATTCAATGTATGAAAAACCATGGACTGTGAGGTCCTGGAGATGAGCACCCCACCCTGTCTAGAGGGGTGTCCATTACCAGAATGATCTGTGGAACAGGGTCCAGAAATGGGCTCCCCTTTAAAAAGGTTAGTTTTGTTCTAACACTGCCTAGAGTGAAAGCTGGGGCTGTCTGTCAACTCTAGATTCTCTAAGCGACCCTGTGCCCGAGACCCTTGATGTGATAGACATTATTGCAATGGGTGCATGTGAAGAGGGGAATGTGGCACAATTACAATGCAGGAGTTTCATGACTGATTTTACTGTGACTCTGTGACTGGGGCAAAAGTGAGAGAACTGGGTTTGAAAATTATGGATACTTGCTGCATGCAGGTAGGCCATTCCCAACTATGTGTTGATAATGGTCCCTAGATAGGATTGTACCTGAAGGGGATTTAGGTGTGACGTTTGGAAATTGATTGTGAAACCTAGTTGGTCAAGCAAGTATGGTGCTGGATTTGATAAGCCAGTCGTCTAGGTATGGGTAGGCTTGAATTTTTGCCTGTGCAGGTGAGCTGCTATAACTGTGAGGCTGTTGTGACCCTGAAGGGGAGCACGTTGAATTGGTAGTGTTGTCCTAGCACAAAAGTGAGTTGTCTTAAATCCAGTGCTGATAGAAAGTCATCCTGTTGCAGCAATGGGACCACATCTTGAAGTGTGACCATGTGAAAATGTTCTGATGTAATGATTTGAAGGCTTGAGATGCTTTACGGAGCCTTGTTTTGGGGTATGAGCAAGTATAGTGAATATACCACAGTTCCCTGATGTTGGAGAGGAACTGGTTCTATTGCTCCTTTGGCTAGTAAGGCCTGCACTTCCTGTTTGAGGAGAGTAACATGATCCGGTGAAAGTTTGTGAGTGTGAGGGGGAATGATTGGAGGGGTAGAATTGATCTCCAGACAATAAACATGTTGGATATTATCCAACACCCATTAAATCTTTGTGATTTTTGCCAGTTTTGGAAAAAGAGCTGAAGGAGTCCTCCTACAGGTGTTGGTAATCGGACGGAAGGTTGACTAAGTCACTGCTTGGTTGCAGTGGATGAGGTTCGGTGGGTGGGTTTCCCCTTCTTCTGTAGTTGTTCCCTATATATATATGAACCTTTGTAAAATACTCTGAGAGGATGCTTGGGGTTGACTCTTACTATATGACAGCAAAGTTTATGACGTAGAAGGCTTAGAGGCTGTCTTAAATTGAGGCCAACGAAAAGCACCATCTGAGGCAGGAAGTTGGAGCACCCCTAATGATTTTGCTACTTCATTATCCTTTTTCATCTTTTCTAGCACCTGGTCTACTTGTGGGCTGAAAAGGTGTTCTTTGCAAAACGGAACATTCAAGATTGTTTGCAGTACCTCCTGCTTAAAACCGAAAATGCGTAGCCACCAAGGCCAGTGTAAAAGAACGCTTGTGTTTATCGCTTTCGCTCCTGTATCAGATACGTCTAAAGGACAATGGATGGAATTACTAGATATCAATTGCCCCTTACTAACAGTTTCCTGGCCTCTTTACCTGTGCACCTCTGGGAGGTACTGGAGAAGCTCCTCCATTTCATCCAAGTGGGCTTGATCATATCTGACAAGTAGTCCTTGTGTAATGGAAATATGCCAGTGATTGACTGCATGAGCACCAACATACTTGCCAGAAGCAAAAAACGGAAGCATCAGAAAACGGAGCATCATGAACAGCTTGTGCGTTGACTTTTCTTGGCAATAGATACCACTAAAAAGTCTGCAGGTATCTGCTGGAGTAGGTGGAGGCGTGATTGTTGGTGCAGATATAGGTAGAGGTGGGTGAATCGCAACCAAGTCTTTGTCTATACTCCTTTGTTAGACTAGAGTCAACCTCTTCAAAAGAAAGTTGCTGTTTGGGAGGAGCACTAACAGCAGCTTTAACCAAAACTCACCGTGTTTGTGGTTGCATATGCGGCTGTGACTGCTTGGCATGGAGCTGTTACTTCATACCAGCTGTTCTCGACTCCCAGGCTGTAGGTATGCTCAGTCTTTTCGGTGCAGAAATGCTCTTGACTCTCTGTTCCGAAGTTGTCAGAGCTGAGGCAGGCAATCTTTTCGGTGCCATGACAGTCAGTGCAGAGTGGGAAGTGGAAGCTTTTGGTGCTGAGGTTGATGGCATTTGATTCAGTATCGAATTAGGAGGCTTTTGTTTAGATTTCGGTGCCGAGCTCGATGGCAGGGCATCTGAGTGAGTTTTTCAATGCCTGCCATAGGCTGAGGGCAGTAGTGGCACAGTAAGCCTTCACTTCCATGCTTGTGGACTTTTTGGTCAGAGTAGGGGGACTTTTGCTTATGGTTGGTTGACCTGGAGGAATTTCCTACATCTTGAGAGTTATGTTGGCTTCGCAGTCCGAATCGTGGATGGAAAAAGCCTCCTCTTCAGCAGCTGAAGCCTCGTGAAGTTTCTGCTCTTGTTCAGTGTAAAACATTGTGTCTTGAAGTCCAAAAATGTGTGATGTGCCCTCAACTTCTTCCCTCTGCATGTCTCGACGGCGGGGCTCTCTAATCTTGCAGATTCTTTTTTCAACCGGAAAGACTGGCAGGCCTCGCAGTCTTCATTATGTTCCGGTGACAGGCAGATGTTGCAGACCTGGTGCTTATCAATCTGCAGAAACTTCGAGTGACACTTCAGACAGAAACAGAAGGGCGTCCGTTCCATTAGGATTTAATTATCTGAGGTAAGGAATCAAGAAAACGGCAGCCCAAATGTCACGGTCCTGACAGCCTTGATCCAAGTATGTTGATTGATTAAAAGTTTCTTCGGTCCTGGAAAGCAATGGAATAGAATCACCCATTTGATGAACAATGACGAATTGGAAAGGTTTCCTGAATGTAAGAGGCCTAAGATGGGCTCGAACCAGGTCGGTGAAAACACAACCGGACCAGACAGCGGAAGAAAACTATCTGAGAACAGAGCTGATGCCCTTGCGCATTACTAGCAAAATGAGGACTCACTACACCTCATGATCAGAAAAACTTTTAGAAGAAAAACAACTTGCAACCTTCCGGACCCAACACTAGATGACAGAAGTATGCAGAGCATGTGTATCTACAGCCACATATGCCATCAAACATGAGTTACAAACTACAAAGCCAATGGCAAGCAACTGGGAGAGTGCATTCCTAGGTCAGCTTTCCTAATGTCCCCAAGATGTCTTTAACAAACTAGACAGCTGCACTCTGGTAGGCTGCAACCTAATAAAAAGAGACGCTCTTTGCTGACGACTGGCTAGACGCTACTGCTAAGCACAAAACAGACAGTAACACATGGTCCCTGTTGCTTGTAATGCTGTCATAAGTGGGTCCAGCTGTCTAGAAATAAGTGATACAATGATAGCACCACCAAACGGCGAGACAGTCTAAGTGCCCGTTAAGTTGCTTATACTTATATGGAGGCAGAGAAGAAAATTGTTCCATTGTTCAGGAGCTGGCAAGAGACAAGTCAGTTCTTCAAGGACTACCCGAGACCTATTGTAAGTACCTGTATGAAATGAATACATGCAGATGAAGGGAGCAGGGAAGGAGCACTGCAGAAAATCTTTTCGAGGTGCACAACGATTGGACATTCACATCCAGGATTATTCAGAATATTTTCTAGATACCTAAAAAAATGTCAGGCAAGTTCCCAGTAAGGGCAGGGAGAGATGTGGTAAGCCGTTTTTATATGGGTCTTACCATATAACTAGTCCACTTTTTATCCTCATTTGTCACAAACGCCTCATTAACATTCAAATATAGAATGTGAACATAAAATACAGCTATGAGCCAAGCCGAGTAACAAATGAGAGTTGCTGTTGATAATAGTGAGAACGTTATGTACTAAGGATAAATGGTGATGGAGAATACAAGTATTCACTAATAACTATGGGAACAATTACCAAGACTAAAATAATAAGGAAGTATGGTTAAAATAATACTAGCCCAAAAGGAGCCAAGGGCACACAATGAAACCAAGGATAGTTGGCACCAGTTACTTCTCAAAGCTGGAGGGCAGTAAGATTATTAGCATACATGTACTAAAAGTCAGTTCTCTCATGTCTTACGGTGCTTCCAGTGTCCTTGCACCACATCTAGGGACAGATGTAGCAAAGGTTTTTACCCATTCTGTGTCAATGGGAAAAAGTGTTCGTACATATGGCCCCTAGTCCCTTTGAAATGACACACTCTTATACGTGGCCTAGCTCACCTGCTTAATGGTTTCCACTCACAACACATCTCCTTCTCATCTACTCCCCACAAAACCCTTTAACAAGGGGTAACTTTCACCACGTCCCATTTTCCAATGAAAGCATCTGGAGATTCTCAGAGAGTACCACTTGACCCTGACACCCAAACATAACAGTTAAAGATTCATGCTGCAAAACAGTTGTCCCTCTCTCTTACCAGACTGGGAGGAGGCCCCAGAAAATGTAAATTACAACCACATTTAGCAGTGTAATTTCACGTTACGCTTATTTTGCAAAATTCCCAAAACTACACCATTATGCCACGTCAAATAATTGTGCCTCCATTTGAGGAACAATTATAGCACAGGAAAACGCTAACAACTGGCACACAAGCAGGTGTTTGCAGCAACTTTTTTGTGTTTTGCATGAAATACGTCGTAGCAACAAAAATTGACGTGAGGCTACATTTCGCTCTGTAATACAGCGCTAAATAGCAGATTTGTTTTTCATGTAATTATATGCAAATTTCGCACACCACAGTTGGCAGTACAGTGGTCCCTTCCCCTGGCACCTCATTACAGGTAGAAGAAAGTACGACAGTCAAGAATGATGGAAGAGAAATCAAAAACACCAGAAAATCTAGATGGGTACATTTAGCACCCCAGAATTCTGATCTGTCAACCAGAAAAATATTAAAAGGCAGCAATACAATGTAGTTACAGTCTGGTGATGAGCTTAGCATATTTGAATATTCCACACCACTTGCTAGCATGTTAGAGCAAAGGGTGTTAGAGGATCTAATCCAAACAGGACATAGAAGCTTTATAAATGTTCTTCCCAGAACGCTTTCCCAATGAATCACCAGACAAATGATGTGAAGTACATATCAGCTGCATTGGTGGAAAAAAATAGAGCAAATGCTTTCCCGGTGATTTGTCTGCTTGCTTCGTAGCAAACGGGGAAGGTTAAAAAAAAACTGCACTAACAAAGAGGCTCTATTTATGTTTTAGTTGCATATGGAATAAAAACATTATGCGTTTCATTTTTTAAATGTGAAAACTGAAACAATTTCATTGAATTCTATTTAGAGCCATTAGAACAAATACAATGGTTTTGGTTGGAAGTAGATGACAGCCTAATTCTAGTATCATCCAAGCTTTGGTAACCAAACATGAGTTTTTTTATGGGGGATGGAGAAGTTGCTTATCTGTAATCTTAGTTCTCAGTCATGTGTACCTTTTTTTAATTCATAAACAGTAGAATAAGTTGGCTAATGTGCAAGTCAATAAAATATATTTTAATATATACATCTTCAAACCTTGCTCAGGGTACCGGGATCATAAAAATTGAAGGACAGAGTATACACATTTTTCAAACACTCACCCCCCCGGTCACAGATTAAAATGAGTTACTTACCTAAAACTGCAGTTATCCAGTATTGTATCTTTCATAGATTCACATGCTTGAATCATTCACTGTCGTCGAAGTGAGAGTCTCACAGTACAATAACATAGCAGTATGCATCATTGGCATAGGCCTTAATGGCAATGAACAGTCTCTTTAATAACATATCTATGTCCCTTTAAAAAAACTGACAAAACATGGACTTTGACCAATCAGGCGAGAGCACCCTCTAGAGCACTCCCAAGAGAGGCTGTTTCCCTCAGATTTTCAAACAAAAGTGTAATCATTTGTATATGAGCTATAAGGGGAGCCTCTCAGGGGAGGAGTGTGGGTCGCATGTGAATCTATGAAAGATACCAATACTGGATAATTGAAATTAAAGGTAACTCATTTTCATATAAAGTATTGGATCTTTTACAGATTCACATGCTTGAATCATAATAGCAAGCAGCTATTATAAGTATGTTTGAAAGCAATATAAATATCTTTTGCGGGTGGCGGGTAATAAAAAACGATGTAACACAGCTACACTGTCTAATCATAACATGCTAGAAACAGAATGACAGGCATACAAATAAAAGCATATGGGAAGTAAACCAGTTAACTAGTAATATACAAACCACCCCCCCCCCCAATAAATAGAGGCTTACCTTATTAGAACAAATGCCATAGTACCGCCTGTCCTAGAGCTACATCTTCAAGGCGGGCCAATGGCAGGCTGTAATGCTGCATAAATGTGTGGGAGCTCTTCCACGGTGCAGCACAACAAATTTTTACAATGGCACACCTGCAAACAAAGCAATTGAGATAGATACCGCCCTTGTTGAGTATGCTCCGGTTTTAGCTGTAAGCGGTTTACCCACCTTTGAATGACAAAACTGGATGTCAGCAGAAATCCATCTTGCGATTGTGACCTTACTAACTGTAGATCCTTGATGTGCTTGATTATATCATATGAAAAGTTGATCAGATTTGCATATGTGTTTAGTATGATGCAAATAGAATTTTACATCTAGAGTATGAAGCGATTGTTTCGCTCGCGTGTCAGGATTCAGGGAAAAAAGTGTGAAGAATGTTGGGTTTATTCAAATGGAATTGAGTTGGTACTTTGGAATGAATCGAGGATTTGTTCGTAAGAGAGCGTAGTCGTCGGTGAAATGCACAAATGGTTTCTGTGTAGTGAAAGCCTTTATTTCACTATCCATTCTAGCAGAGGTAAATGCAAGTACCAATGCTACTTTCCAAGAAAGACATTTTTAGTCTGTTTTGTCAATGGGTTCAAATAGTGGTTTCATTAGTTGTGAGAGAACTATATTGAGATGCCATTCCAGGGTCAAAGCTAATCCTTTCATGAATTGTCTAATTATTCTTTCAGAGCAGAGGTAAGAAGAATGAGATGACCGTCCATATTGTGATATTGCTGCAAGGTAGACCTTGACCGAAGCATGCACCAATCCAGATTTAGCAGGCGATAAGACATTTGGCAGAAACTGTTGGGAGAGAGTTAGTGATTGTGTGCCAACTTGCTTGCTTATGTAGTGCATACCGGTTGTGTTGTCCGTACGACCCAGCACCTTTGAACCTGCCATCCTCTGAAGGAACGCCTGTAAAGTGAGTAAGATGGTCTTGAACTCCAGACTGTTGATATGCAAGTTTTTCTGTTGCTTTGACCATTTGCCCTGAATTTGCAGGTTGTGTAGATTGTCACCCTAACCATGTAAAGAGGTGCCTGTCGTTATTACGAACTCAGCAATATAGGGAAGAAATGTCGGGCCCTGAGACAAATGGAAAACCTGGGACAAACACACCAGGGACTTTAAGTCTGGAGAGATGGTCACAATGTTGAACGATCCCTCTGTCTAGATCCATTGCTTCTGTAATTTTTTCTGATTTGGTCTCATCTTCAGTCGTGCCAGTGGTACTAGACTGATTGCAGAAGACATCATGCCTAGCAAGGACATGTACAGACATACTGAAGTGGAACCTTTTTGAAAGCTTGACTGCCAGACCTCTTAATTTGTGCCGTCTGTCTTGGGATAGATATGGCTCGCTGTGGCTCATGTCCAGAAGAGCTCATATATACATTATTTTGTTTTGGGGTGGTAACTGATTTCTGCAAACTGATCTTAAGACCTAATTTGTGAAATAGGTCGAGACAGGCCTGTGTGGTTTTGGATGTTTGTTGCACTGTTGGGGCCTTCAGTAGCCAGTCGTCCAAGTAGGGAAGCACTTGATGACCATGGTTCTTGAGAGTGGCTGCTACTGGTACCAGGCACCTGGTAAATATGCGGGGTGCCGATTTCAGATCAAATTGGAGGACTTTGAAGTGGTAGTGGGTACAAGCTACAGTGAAGCGAAGATATCTGTGCTTGGGATGAAATGGGATGAGAAAATAAGTGTCTTGCAAATCGGGAATTGTCATAAAATCTCCGTTGTTGAGGATGTTCGGGATATCGGAGAGAGTGACAATCTGAAATGATTGATTGTTTATGCATTTGTTAAGTTTTTTTTAAGTCCAGGATGGGTCTCCATTCCCCTGCTTTCTTTTTTTATTTGGAAGAATCTGGATTAGAAGCCTATGCCTCTTTGAGAAAATGGAACTGTCTAATTGATCCATTTACAAGCATTGTCAGGGCTTCTATTTTCATTAAGTGAAGATGAGGCGTGTACGTTCCCCTTGGGGGATTGTTTGGTGGTATTTGTATAAATTCTAGAGTATGACCATACTCTATCCGGTTTAAATCCCAATTGTATGGTTTTATTAATTTCCACTGGTGTAGATGTTTGGAAATTTTCGCACCCATAGGATGAAGAGAGGTTTCTGTAGGCACCCATTGGATGAAGAGACGTTTCTGTAGGCAGTACCCAGTGAAAGTCACTGTGTGACCTCTCTCTCCTGCCTGGGAGGTTTGTTTTAGTATGTGGACTTGTTTGGTGTAGCTGCTGCAGGTGGCTGGCAATACTGCTGTTGATCATTTGCCCTGTACTGTTACTGAAAGGGCTGATACTGCTGACGCTGGTCTGAACCTCTGTAGGATGAGAAACCTTCCATGAACTCCACAAAAGGGAACTTTTTTTATACTGGAGGGTGCTGAGGGATCTCGCAGTATACATATCTGTTTTAATGGCTAACAGTGCATCGTCAATGTGCTTACCGAATAATGTCTCTCTGTCATAAGCCATATGTATAACTTTAGATTGTACCTCCGGTCTGTAAGATGTTTATTTCAGCCATCCTTGGTGTCGAAGGACTGCTGCTCCAGCCAGCTGTCAAAAGCCTGAGGTGATATCTAGTGCACAATGTAGAGCAGGTGCGCTCGCCTTTCCTGTGAAATCTTTATCTCTTCTGACTTTTTAAGTTCCGGGATGAGGTCTATTAGACTGCCAATGTCCGACCACATCTGCCTATTATAGTGGCCTAAGACAGTCAGGCCATTTGCCACTCAGACAGCAGTGGATTCTTGGAGCATCTCTGCGCCGCCTGTGAAATAACTGAGTCAGGTTTGGGATGACCAATTAGGCATGCAGGGAAAGCCTCAGGGGCCTTATATTTTTTGTCTACCCGAGTTGGCACTGACACCACTATAGCCGGGTCCTCCATAATTTTGATCCTCTCCTCCCAGATGTAATTGATTATGGGAATGGCTCTCACTGATTTCCCTGCCTGTTCCTTCAAATCATAAAGGAAACAATCAGCCTGCTTGATGGAAGTTTTTAGGTGAAATCTGGTCACTGCTCTGTCCATCAAGTTGTGAAACCCCACTATGTCCACTGGTGGAGACTCTGGTGGATGTGGAGGTGATGGTGTGGGAATGAGATTCTCCTGAATTTCTCCTTCTTTCATTGTCAGAGTCTTCTCTAGGAGGTGCTGTCATCGTTAGACATGATGTAATTCTTGGAATTACCAGTGGAATACACTGAAGCTTAGAAGGTGCACTAGGTTGAGGTGGTGGCGCCTGATGTTGTCTCAGGGAATCTCCTCCTATAATCTTGCAAAATAGCCTGCATGTCTTGTAGCAAGGAAATGGGAAATTGTGGGTCCTTCGGTCTTTGCTGATTATGATATTGTTCTTAAATTCTATTTTGCGGGAAGCATAGTAATGAGGTTAGTATTGCTCATCATCCGCATAAATGTTATCATCATTCTGACATTTAACCAGGAGTTCAGATAGACTATGTGCAGTTTCACATGGTCCTTCTTTATCAGACTCCACTATATCTAATGGATGTGAAGGAGGATAAGGAGAGAACTTACTTGGAGTGGTAATCGCTGGTGTAATTGTCTTTTCGGCCACTTTCATTATCATCATTGATGGTCCAGTCGATGATGGCTGATACGATATCAGGCAGCTTGGTCATCGTAGTAGACATTTTCATTTTTTCCATCGATGGTGCCTTCTTTGGCGTGGTAGTTGATGGCACCACCATGGTGCTGTTGAAGGAGCGGTCATCGATGGTAGCGTCAAGGGTGGTGAAATCCTCATTAAGTATATGGGCACGTCGTCCGCTGTCATCATAATTGTTCCTTCCGTCAACGACCTCGTAGATGAGACTGTCACAACCGTTGGTGCTGTAATCATCGACGAGAGTGCTGTTGATAAGGATGTCGATGATGGTTTTTGAATGGTTTTGGAATAGAAGGTTCTCCATATTTTTTTTTGAGATGAAGCTGCAAGGCGGCCTTCTCTTTTGAGCTATGGTGTTTTTTTTCTCCCTTCTTAGGGGGTCTTTATGATGGTATTTGAAGGACTTCTTACCTTCCTCAAATGTTCTTTCACAGGACCTTTCGCCTTTTTTCTTGAACTTTCTGAAGATTTGCTGTTCTCTTCAGAGTTGGTCGCCTTTTTAACTCAGACTTCTGGAGCTACAGAAGTAGCCTAGCTATTTTGTACCTTAATGTCTTTGAAGAAAAGATTCTACATATTTTGCAGTCCATCAGTTGGTGACTGTGATATAGGCAGTAAAGGCATTCTTTATGTGGGTCCAACATGTAGATGTTTTCGGCTACAGGGCTTGCAGTATCTGAAACCTTTTCAGAGGTTTCAATCATTTTTAATTGAAATTGTAGTTATAAGAAGTGAAAAACTGAGCAGAGCTCATGGAGGCTCCCTTCACACGGCATGTGGTATAAAATCTGTAGGAAACAGCCTCTCTTGGGAGTGTTCTAGTGGGTGTTCTCGCCTGATTGGTCATAGTCCAAGTTTAGTTCTTTTTTTAAAAAGGACATAGATATGTCATTAAAGAGACTGTTCCTTACTATTGAGGCCCATACTGAGGATGAATACTGCTTTGTTACTGTACCGTGGGACTCTCACTTCGACGACGGGGAATGACTCAACCAAGTGAATATGAAAGATCCAATACTGGATAACTAGGTTAAATCCACTGCTATTTTGCGAGCATTGTCACCCCAGTTTGGACCCAGCCATATACAAATCAGCCTGGATTCTGCTCCCCATGAGAATAGTCCAGCCCGAACTGACAAGCCAGGTCCTCCCTGGATCAGAAAAAAGCCTCCTGGGACCGGTTTCGGGGTATCACCCCGCATCAGCCAGGCTAGCTTGAATACGGTGGTGCAGCGAGCAAGGGACCCACATCTGGGCATTCTCTAACCACTTAGGGTGCACATAGCTACATCACAAAATAAAATGATGGGCGGAGTGTTGAAACTTTTCAAACACTCACCCCACAGTCACATACAAAATTAGTTACTTACCTGTATCCAGTCCAGGTATCTTTCATAGATTCACATGTTTGAATCTTCCCCGTCGAAGTGGGAGTCCCATGGTATCCTATAAAACAGTATATAATAATAACCATACAGGGAGTGCAGAATTATTAGGCAAGTTGTATTTTTGAGGATTCATTTTATTATTGAACAACAACCATGTTCTCAATGAACCCAAAAAACTCATTAATATCAAAACTGAATATTTTTGGAAGTCGTTTTTAGTTTGTTTTTAGTTTTAGCTATGTTAGGGGGATATCTGTGTGTGCAGGTGACTATCACTGTGCATAATTATTAGGCAACTTAACAAAAAAAAAATATATACCCATTTCAATTATTTATCATTACCAGTGAAACCAATATAACATCTCAACATTCACAAATATACATTTCTGACATTCAAAAACAAAACAAAAACAAATCAGTGACCAATATAGCCACCTTTCTTTGCAAGGACACTCAAAAGCCTGCCATCCATGGATTCTGTCAGTGTTTTGATCTGTTCACCATCAACATTGCGTGCAGCAGCAACCACAGCCTCCCAGACACTGTTCAGAGAGGTGTACTGTTTTCCCTCCTTGTAAATCTCACATTTGATGATGGACCACAGGTTCTCAATGGGGTTCAGATCAGGTGAACAAGGAGGCCATGTCATTAGATTTCCTTCTTTTATACCCTTTCTTGCCAGCCACGCTGTGGAGTACTTGGACGCGTGTGATGGAGCATTGTCCTGCATGAAAATCATGTTTTTCTTGAAGGATGCAGACTTCTTCCTGTACCACTGCTTGAAGAAGGTGTCTTCCAGGAACTGGCAGTAGGACTGGGAGTTGAGCTTGACTCCATCCTCAACCCGAAAAGGCCCCACAAGCTCATCTTTGATGATACCAGCCCAAACCAGTACTCCACCTCCACCTTGCTGGCGTCTGAGTCGGACTGGAGCTCTCTGCCCTTTACCAATCCAGCCACGGGCCCATCCATCTGGCCCATCAAGACTCACTCTCATTTCATCAGTCCATAAAACCTTAGAAAAATCAGTCTTGAGATATTTCTTGGCCCAGTCTTGACGTTTCAGCTTGTGTGTCTTGTTCAGTGGTGGTCGTCTTTCAGCCTTTCTTACCTTGGCCATGGTCTCTGAGTATTGCATACCTTGTGCTTTTGGGCACTCCAGTGATGTTGCAGCTCTGAAATATGGCCAAACTGGTGGCAAGTGGCATCGTGGCAGCTGCACGCTTGACTTTTCTCAGTTCATGGGCAGTTATTTTGCGCCTTGGTTTTTCCACACGCTTCTTGCGACCCTGTTGCCTATTTTGAATGAAACGCTTGATTGTTCGATGATCACGCTTCAGAAGCTTTGCAATTTTAAGAGTGCTGCATCCCTCTGCAAGATATCTCACTATTTTTGACTTTTCTGAGCCTGTCAAGTCCTTCTTTTGACCCATTTTGCCAAAGGAAAGGAAGTTGCCTAATAATTATGCACACCTGATATAGGGTGTTGATGTCATTAGACCACACCCCTTCTCATTACAGAGATGCACATCACCTAATATGCTTAATTGGTAGTAGGCTTTCGAGCCTATACAGCTTGGAGTAAGACAACATGCATAAAGAGGATGATGTGGTCAAAATACTAATTTGCCTAATAATTCTGCACTCCCTGTAGAGTCTACAATGCAAATAGACCTGCAATTTGCTAGTCTATCCATGTAATTTTTTAAAAAACGGACCAAACTCTAACTATAACCAATCAGGCGACAACACTCCGAAGAGAAGCTCCCTTCCTCAGATTTTCAGCATTAGAGTGAATTATGTCACCCGAGTCAGTAAAAGGGAGCCTCTAAGGGGACGAGGGTGGGTCGCATGTGAATCTATTAAAGATACTAATACTGGATAACTGCAGGTACAGGTAAGTAACTAATATCTTATCCAGTATTGGATCTTTCATAGATTCACATGCTTGGATCAGAATAACAAGCAGTATAATAACTTTGAAGCGGATGGTGGGTATGAATGAATTTTCTATTTCATATATCATCAGATATACATAGCAGTCATAGCAACACAACACTGTATCCAGAGATGTTTACCTTATAACAGTAATAATAATAATAAAATGACAAGAACAATAGATATAATTACCAGAAATAGAAATAACATTTTTCATTACCATAGAGGCTCACATTACTGGAATAGCTGTCGTAGAACTGCTTGGCCCACGGCCACATCTGTCCTATGCATGGACTGAAGGCAGTAGTGCTTTGTGAAGGAGTGGGTACTCTTCCAAGTAGCAGCACAGCATATTTGTTCTAACTGAACTCCAGCAAACAGAGCAGCAGAGGTAGAAACTTTCCCTTGTTGAATGTGCTCTCTGCTGCCTTTCTAGAGGTTTTTCTGCTGCAGAATGGCAGAACTGAATGGATGTCGATAGCCACCTCGCTATTGTTGTCTTTGTTACTGCAGAACCCAGTTGCCCAGGTCCGTAGAAGAAGAACAATCGATCCGACTTGGGAAAAGTTTGAGTTCTTTGAAGATAGAACTTAAGACATTTCTTCACATCCAATGTGTGGGGTGATTTTTCTGCTGGCGATGCTGGCTTGGGAAAATATGTTCGGAGAATAACTGCTTGATTGAGATGAAATTGAGAAGGAACTTTAGCAATGAATTTTGGATTTGTTTTGAGAATGACAAAATCCTCAGAAAAACGCAGAAAGGGTTTTTGTGTAGTGAAAGCTTGGATTTCACGGACCCTTCTAGTGGAAGTGATTGCTAGGAGGAAAGCTATTTTCCACGTAAGGAACTTGAGGTCTGCCTTATGTATAGGTTCAAACAGGGATTTCATTAATTGTGAGAGTACAACGTTAAGGTGCCACTCAGGAGGAGGCAACATTACTGGAGGAAAGACCCTGAATAAACCTCTCATGAATTGCTTAATCAATCGTGATGAGTAAAGGGAGACCGTGTCTGAAGAGCATCTGCATGTGGAAATCGCTGCCAAATTCACTTTCACTGAGGAATGCACGAGCCCGGATTTTAACAGGTAAGGTAATATTTGTTCCAGAGAGGCCTCATACAGTGTAAGTTATGTTCTTGACGCCAACAACAGAACCACTTCCATTAAAATCTATACTTTATTTTGTGCTGTCTGCCTTCACTTTAGAAAGTATGTTTCTACATTCCGGGGTAATCCTGAGATGCTGGAACTCATGGAATTCAGGAGCCATGCGTGCAAGTGCAGTGACGTCTGATCAGGATGTAATATCTTCCATTGACGCATTGATAGTAGCATTGGAGTTGGAGGGAGACTTATCAGTGTGGTTTTCGACATCAGAAGAAGCTCCATGTACAAGTTTTGCCTGGGTCAGCTAGGAGCGATTAGTATTAGGCGACATGGCTCCGTCTTCATCTTGGCTATGACTTTGGAAATATTGGAATGGGGGGGAAGCGAACGCATAGATCCCGGACTTTCGGATCGAAAGGGCATTCCCCCAAGTCCCTGGGTGGTGATACCGACTTGGGTATACTTGGCATTTGTTATTGCAGTTTGTTGCAAAAAGATCTAGAGTTGGCCTCCCCATGTTTCAAATATTTTGTCTAGTTGGGCTTGATCCAGCTCCCATTCGTGACAATCACTGTTGGTCCTGCTGAGTGCATCCGCTAACGTGTTGCGCACTCCTGGAACATGTTCAGCCTTCAGGGAGATGTTGTGTTTTGTTTGCCAGTCCCATAGTACCTGAGCATCCTGTGAGACCAATAAGGAGCTTGTGCCTCCCTGCTTGTTTACATAATACACGCTGGTTGTGTTGTCTGTCCACACCAGCACTCGAGACCCTTGTATCCTCTGGAGGAATGCCTGTAACGTGAGGAAAACGGCTTTGTGTTCTAAGCTGTTGATATGCATCTTTTGATGGCTTGACCATTTCCCCTGGATCTGCAGATCTTGGAAATGACCTCCCCATCCTTCCATTGAAGCATCCGTCGTAATTATAAACTGTGGGACTAACGGGAGTTGGCGTAGCAAGAATGCGTTCCCCGAACGATCCTTGCGATTGGTTCCACTGAACTTGTAATTCTTCCTGCAATGGTCTCATTTTGAGAGGTGCATTTAGTACCAGGTTGATTGTGGAAGATATATCTAGGAGCGATTTGTACAACCTCACTGAAATGAACTTCTTAAATATTATTTTGGCCAAGGATGCTAGCCAATTTTGTCGTTCCTGTGTAAGGAAAGCCTTGTTCTGCTGCGAGTCCAGGATAGCTCCGAGAAAGGTCATTCTCTGAGTGGGTATTGTGGAAGATTTTATCTCGTTGAGTGTGAGACCTAGTTTTTGTAAAAATGCAATGCATTCTTTTGTCGCTGCTAGTGCTCCTTGTGGAGTTAACGCTTTTAGTAGCCAGTCGTCTAGGTATGGAAAGGCCTGGTGACCTTGTTTCCTGAGAACGGCTGCTACTGGGGCTAGACACTTGGTGAATATGCGTGGTGCTGATTTGAGACCAAAGGGAAGGACTCGAAACTGATAGCAAATACCAGCCACTGTGAATCAAAGATATTTGCGATGCTTGGGATGAATGGGAATATGAAAATAAGCATTCTCCAAGTCGAGAGATGTTATATAGTCTCCGTTGTTTAGGAGATTTAATATGTCTGAAAGCGTGATCATTCTGAAAGTTTGTTTGCGGAAGAACTTGTTGAGATGCCGGAGATATAGAATAGGTCTCTATTCCCCTGTTTTCTTTGGCATGAGGAAAAAACAGGCTCTTCGAGCCATTGGAACATCTTCTATAGATCCCTTGAGAAGCATCACTTTGGTCTCTTTTTTCAGTAAGGGAAGATGCGGGGAATGCATCCCTTTTGGAGGATTGGTTGGTGGTTTTAATGTGAATTCTAAGGTGTGGCCATAAGCCACTATGTCCAATACCCATTGATCTGAGGTGATAGTTTTCCAGTTATGGAGATAGTTGGATACATTTGGCCCTACTTGATGCTGGGAAGGTTGAGCAGCTGGTACTTTCACTAGGTCATTGCTTACGTCCTATGTCTCTGGGTTGATGTGTAGTTTTGCGACAGGCTCCCTGTTTGGAGAAACCAGCCGTAGTTGGTTGGCGATACGATTGCGAAGCTCTGTATTGTTGGTAAGGTTGAAATTGCTGGGAGAGATAGTATGAACCTATATAGGAGGAAGAAGTACGTCCCCGTGCCCCCCTGAAAGGCCATCTTTATTGCCTTTCAGGGGGACAACCCTAGGGCCCCTGCAGCACCTAGGGATTTAGCGGTGTCAGTGTCTGTCTTAATGGCAAGAAGGGCTTTGTTTATGTGCTTGACAAGGAGCATATCCCTGTTGTATGCTATATCTAAAATCTTTGTTTGCACTTCACGTCGAAATGAAGTGGCTTTGAGGCAACCTTGACGCCTCAGAACAGCGGCGCATGGGAACTGTCTAAACTCTGTCGAAGCTATGTCCTTTGCAGTGTCAATGATCTCAGAAGAGGCTCGTTATCCTTCTTGCAAGATCTTTTTTGCATCCTGTCGTTGCTCCTCAGGGATGAGATCGATCATAGGTTAGATGTCGGACCACATCTGCCTATCATAACGTGCCAGGATGGCTAAAGCATTAGCAGCTCTCACTGTAACGGCCGACATGAGGGAAAATCTTTTGCCTATACAGGGAGTGCAGAATTATTAGGCAAGTTGTATTTTTGAGGATTAATTTTATTATTGAACAACAACCATGTTCTCCATGAACCCAAAAAACTCATTAATATCAAAGCTGAATATTTTTGGAAGTAGTTTTTAGTTTGTTTTTAGTTTTAGCTATGTTAGGGGGATATCTGTGTGTGCAGGTGACTATTACTCTGCATAATTATTAGGCAACTTAACAAAAAAAAAATATATACCCATTTCAATTATTTATTATTACCAGTGAAACCAATATAACATCTCAACATTCACAAATATACATTTCTGACATTCAAAAACAAAACAAAAACAAATCAGTGACCAATATAGCCACCTTTCTTTGCAAGGACACTCAAAAGCCTGCCATCCATGGATTCTGTCAGTGTTTTGATCTGTTCACCATCAACATTGCGTGCAGCTGCAACCACAGCCTCCCAGACACTGTTCAGAGAGGTGTACTGTTTTCCCTCCTTGTAAATCTCACATTTGATGATGGACCACAGGTTCTCAATGGGGTTCAGATCAGGTGAACAAGGAGGCCATGTCATTAGTTTTCCTTCTTTTATACCCTTTCTTGCCAGCCACGCTGTGGAGTACTTGGACGCGTGTGATGGAGCATTGTTCTGCATGAAAATCATGTTTTTCTTGAAGGATGCAGACTTCTTCCTGTACCACTGCTTGAAGAAGGTGTCTTCCAGGAACTGGCAGTAGGACTGGGAGTTGAGCTTGACTCCATCCTCAACCCGAAAAGGCCCCACAAGCTCATCTTTGATGATACCAGCCCAAACCAGTACTCCACCTCCACCTTGCTGGCGTCTGAGTCGGACTGGAGCTCTCTGCCCTTTACCAATCCAGCCACGGGCCCATCCATCTGGCCCATCAAGACTCACTCTCATTTCATCAGTCCATAAAACCTTAGAAAAATCAGTCTTGAGATATTTATTGGCCCAGTCTTGACGTTTCAGCTTGTGTGTCTTGTTCAGTGGTGGTCGTCTTTCAGCCTTTCTTACCTTGGCCATGTCTCTGAGTATTGCACACCTTGTGCTTTTGGGCACTCCAGTGATGTTGCAGCTCTGAAATATGGCCAAACTGGTGGCAAGTGGCATCGTGGCAGCTGCACGCTTGACTTTTCTCAGTTCATGGGCAGTTATTTTGCGCCTTGGTTTTTCCACACGCTTCTTGCGACCCTGTTGACTATGTTGAATGAAACGCTTGATTGTTCGATGATCACGCTTCAGAAGCTTTGCAATTTTAAGAGTGCTGCATCCCTCTGCAAGATATCTCACTATTTTTGACTTTTCTGAGCCTGTCAAGTCCTTCTTTTGACCCATTTTGCCAAAGGAAAGGAAGTTGCCTAATAATTATGCACACCTGATATAGGGTGTTGATGTCATTAGACCACACCCCTTCTCATTACAGAGATGCACATCACCTAATATGCTTAATTGGTAGTAGGCTTTCGAGCCTATACAGCTTGGAGTAAGACAACATACATAAAGAGGATGATGTGTTCAAAATACTCATTTGCCTAATAATTCTGCACTCCCTGTAGTGTCAAGGCGTCAACCATCTCCATATGGTGGTACTGAGATGGGAGTTGCTGGATTTTTAGACTGTATCTGCGCAGCTTGTGAGATTACAGAATCCGGCCTAGGATGTCACGTGAGGTATGCAAGAGAATCATCAGGAGCCCTGTCTTTCTTGTCAATACAAGGTAGGACTGCTGGCACTGTAGCGGGGTTCTTCATAATTTTAACACCTTCCTGCCATAAATGGTCAACGATAGGAATGGACCTTACTGATTTCTGCGCATGATCTTTGAAATCGTAGAAGAAGCAATCCGACTAGTTCACTGCGATGGGCAGGTGAAATCTTTCTGCCGCCCTTTCCATAATAGAATTAAACCCCCCAATGTCTTCCGAAGGGGAATCGGCGGACGGTGTTGAGGTGGAGATGGAGTAGGAATGATGTAATCCTCCCAGCCGTGTGGCTGAGATGGTAATTTGTCTTCTTCCCTGGCATCATCCTCTAATGTGGAACGATTGTCTCTAAGAGGGGAGACAGCGTGTGGTAGTGGTGTCAATCTGGGCATAATTGGAGGCGGAATACTTGATGCCGGAACAAAAGCTGTAAGTGGCGAGGGGATGGTGGTACCTCTGTTACTAAACGAGGCATAAATGCGTGTTCTGTGGACAATGGAATTCCGGCTAGTACTGCTGCTCAGTGCACTTCTGAGTAGAGGATGTACAATAGTATCCCTCAAAGTCCTGACCTTGGTCACCTTCATAATATTCTTCTTCCTCTTCCTGATATTTTACATGGAGTTCTGAAGGACTACGAGTCTGCCCAAAAGGACCTTCATCCTCTGACTCTCCCATGTCTAGAAGGTGGCTTGGGAGAAGGGGTGAAATGTTTGTCGTGTGTGCCAGAGTGGGTTTATAGCAAGTTTTTATTTTTAGCCTTGTCGGCGGTGGTACCGTCGAAGATGGGAGCGTTGACGAAGGACACGTCGACTATGGGAGCGCCACGGACGGTACCATTGGCAAAGTCTTAGGCCTCTCCGAATTTCTCGTGGACAAAATTGGAACCTGCATGGAAGATGTTGTCGTCATTGACGCAGATGGACTCGTTGACAATACAGTGGTGACGGTGGTCGTAGACGATGTTGCAGTCGACGGAATAAAGACAGGAGATTTTTTTTCTTTTTTGCGTAAGTGGCTTACACGGGGTAGGTGGAGCCGACGAAGCTACCTCTGTGGAGGATTGTTTCTTTCTCTTTCTTTTTGCATCCTTTGACTGGTGATGAATTTTGAGGGATTTTCTGCTCTCTTCAGAAGTTCCCTCTAGAGATCTAGGGCCAGATGTAGCAAAGGGTTTTACCCATTCTGTGTTTGGGAAAATGTGTTCGTACATATGGCCCCTAGTCCTTTATGAGACTTAGGGACAGAATCACTATACTTATTAGGAGATGTTTTTTGAGCTTTAGTTAACTGTAGCCACAGCAACCACCTGCATGCTCTGTCTCTCAAAGTTTTTGTTGGGAAGTTCAACAGATTTTGCATTCTTTTGCCTAATCTGTAGGGTGAAGGCAACAGATACAATTTGTATGTGGATCATCCACATGAACTCTCTATTTCCAACAGGTCTTGCAGGGATGAAAGAGGCCTTTAGAATCAGACATAATTGGATTTAAATGAAAGTCCAAACCTTATCTGAAGTAATCTATGGAACTAACTGAGCAGAGCTCAGAGAGACTCCCTTCACACTCGACGTGGAGTGAAAATCTGAGGAAGGGGGCTTCTCTTGGGAGTGTTCTAGAGGGTGCTGTCACCTGATTGGTTGTAGTTCAAGTTTGGTCCATTTAAAAAAAATGACTTGCAAATTTCAGGCCTATTTGCATTGTAGACTCTATGGTTATTATTATATACTGCTTTATAGGATCCCGTGGGCTCCCACTTCGACAACGGGGAAGATTCAAGCATGTGAATCTATGAAAGATCCAATACTGGATAACTGAGTTGAATACATTGATATTTTGCTCACCATATCACCCCAATGTGGACCCAGCCGTATACAAATCAGTCTTGACCCTGCCAAGCCAGTTCCTTCCTGGACCGGAAACAAGCATCCTGAAACCGGTTTCGGGTTATCACCCCTTATCAGCCAGGCTTGCTTCTATCCAGTGGGGCAGCGAGCAAGGGACGCACACCTGGGCATACCTAATAAAATGATGGACGGAGAGTTGAAACTTTTCAAACACTCACCCCCAGTCACAGATTTGGGTTTAGTCCTTTGTTATATTGCTCGCCAAGTCACCCCAGTTTGGACCCAGCCATTTGCAAATCATATTTGACCCATTGCATTTAGAGTAGGAAAAAGAAAAAGAGAAACAAAGAAGAAGCTGAAAGATATAAACAAAAACATCAAAGCCTGGCTACACTGAAAGCATCCTTTTTAAAGGATGAATTCCCTCATCCACCCAAAAGGTGGCACATTGAGCCTCCTTGGCCATGATCACTGATCATGGTCTGAGCTACTACCCCTTCCACTAAAGGAGGTGGTGGTGGTGGGGGATAGGGGGAGAGCTCTTATGGTTGTTTTCAGAGGTATTACAATCCTACGACACTGAGCTGAGGTGGAGTGAGAGGGCAGAGTGTGAATTAAAACTAACTCCAGGGCATGCTTACAAACTGTATTAGTGCATCCCTGGGTCAGGATTAAAAATCAGGACAGATTAGGTAAAATTAGAACCTGTATGTTCACATTTCAATAGGAGATCGGTATGTTTCTGCCTATAACTTTCAACAGATCTGTTGTGGTTTTCTTTAGGACCTAATGTGAAACTTCTGGCTAGTAAAGTGCTCCAAAATAGTAGTGTAGCAAAGAAATGTATACAGCATCGTCCAGTGGTATATCAGGAATCGCCTGTCCAGTTACGGTGAGAGGTGCAGTTCATTCTGAGGAAATGACTCTTGCTGGTCTTTAAAATCCCTGAGCCCTCTTTTGTGAAACAATGGTCTGGAAATCAATTGGCAATTTTTGTGGGCTCCTTGCTTTTATCCACCAACTATATAAGTAAGGGTTTATATTCCTGGCTGATAACTTTAATCATATTGGTAAAAAAACTGTACTGGTAATGTGTTCAGTTCATCACAATTGTTGGGAATGTCCTGTGATTTTCCTAGGGAATGTAGAAAAATGTATCCTGTTGCCGCATGCAGTAGGTTCCCATTAACTCTCAGGAAGCAGAGCTTTATCAACTTACTATCCAGAGTATGAAAAACAGACAGGGAATATCTGATGACACTGTTTTGGAGGCTTATTTGAGTTGTGCTACAGCAACCCACAAGCCTTCCCCTTAATGAGCTCCATCCTGGTTTATCATCAGGATGCTCTCAGGGCCCAAGTTACACCTGCTTCTCAAATAATGTTTTCCTGGTATAGGCCAGGTATGTCCTGACAGTTGTTGTGTCTATGCTGTGGGCATTTATTGTATATCGAAACTAAGTGCCTTCATATTTGGGTTCTAAGTGTTAGTTTGACCATCAGAGACATGTGCATCTTGATAAACAGAACCTGACCTTTCTGTACTTTCTTTTCCCTTGGAAATATTTTAGGGGCACACATCTAGGATCGGGTCTAGAACCAATAATAAAACTTTGGCCAGAGGTCAAAGACCATGGCCTCAGTAGTCAATAATTTACAACAAGTTGTCTGCTTACTCACTCTTCATATGCTCAGTACCAAGAAGCTTCCCCAGTCAGTTTTTCAAATACCTTTACAACCTTTGCATCTAAATATGGAGAGGACTGCTTCTCAATCTGCAGGACATTTCTTCATTAGAGAAGTAATGTTACAGATAAGAAACCACTTTTCCAGAGTTAGGCAATTAAAAATAATTAAACAATCAAATTCAACAAATGAAAGGGCTACAATAAAAAATAGTGATCTATTATTAAAGATGATGCAGAAGGGATAGATGTAGTAGTAAAGTCAATATAAAAATACTTACCTTGAAAATTTGGTAGGTGATTGAGGTGATGGTTTGGTGGCTGATACCATAATACTACCATAACGAAGGAAGGTTGAGAATCTTGGCTAAATAAGTATTAGACTCTAGTCAGTAATGGGAGATAATAAAAGGTTGAGAACCCACTTATTTTTTAATAAGATATTGAGTTTGCAATTCTGTTACGATTTATAGTCAGAGATGAATACATCGAGTCAGAGCTTTGAATCCAAGTGTGTCTATTAGTGCTAATGTGGTCTGGAAATCAAGGGCACTTGTTGATATCTTTTTTGCTAAAGAATTTTTGACCTGTAGACGAACAGCTGACACGTGTTTCGCCCCCTAGTGGTGGAGTCACCTGGGGCTTTTTTAAGGCTGTAAAGGATGCATGGTGGTAGGATCAATGGTGAGACATGGAGTAGTGTAGATACTGTAGTATAGTGTAAATAGAAGAAATAAATCTTCTACTCCTGTTTAACCTAACACAAGTCCTTTCAACCGGATATACCTCTGTGCAATCCATTCACAGTTATAATCCATTAAATATGGTCGACACCATTCCCCCACACTTACAACAGTTCAACCAGGACCTTGGAAATTGAAGTAGGACTCCCTCTCCAACTATGTATTAAAAACAGGAGAAGGACTATCCAGTCGTATTACATTCAATATGGGGCTGGACTAGAACGCCGCAACACTGACGAGGGATTTATCCTGGGACACCCAACAGTTACAGGATTGGTAAGCGACCCGCTATCAGGCAAGACATAACAAACTCATTCATGTCTTACATAGAGACAACAATATATCCACTCGGTCACCAGACATTATTTTCAAACATTTTGTGCTCCGCTCTTAACATGAATCGCTGAAGTATGATGTATACTTTACACACTAAGTGCATGAGGATCTCTCTGCTGCTTTATACTTCATCCTCTGTAGGACTTGGGTCATACTTCCATAAGTAGACAACACCTGTGATGCATATTCTTTGTTTTAGCGACGCTCCATCGGGCACAACACTATAATCTCTTTCAGTTTTACATTAAGAAAACAATATATTCACTCGGTCCTCAGCCACTTCTTTCATATGTCTTGTACCCTGTACCCAACAAGAATTTCTCAGGTATGATGTATATTTTACAAACCAAGTATACATGTGTTGTAGGCTCGGTCTGCTGTTTCCTATTTTACCTTCGCACCAATTGTATGGGCCAGCTAAAGGCACAGACTGGAATAACAAAAAGCACATCAAAAGGGGGAAGAAAGCACACCAAAGGCACAAAAATATTTGCAGTATGGCCTCGGTCTGCTGAGGGAGCTAATGACGGCCCAGAGAAATCGTGTGCATCTGGACCAAGTTAGCTCTGCGGCAAGTGACCTAAAAGGAGTACCACTTAAATCTTGATGTCTTAGTGCCTTCTCTTTGGAGTCCCAAATCATATAAGGGTGGAGGTTATATGCGTCCCTGCTCCATCATTTCTGGGTAGATGTGGAGTCGGAGCCAGACAACATCACCTACCAGCACACAGGAGCACAGCTACAATATTCTCTGGATGCAGACTGGTGCATGTGGGATAATCTAAGGTGAGGGATCTGCAGTTAGCAGCAGCCATAAGAAACTCTGAATTGGCTCTTGCTCGATGCAATATTCAAGGCAATAATATTTACTCCTCAAATATTATTGGACAGCCAACTCACTAGACACATGGCAGAAGGCTTCAGCTGGTTTTCCGACCATATGGTCAGAAGACAGCAAGTATATGAATATCAACTTCTAAGCTTCCATCCATAGTTCGTGTGGAAGGATTTCGGGAAAGGTTTGCATCTGGTCCCACTTTAGTTGTAAGGCCTGATAAGAACTACCATAGTACCAGCCAAAAGAACACATTTGCACCTGGAAAAAAAAACATAACTGCTGAGCAATTTAATTCTAATGTTAAATCTTTAACTCTATGAGCGTAGCTAAGCAACATATTACAGTAAAATACATAAAATATTCTTTAGACCATTAGCCGCATTAAATCAGAATAGATAGGGGTACAAAGTGACTTCTAGTAAAATAAAAAGTGGAGCTCAGGCCTTAGACTTATTTTCTTATCTAGACCAAAAGACACCGTCGCTCATGACATACATTTTTGGGATGCAGACAGCAATGTCTTAATCAAAAAAGTTATCCAATGTTTGCTTTGCTGCAATAGAATATTAATTCAGGACTGCCTTCTGCACGAATCAGAAAGAGATGACAGGACAGCTCTGAAACCGAGAGTCAGAGGCGAGACCAGTTTAAACTTCTCCCAGGAGATCTATGGACTTCATGTATAGTGAGGTCTGTCTCTGTTCTCACTATTAACGGCAGAGTTCTACTCACTTGCATACACCAGTCTAATGATGGACTAATGCATACAAAATCTATGTTATACAAGTAATTGTAAAGACTGTCAGTAGACATGGCAAGCTACACGTGTCGCAAAAGTGTAAAAAAAAAAAGAACACTGACTTAACATAGGGAAAACAGGATTAGAAGAAAACAAAATACCTCTATGTGCTCGAACATGCGTCTGAAAGCAGTTGTAGTACTTGTACTTCTTTCCACAAATCCCACACTCATATGAACCTGTTTAACAAGACAAATACATGGCATAAGAAAGCTCAGATAAACCTGATTTAATGAAGGTTAATCACCAGCAATGAAAAGTTACTTATCTTTAATTTTACCTCTTCGGAAGTCAAATCTTTTCTGAAGTCATAATCACTGAACCTGTCCTTAGTAGGCAGGATTCGTAATATTACAAAAAAACGTTTTTTTCCCACACAAATGTTTTTTATATGCCTATCCAAAACGGGACAAATTAATTGAAAGACTGTACGTATTTTCCTTTTTTTAAAGAAAACCAATTGCAATCCAATCAGCCAAGCCGAAAACAACAGCTAAGGAGATTTTTCCTTTCTCTTTTTTCTTTTTCAAAATAATTAAGGAGTCTAAATGAGCAGCGATCTTAAAACCTGAAAAAGCCCACTGCTCCATAAACTAGCAAAGCTGCCCCATGATGTATAGCAGCGGTGGTTGACCATCAGTTAATTTCATCCCACAAAAGCAGCAATGGAAAATAGTGATGGAACAGCAAAAAGCTAGCCCAACACATAGTGCTGAGGTCCTGACCATGGAGTCAGAATTCAAACAGTAGTGCTTTTTAAACACGTGCAGTGATCTCCAGGTGGCTACTTTACAAATGGGAGTGGAGAAGACCTGCAGTAGCCGACATAACAATAAGCTTTGACTTATCTCGCTGTTTTGAATGAAATGCCTTATTTAGCAATGTTTTCAGATGTGGTTAGGGAAGACTGGGCAAAAGGTGGCAAACATTTCTTTAGATTTTCTGATGTCCATTGTTGTGTGCGAATTGGTAAGAAGTGGTTCTGCTACAGCATCAAGGAAAAAAGCATTGGCAAAGCCAATATATGTCTTGGCTTTGGAACCTATTAGCTTTGCCGATCGTTCTCGTCATGCTGTACTGTATGTACAATGCTGTGCAGCATGGCTTAAAAAAGGAAGAATGATGAGCAAAGGCCTTCTGTCATATTTGTTGGCGCAAGTGCAAAGGATGCCCACACCTACACAAATTATGTTTGCCACTATGAGCTGGTCAGTAAGCAAAAAAAAAAAAAAAAATAGGGGCGGTGGGGGAAGCAACACGGATTGAGAGTGGGGAAGGGGAAGCAACACAATGGGGATGCGAAAACAACAAGAATGGCGGGGGAGGAATCAAATAACAGTGGGAGATACAACATGGAGGGTGTGCAGGCCGTAACAGATTGAGGTCTGGAGACAAAGCAACATGGGGGGAGGGCATGCAGGGGTGAGGGATGGTAAAGTAATATGGAGGGCGGAAGATCGAAGCAACACTGAGGAGGAGTACAAGATGGAGACTACAGAAACAAACATGCACTTTAGTCAAATGCTTAAACAAAAAAGAAAAAAGTAGTGCGTGATTAAGGGTGCTGTGGAAGGGCACAGTACCTCGGTGTTAACACAAGAAGTGAAAGCGAATGCTGCATGCGCCAGCACCCGAAGAAGGAAGCCCGACCCTGTGGGCCACCATCCCCACTGTCAAAACCATCACTACCATGAAGTCCACCTACTCGGAAGCCCCATTTTACCCTTGACCCTACAATGCCTGCACCATAGAACTACGACTGATCAGCTAGGCATTAAAATCTATTCTCAAAGCCTCTGTCGACTTTGCAACATTCCTGGCCACCTGGAAACACACCATCATGCCCCGGCTCAAAACTCTATTAACAGACCCAGCCACGTTCTCCAGCTATACACCAACATACATTCTATCATACCCGGCCAAGGTCTTACAGAAATAAATCAACCACCTGGGTAACCACCAGTTCAACATCACTGTTTGGATTCAGGCCCAACCACAGTACAAAAACAGTATTAACTGCTGGCACAGATGGCATCCGCATGATGCTTGACATTAGAGAAATAGCAGCCCTCATTCTCCTAGATCTCTTTTGAGCATCTGACACAATCCCACACCTCATCCTCATCAGGCACTTGCACAAGATTGGCATCCAAGGACCAACTCTCTGCTAGATCTGCACATTCTTAATGGATAGAACACAAGTTATCAGCTTGGCACAATACTCCTGCGAAGCCTGCAAACTCATATGCATAGTGCCTCAAGGTTCATCACTCAACCCCACCATTTAAAATAAATACATTATCCCTCTAGTCAATGTAATCGGTGCACATGACATCAACATCCTTTCCTATGCTTACTACACACAGGAAGTAGTGATTTCAGCATCAACACATCGCCATGGGAATCCAACCGGTGGCCGGCCAAACTCGGACCCACCCCCAGTATCTCCAGCACTCATGCCAGGAACCTCAGTATCATCGACATCAAACTAGACATGACCACATAAATCAATGCCATCATTTCATCCAGCTTCCACACCCTGAAGTTGCAGAGAAAACTCTTCAAATGGCTCTCAACCCACACCAGAAAAACCGTCACTCACACCCTAGTCACAACGAAGTTGGGTTACAGGAGAACCCTCTATGGTGGGATCACCAAGCAACTCACCAGATTACAAAGCACCCAGAACTCAGCAGCCAGATTCAATCTCCTTCCACCAACCACCCAGACATTACCACTCGGAAGGACTTTTTCTCGCACACATCCTACCCATACACAGAACCAAATCAGGAGGATAAGCATTCTTCATCTGTCCTAAAGCATGGATCAACCTCCGACTCCATCTCAGAGCCTCCTCCTCTCTTCTTGAATTCTGCAAGAAGCTGAATACTCAGCTTTTCCATTAACTAACTTACCCTAGGTATTGCTAGAGGCACACATCTGCTCATGGCCAGGATACCCTTGCTAGTGATAGTCCATTTTACAAATATACATAACATAACAAAGAAGCCTGGAGCAGCCAAGGGGTGACTGAGATGACCAATAAAAATCTCTTGACTGCTGGACCAGTATCTTAAATCTGACTTTGGGTTCTGTGAGAGTCGGAGCCTGAGATTTTCCTTCCATCATCCAACTTTAATACCTGTATTGTAAAATGAAATGAGGCCTGACATGTTCTGCCTATCTTGTATATTTTTATTTACAGTATTTGCACTGTTCACAGTCCCTATTACAGAAACAGTTAGTTACCTTCTGCAACAATATTTCTGGTGGCTACATAATGCTCCCACAGATTTCTTATCTTGTAAGTACTTCTTCCAGGCTCCAGACTGTCCTGCAGCTCCAGCAGCAGTTACGCCTACAGGCATGACGTCACCCGAATAACTCAAGTGCCACTCAGCAAACTGGTGTTAGTTCTGAATAATCATTCCAGCTTATTAAGGAGTACAGAGAGGAAGAAACAAAGCTACAACAGCAAACAAGCATTTGTAATGCAATAGGTCTCGCATTTGCTTGAGTTAGAGCTATTCGCGTTGCAAATTCCTAACTGGACTTTTCTTAGCACCCAAACTGAAAATAAAAAGTAAAACAGTTGACATAAGCAAACAGATTCAAAGCGCCACTGTGAGCGTGAGTGCGAAGGACAGATACAAAAGGAAAAATGTGTTCACTTGCAGTCAAAGTTATGGCAAAAGTGCAATTATCCATGTAACAGGGTTGATGGCAAAGGCGGTAACAAAACCTCCCCGAGGAGGGACAATGTAAAGCATTTACCAATGATAACAAAGGATTTTTGAAAGGCAATCCCACAAACGAGTGAAAGTGATAGGCGTGCAGTGGGTGTAGTTAAAAGCCCAGATACATATCAACACATCAGAAAAGCAGCTGTGCGCGCTGCTATGCTCAACCCGAAAATACAAATTATAACATTTTTATACTGTGAAATTTTATGAATCAAAGTGCTAACTCAATAGGAAAAAGGCTGGGTAGTGAGGATTCTGCAATAATATGCAGCATTGTACAAGTCAGAAATAAAATGTTATCGCCAGTAGAAATATAATTATCATTCACATATTATTTTTCCTGTAGGAGATGTAGAGTCTGTGTCCAAGTCTTATGGACTGCCTGGAGTGCCCTTCTACTCCTATGCTATGTGTGCCTGCATGTTTTAAATTGTATTACACAAAACCAAATTACTGGGAGAAACCGTGAGCGTAAAAGTAAACTGACTGGTCTGTACAGTTTTATATTTGTTGTTCAGATTTCACGGTTGGCATTAGTGTGATGAATTTAGTCAGCGCTCTTATGTTTGAAGTTATAACTTTCACCTACATCAAACTGGTTTGTGTTTTCTTTTTGTTAAAAAAAAATGTGATGGCGGTGTGCGTGGATCGGTGTTTGGTCTGTAGTGCGCGTGAATGGCGCTTGGCTGCAAGTGTGCGTGGCCAGGAGTTGTCTGGCCATGTGCGTGGACTGGAGCTTGGCTGGCCGTGTGCGTGGACTGACACTTGACTGGTGGGCCTGCATGGACTGATGCTTGCCTGGCGGTGTGTGAGAGAGCTCATGCTTGGCTGGTGGTGTGTGGTGGTTGCTGCTGGTCTCTTCTCACACTGCTAGCCAAATGCCAGTCCACACACTGTCAGCCACGTTTTATTGCTGGGTCTGTCACTTTTAGGAAGATGAAAGTGACGGGCCCTTGAATGGTGCGGTCTGTTGATGTGAGTGTTGTAATGTGCTGGGCCCACGCTGGCAGTGTTAATGGTGGTGTGTGCGTTGTGTGCATCATGCATGAAAGGTGTGTGAATGGCCTGTAAAGCGGTTAGTGCCCTGCTGCAGCTTTACAGCTCACAAGCTGTGTTATTGGTTCAGTTATTTAAA